>NC_057864.1:449849522-450178622 GCF_019393635.1 Dromiciops gliroides
CTGGCCCTGAACTCAGGAGGACCTGAGTTCAAATCCAGCCTCAGACACTTGACATTTACTAGCTGTGTGACCATGGGAAAGTCACTTAACCCCCATTGCCCTGCAAAAACAAACAAAAAAAGATATCCAATAGGCCCTTTGGCTTTTAAAGCCCTCCATAACTTGGACCCTTCCTATTTTCTTATACCTTACTCCCCTTTATATATACTGTGATCCACTGGCATCCTGGATGTTCATCACAGGACATTCTATCTCCAGGCACCATGCATTTCCACTGGTTATTATGCCCCATACTTGGAACTCTCCCTCCTCCTCTCTCCCTCTTGACTTCTCTAGCTTCTCTCAAGTCTCATCTAAAGTCCCACCTTCTGAAAAAGGCCTTTCCCAGTCCTTCTTAATCTTGGTGGCCTTGTCTGAAACTACTCCTAATTAATCCTACATGGGCAGCTAGGTGGTGCAGTGGATAAAGCACCGGCCCTGGATTCAGGTGGACCTGAGTTCAAATCCAGCCTCAGACACTTGCCACTTACTAGCTGTGTGACCCTGGGTAAGTCAATTAACCCTCATTGCCCCACAAACAAACACACACACAACTAATTAATCCTACATGTATCCTGTTTGAACATAGTAGTTTGCATCTTGTCTCCTCCATTAGACTGTGAGTTCCTTGAGAGGCGACAATTTTTTGGTCTGTCTTTGTATCCTAGCACATGGTAGGGGCTAAAAGTCACAGAGAGATAGATTTCATCTGGATGGACAGAAACACTTCCTAACAATTAGAATTGTCCAGAAGTGGAAGAAGCTCTCTCAGGAGATGGCAGGGTCCCCACCATAGACTCCTTCAAGCAGAAGCTAGAGTTTGTAGAGGGGGGTTCTTACAAAAATAGAGATGAGGCAGGGAGCCTCTGAGGTCCATTTCAATGGGGAAATTCTGATCTCTACATTTTGATGCATCAGACAGAGTATTACTGCTGGGGGTGATGATAGTGATGGTGTGATACCCCACACATGTACAGCACTTTGGAGCTAGTAAATCACATTCATATCTAGTATTTCCTTTCCTCTCTCTTTCTCTCTCTCTCTCTCTCTCTCTCTCCCCTTCTGTCTCTGTCCCTGTATCTGTGTGTGTGTTTGTTGGAACACATTTTTCAAATAATAAAACCACCTCAAACAGCCCAAACATATTGGCCTGAAGGATTTAAGGAGGAAAGGCTCACTTATAATTAAGGGCATTAGGGAAGACTTCATTGAAGATATGGCACCTGAACCAACTTTGGAGGAAGGGAGAAGATGGTAATAATAGCAGCCAACAGCAAAAATAGCAAATATTTAGCACTTTGAGCTTCACAAAGAGTTTTACAAATATTATCTCATTTTCTTCTCACAAATTCTGTGAGTTCTGTGCAAATATATTATCATCCTCAGATAAAGTAACAGAGAGAAATAGAGGTTAAGTGACTTGCCCCAGGTCACACAGCTTGTATGTGTCTGAGACAGGATTTGAACTCAGGTCTTCTGATTCCAGATCCAGCTCTGTATTCAAAGTGCTGTCTAAAAGGAATAGATAGAGCCGAGTTTGGGGGCAGGGGTGGGGGGAAGCAAATCCATTTCAGGAATGAGAGAAAGCCTATACAAGCAAACAAATATGGGAGAGGGCAAAATCAGGTGATAATAATAATAATAATGTGGTCGGCAAGCATTTGTATAACCCCTTTAAGGTTTATAAATTACTTTAAGGTTTTGAGTGCTTTATGTGTATTATCTCATTGGATTGAGCACCTGAAATGTGAACAGTGGGAAATCTAGTTTGATTGGAGCTTAAAGTTTGTGAAAGAGAAAATCAAGAAATAAGGCAGGAAAGGTGGGATGGAGCCACCATTTACTTTATTTATTTTCAGCAAGACAATGAGGGTTAAGTGACTTACCCAGAGTCACACAGCTAATAAGCATCAAGTGTCTGAGGCTGGATTTGAACTCAGGTCCTCCTGAATCTAGGGCTGGTGTTTTACCCACTGCACCACCTAGCTGCCCCTATTCTGCATATTCTTGCACATGTCCTTGTCTCCCCCACTAGCACATAAGTTCCTTGTGAACAGGAATAATATCATTTATTGGTCTTGTATCCCCAGCACCTAGCACAATGTTTGGTACACAGTAGGTGCTTAATAAATGGTTCTTGCTGTTGTTCATCCTTCATTTTCAAAGAGGACCAATAACAACACAGGGGGCAATGTCTTGACTTGTGTGTGAATTGGATTTAAGTGAGGCAGAATTGACAGAGTCGTCAGTCTCCCTCTCTCTTCCAGAGTCATCAAAATCCAGTGGCTGGACAGAAGTCAAGATGACTGGTGATGGCCTGGGATGTAGTGGATAACCTTGGCATCTTTGATGACTGACCAAGTTCTAAGCTCTTCATAGCACTTATTGGCAATGAATGAATGAATGAACAAGCAATAAATGCTTATTGATTGTTTGGTTGATATAAAAAATGGATTTTCCAAGGGGTGGGGGTTTCCTTTTCTCCTCTATCCAACAGTGCCAAAAAAGCACCTTAGTAATTATGGACAGGGTGAAGAAAGAAATCCTTATGGGAAGACTTGGGAATCTAGGTAGTGCAGTGGATAGAGCACTAAGCATGGAATCAGGAAGACTCATCTTCCTGGGTTCAAATCCAGCTTCAGACACTGACTAGCTGTGTGACTGGGTAAATTACTTAACTCTGTTTGCCTCAGTTTTCTCATCAGTCAAATGATCTGGAGAAGGAAATGGCAAACCACTCCAGTATCTTTGCAAAGAAACCCCCAAAATGGGGTCATGAAGAGCTGATCATGACTGAAACAACTGTGGTAACACTTAGGCTCTAGACTTACACAGGCTATCTGTGTAATGGATAGAGTTTTGGACTTGGAGTCAAGAAGACCTGGATTTGAATTCTGCCTTAGATGTTTACTAGCTGGGTGACCTTGGGCAAGTCATTTACATTATCTGAACTTCAGTTCCTTATCGGTAAGGGGTTGGACTAAACTACCTGCAAGGTCCCTTCCAGCTCTAGCTATATGAAGCATTAGAGGTTATTGGAAGATGCTGGGATGGCAAGGTGGTGTGCATGAGGGAAGCAAAACACTTTGATGAACAAAAGACACCATACTGGAAGGAAGAAGGGTCTAAAAGCAAAGCAGGAACACACGTGCCATCACCTCTCCCCACCAGCTCCCACGGGAAATTAATTTCATGTTGAGTTGCTCTATTTAAAAACCCTGCCTGAAGTGTCTTTGCGAGGTAAACAATTGGAATGGCTCCAGGAACATCCTAAGGCATTTAAAGCTGCCCAAGGCTGACCTGACCTAAATTGGGGGGAGTGGGAAGGAGACTAGGGAATACCAGCCTCTCTTCCACTCCCTGCCGGCCTGGCTGGCTGCCACGTAAAGATGCCAGCCTGAGCCTCGTGGCTCCTGCAGCAGCTGGCAGGCTGCCCCCCGGCCAGAGGGGATGCTTGCTGTCAGCATGTTGCTCGTTAGGAAGCATTTTCTGAATGCGATGATCCAAGTGCTCTTTCAAAGGAGACTCAAGAGAGCCAGGGCACCTGAATGGTGCCCTGATGCCCGAGGAATGGGTCTGCTACTGGCATGGGGCATTCAAAGATTTCAGGGAAGAAGGATGTGATGGAATTGGATTTGAGGGACCTGACTGTCAGTCATTGGTTCTGGGACCTATTTACTGAACCTAGTGTGGCACAGAGGGGCTGCACTCTGCCCTGGTCAGGCCACATTTAGACAGCTGAGCTTCAATCTGAGAGCCACATTTTAGGAAGGACACTGACAATCCAGGGCATATGCTGAGGATGGTGAGAATATGGGAGACCGTGCTGGGGGAGTGTCATTCAATATCATGATACATTGATTTGGAGGGAGAGGAGCAGGCTTTTATTTTATACACCTGTGTGATCTTGGGCAAACTCTCTAGACCTAAACTCGCTGCACCTTCCATTTCTCATTTGTAGAATGACCTTTAATGTCCCTTCCAGCATTAAATCCATGGCCCTATGAAGTGGAGATGGTTTAGCCTGGAGAAGAGAAGACTTCATGAGGCATCAAGGTGGTACAATGAGCCTGGAATCAGGAAGACCTGAGTTCAGATTCAGTCTCAGACACTTATCATCTTATATGACTGAGCTATTCATTTATTATCTCTCTCTGTCTCAGTTTCCTCAACTGTAAAAGTGGAGATAATAACAGCACCTATTGCACAAGTTGTTGTTAGGATGAAATCAGATAATGTTTGTAAAACACTTAGCACAATGCCTGGCACAAAGTAGGGGTATGATGAATACTTGTTCACTTCCCTCTTCAAGTATCAAGGTCTGACCCATCAAAGAAGCCTGAGGTTTGATCTTGGGATCTAGGAACAAAAGTTGAAAAGGAGCACATTTTAGCTGGGTAAGGGCAAACTTCCTCCCACATAGGGCCATCTCGGTAACATGGTGGGTAGAGTGCTGCTTCTAGAGTCAGGAGGACCTGAGTTCAAATCCAACCTCAGAAACTTAATAGCTGTATGACCCTGGGCAAGTCACTTAACCCTGCTTGCCTCAGTTTCCTCATCTGTAAAATGAGCCGGAGAAGGAAATGGCAAACCACTCTAGTATCTTTGCCAAGAAAATCACAAATAGGGTCCTGAAGAGGAGGACACGACTGAAATGACTCATCAAAAACAAATAGAAAAAAAAAAACAAAAAACCAAATAGAGCCCCTAAAAGTGAAATGGGCTACCTTGTAATTAGTAGATTCTCCCTTCCTAGTGGTCCTCAAGTGGAAGCTGCAGAGCTATTTGTTGGAGATGTTGTGGAACCTCTATTCAGGTAGAGGTCTCCTGAAGACCCTTCTAATGCTCATACGAAGGACGATAGCTCAGGCAGGAGAATAAATAGAATATACTAACCAGAAGACTTCCATCCCTCTGATGGGTTTTGTGTACTCTGCTGGCATATCAATTAAATACACAAACTATTAGGTTGAAAACAGCCTTCTTCAGTTCCTTCAGTATTGCAAAAGGTGGGTGTCTCTAGGCTTTTTCTGGGGTGGGGGGGGGCCTCCTCCTTGGTACCAGTCTGCAATCCCTCCAAGCATCAGTCAAGGGGCTTTTGACTCTGTGGCTAAAACAGAACCCATCACCTGATGGCTGATCCATGGCAAGCAGCTATACTAATTTACTACTGTTTTGGAATGTGAGTTATTTGTGATGACACATAACCAATAAAGAGATAGCAGAGCGGTCCAATCAGACAGATGAGTCAGTGGGGGGTGGGGTGGGGGGAAGGCTTATGAGATCCACTTCTATTATTGAGCCATAGGATATCACAAAGCATTTGTCTCCTTAGTAAAATAGAGTTTATAAATATAATGTCACCATAACCTAACGAAGACCAAAGTATCACAATGCTACAAGTACCGTAGAGCCCAACCCCATGATGTTGAAGATGGAGAAACCGAGGTCCTTAGATTCAACGTGATTTGCTGGTTCATAGATTTAGTGCTAGAAAGGCTTTAGTCCAAATTTCTCACTTGAAAAATGGGAACCTGAGACTGATTGTTTCAATGACTTGCCCAAGGTCAAGGAAGGAGTAAGTGGCAGAACTAGAATTTGAATCCAAGTGTAGTGGGATGAACATTGGACTCAGCATCACCAGACCTAGCTTTAGGTCTTGGTCCTGCTGCTCCTTACCTGTATGATCATGGTCCAGTCACTTATGAGCATCAGTTTCTTCATCCATCAAATGGGGGTAATAATTCTTTGTGTTGGAGTCACGATACAGTGTGTCTGAACTGAGACTGATCAAAACAATATGAGCTTGGAATGATCTCCCACAGATGGGGTACAAATGGTCCACATGAACATTTTGAGTGGCAATGTCTCTAAATTTGTACTTCTCATCTTTCTTTGGAGCTACTGTTATTAAAGTCCAGCACCTTCTTTGAGGCAGGCATGCCATGCTGCCTGTTCCTGTTCCAGTGGCTCCCATGTCTCACAATCAATTCCAAAGTTCTTCAGAAAGACCTTGGGAGTGTCCTTGTATCACTTCTTCTAACCTTCATGCGAGCATCTGCCTTGTGTGATCTCTCCATAAAATAGTCTTTGAAGCAAACATATGTTTGGCATTAATATGCCTACACCAGGGGCAGCTAGGTGGCACAGTGGATGGAGCACCGGCCCTGGAGTCAGGAGTACCTGAGTTCAAATCCGGCCTCAGACACTTAACACTTACTAGCTGTGTGACCCTGGGCAAGTCACTTAACCCCAATTGCCTCACTTAAAAAAAATATGCCTACACCAAAGAATATTGTGAGAAAAATGAGTTGTAAATCTTAAAGCAATGTAAGATATATGAGCTATTATTATTATCATTGCCCACAGTCATACAAATAGCTAAGTGGCAGAGAGCTAAGAGGAGGAGAAACCTCATCTCCTAAGTAATTGCCAATGAAGTGGTCTTCAGTAGCAGTAACCATAAAACATTTTACAGATAGAGAGTACAATGGAAATGCTAACAATTAATTCAGTTAACTCTCACTGCTGATGGTTGGCCTGGTGAAGAGGCCAGCCCTAGGCAAAATTGTGAAATAAAAGAAAAGTTTCCTTTTTTTAGATCCCACCATCCTCTTGTGAGAAGGGAGAAGGATCTGAACTCTGAAAGCTTTCCTGTGAATGAGTTTGATGGTAAACACATTGAATAACCTCTCCCAAGAGCATTGACATTATAAAAGGACTCTTTAGAAGATGAAACCAAAGGAACGTCTCTAGAACTGTGAAATTTCAAGCAGTGTGATATTTTGAGTGAATTGGATTTTCTTGCCACGGCTTTGGAGAATTGCAGGTGGGCCAACACTTGCTTCATCTACAAGTCAAACTAATGTCACAGAATAGTGGAAGTCTGGGGAATAGTCTACAAGGCCTCATCGTGTATGAAGGAAAGAACAGGAAAAAACCCTGGCCTTCAAAGAACTGTGCGGCACTTAAGTTTCAGCCTTCTCCTCTTCCTCTTTTTCCTCCTCGTCCTCACCACTACCACCACCACCACCACTTGAGCCCTCCACTCTATTTTCTTCTGCTTCCTCCAGGATCATTCTCCATAAACCATCCCTTCTTGTTCATGAATATAGGACAGGTGTCCTACACCCTTCCACCTCAATTACTGTAACTAACAAGATGTGCTACTCCCTGATACCCGTATCAAAAGAAAATACCCAGAGCTTTCCCGGAGCCAGCCAGAAAAAGGTCACAAGAGACAATTGTCGAATTTTCAGGGTGAACTTTCATGTCTCCGAAATCCTCAAATGCTACAAGTCAGGTCCTGGTTTATTGTTCTGTTGATTCCTAGATTTAAGGAAGCAACGGAGAAAATATTTACAATCCAGATTAAACACAAAAGTGCATCCTGCATACATTTCCCCCCAGAATGACTGTTGTTAAACATGGACCAGCACATCCCCGAAAACACCTCTTTGATTTTAGGATCAACCAATCAATCAGAGGCCTAAACTAAACTTGAACAAGTCCTTAATCAATTTAGGAGTGAAATGCTTCAGGGACCTGTGGAGTGTCTGGAACTTCTTGTTTTCTCTCAGAATCTGGAAGCCAGAAGGCTAACATCTCTCTTCCCTCAAGCTCTCGCCAATTCTACTCCTCATGCAGGCAGGGAGCTTTTGAGCTCATCAATTTAGACCAATGAGGAGAGTCCAAAGCAAATGGGACTTTGAGTCTTGTGTGACATCTATTTTCTTTCTGGATTCCCTCTCTTCTTTAAGTATCCTTCACAGATACCACACTCTCCTACTTCTAATTTCCTAACTTGTCATTTTCAAACTTTTTCTTGGGCTTCTCATTCTCTTTTTTTTTTTTTTTAGTGAGGCAATTGGGGTTAAGTGACTTGCCCAAGGTCACACAGCTAGTAAGTGTTAAGTGTCTGAGGCCAGATTTGAACTCAGGTACTCCTGACTCCAGAGCCGGTGCTCTATCCACTGCGCCACCTAGCTGCCCCTTCTCATTCTCTTTTAAGAAGAGGACCATGACATCTGGGTGGTGTCATGTCTTGCTGTGAATTGGATTTAAGTGAGGGAGGACTGTGCAAAGTCACCAACCTCACACTCTCTCCTCCAGAGCTGTCTGGATCCAGTGGCAAGATATACATCAGGATGACTGGAGATGGCCCTGGATGTTTTTGTTTGTTTCTTTGTTTTTTTGGTGAGGCAATTTGGGTTAAGTGGCTTGCCCAGGGTCACACAGCTAGTAAGTGTTGTGTGTCTGAGGCCAGATTTGAGCTTGGGTGCTCCTGATTCCAGGGCCGGTGCTCTATCCACTGCGCCACCTAAAATTCTTTAAAAAAAAAAAAAAAAGAGTCGGCATGGGGGCAGCTAGGTGGTGCAGTGGATAGAGCACCGGCCCTGGAGTCAGGAGTACCTGAGTTCAAATCCAGCCTCAGACACTTAACACACACTTACTAGCTGTGTGACCCTGGGCAAGTCACTTAACCCCAATTGCCTCACTAAAAAAAACAAAAAACCAAAAAAAAAAAAAAAAAGAATCTGCACATTATAGTGGAAAGAGTGTTAGACCTAGCTAGAGTCAGGAAATGTGGATTTAAATTACAACTCCACCAATGACTGGCTGTGTGACCATGGGTGAGTTTAGCCTCAATGTCTTCATCTGATAGTCACAACAATACTTACACTACCAGAATTTTTAGGAACGTATTTGGTAAGCTTCAAAGTACTATATAAATGTTAAGTTACTATTTTTTCCCAGGGTTCTGTCCTGTGTCTTTGGCTCTTCCCTCTCTACACTCTCCCCCTTGGCGATCTCATCTGATTTTCTCAATTTTCAACAATCATTTCTACTCAGATGACTTTCAAAGCTAGATCTTCACTCATGACCTCTTACTGAGAGCAAGACCTGAGCCCTGGAAGCCTATGGGACCTGTTGTTCATCCTTCATTTTTTTTTTTTTGCTGGGCAATGGGGGTTAATTGACTTGCCCAGGGTCACACAGCTAGTAAGTGTCAAGTGTCTGAGGCTGGATTTGAACTCAGGTACTCCTGAATCCAGGGCTGGTGCCACCTAGCTGCCCCCGTCCTTCATTCTTGAAGAGGAACAATGACATCATGAGGGTTATGTCTTGACTTGTGAGTGAATTGGATTGAAGTGAGGCAGAGCTGCGCAAAGTCATTAGCGTTACTCTCTCCTTCCAGAGTCATCAGCATCCAGTGGCAAGACATAAGTCAAGACAACTGGCAACGGCCCCTACCTGTGGAACATTTTCTCCTGGATATCCCACCAGTACCTTAAATACAACTTGTTCAGTCTGGGCTTATTATATTTCTCCCCAAACCCGTTCTTCCTTTTGATTTCACTATTTCCATCAAAAGTACCATCCTTGGGGCGGCTAGGTGGCGCAGTGGATAAAGCACCGGCCCTGGATTCAGGAGTACCTGAGTTCAAATCTGGCCTCAGACACTTAACACTTACTAGCTGTGTGACCCTGGGCAAGTCACTTAACCCCAATTGCCTCACTAAAAAAAAAAAAAAAGTACCATCCTTGAGGGGCAGCTAGGTGGTGCAGTGGATAAAGCACCGGCCCTGGATTCAGGATGACCTGAGTTCAAATATGGCCTCAGACACTTGACATTAGCTGGGTGACTTAACCCTCATTGTCCTGCAAAAACAAAAAAACAAAAACAAACAAACAAACAAAAGTACCATCCTTCCCCTAGTCTTGTTGTTCAGTCATTTTTCAGTTGTGTCTGATCTTTGTGACACCATTTGGGGTTTCCTTGGCAAAGAAACTGGAGTTTCCTTCTCCAATTCATTTTATAGATGAGAAAACTGAGGCAAATAGGGTTAAATGACTTGCCCAGGGTCACATAGCCAGTAAGTGTCTGAAGCTAGATTGGAACTCAGGAAGATGACTCTTCCTGACTCCAGGCCTGGCACTCTATGTATTCTACCACCTAGCAATCATTCCCCTAGTCTACTATATCTAAAACCTGAGGCATTCTCTTCTTTTTTTTCATAACCACTTCTTTCTACTCCCACTTTCACATCTTTGGGGCAACCCCCCCATCATCAATGGTCCGTTCTGTCCCACTGATCTAAAATATCTTCCTCACTCCACTCTTGCTACTCCCTCTGACCATAACCCCCATACCTCCTATCCATCCTTATTGCCACGTCCAGGATAATTTTCCTAACACAGAGACCTGCTCAAATGACTCTGACAGCTCTTCATTTTGTATTTCTCCAGTATATTTGTTGGGCAACTAAAAGTCAGGACAACTAGTCAGCCTGAAGTCAGGAAGACTAATCTTTCTGAGTTCAAATCTGACTTCAGACGCTTACTAGCTGTGTGACTCTGGGCAAGTCACTTAACCCTGTTTGCCTCAGTTTCGCATCTATCAAATGAGCTGGAGAAGAAAATGGCAAACCCCTCCAGTATCTCTGCCAAGACGACCCCAAATAAGGTCACCAAGAGTCAGACATCACTGAACAACAATATACTTATCATCTACTAGATCATATTATAGTTACCTGTGCGTGTGTTTTCCTCTCTTACTAGACTGTCAGTTCCATGGGAGATAATACTATCTTGTTTAAACTTTGAATCTCTCCCAGCACCTAACACAATGCTCTACATACAAGTCAATGCTTAATCCATGTTTGTTGAATTTCAATCTGTTGAATCACTCTCATCATTCCCAGCCCCATGCAGGATGGCAGCTCCACATGCAAGCTCTGAAGTGGAGCAGGATCCATGACATTCACCAAATGGTTAATTTCAAAAAAGGCAGCCATTTCCACCAGCTGCTTAACAGAGCTAGCTGCCCTTGGGAGGCGATCAGCCAATCAAAGAGCAGAAGCAGAGAGGTTGGGGTTTTTTGGTGTGTGTGTGTGTGTGTGTGTGTGTGTGTGTGTGTTTTCCAGTAACCAGAATCAACTGGGTATCTGTTGCTTAGTTGTTTGTGTAATTCCAGTTAAACTCAGGGGAATAGAGTTTGGGATGAAAGCTATTGTTACCTTTATACTGTTATTCTTGTTCTACTGATGGCTTGTATCTGTTCTTAATGTGTTAATTATATCAATGTGTTCTCTATTAAAAAACCTATTGATGGGAGGAACGGATGGAGGTGCTTGCTACAGCTCCTTTCAGCTCCAATAGTTTATAATTCTAAGACCATGATTGTTATTATTATTGTAATTAAGATGGGTAGGGAGGCCAGCTGTTTGGCTGCTTCAGATGGGGGCCTCAAGAGACCATCACATCAGCACCTGGGGGAGATTAGCATACATCTGAGATGTGGTCCTCAGATTTACATGTTCAGAAACTCTATTTTCATCAGTTGGCCTGGGGGGAGTTGAATATCTGTCAGCTTGATTCATGATGATCCAGTTCATAAGAAATTAATTGATTAACCCGAATTCCAATGTATGAATTTGCAGTCAAATAGAAAGATGGCCCAAGGCTAGTCTACACTCCTTACTGGTAGGCAAGTTCATTCTTGAGGCCAAATTACAGATCATAGGCTCATAGACAAAGAGCTGGAATGAGACCTTAGAAGTCAACAAATCCAACCCCTTCACTTTTCAGATGAGGAAACTGAGGTCCAGAGAGTTTAAGTGATTTGCCCAGGGTCACACAGCCAGTGAGTGTTGGGGCCAGAACTTAAACTCCATTCTTTCTGACTCCAAGTCAAATGCTTTATTTAGTATACCAATGCTGCCTTTCGGAAGGTTTCTTGGTGAGAACAAAATTAGTGTGTCTAAAACACTGAGCCTGGACCTCTACTAGATTCAGAGGTACATTGACAGATCCTTATGCCTCAACTTTCTGTTTAAACTCGGGATCCCAATGTTTTCCTTTGTCATTAATGTTCCAGATTCCAAGATTGCAGGTTATTTTATGTGACACTTTTTTTTAATGTCTAACCCAATGGGATTTTAAGGAGGATCTTAATCTCTATGGTAACATAATTACAAACCATCTCTTAGGATAGATGACAGGATCTTAGTTCGAATTTGGGAAGAGATCTCTGAGGGAATCTGGGTTACTCACCACCACCCCTTTTACAGATGAGAAAACTCAGCTTATTGGGTTTTTTTCTTTTATGTTTTACAAATTTATTTCATCAATGATTTTTGTCTGTTAGTCATTTCCCATCTCCAACCCAAGTGGATTCTCCCTTGAAACAGAGAAAAACTATTAAGCAAAAATATTTGATACAGAAACCTGACTTGACAATACATATCATATTTGATCCTATTAGTTCCCCGGCTCTGCCAAGAGGAAGAAAAAATGTTTCCTCATCTCTTTGCCAGGGCCTTCATTGGTTTTTCTATTCCTGATTTCAACTCCTTTTTATTGATCTTATCATCTACATTGTTAGGGTCACTGTACACATTGTTCTTTTGTATCAGCTTTCTTATTTCTGTATCAGTCCATGTAAGTCTTCCCAAATTTCTCTGAATTTCTTATATTCATCATTTCTTCCTCTATGATGAGGCAATAAGATGTGGTGCAGTGGCTAGAATGCTGGACTTAGAGTTAAGAAAACCTCAGTTCAAATCCTGCACTAGACACAACTTGTGTGGCTTTGAACTTTTCACTTAGCCTCTCTCAGTTGTTGGGTTTTTTTTAATCTCTAAAATGGGAATAATAATAGCCTGCCTCATAGAGTTGTTGTTGAGATCAAATGAAATTACACACACACACACCTCTTACAGTACTATATAAATGTTAGCTATTAGTTATATCACATTCATATACCATAATTTTTTTCAACAATTCCTCAATTAATTGGCATTTTGTTTCTATGTCTTTGCTATACAGGAGGTTATTTGAGAGATAGTTTCTTATTAATGTTATTTTACCAAAGAGTGACCTCCATGGGCTCAGAGACCACAGCTTATCTAAACTCCCTATCTCTCCCTTCACAGAATGGGTGTTTACTGAATGTCTGTTGACTTTATGTGACTCTTATTATTTCCTCAAGGGGGAAACTCATGTCCCCAGACTCTAGGTGTACATAACCAACTTGGCACCCATAGGCACCGCCACTGACTGCAATCATCATCTGGCATTAACTCAGTGCAAAGTCTGTTGGCCGAGTATCCCATAATAACCCATTGTTGGGATAAAAATAGCCTGGCATACACAAGTGTTTAGAAAAACCCACTTGTGAAGCGCTCAACTTCTTTTACATCCCTAATGGTACCCAATAACAACAATAATGTAATAACTCATTTAGCTAGAACTTTGTTTGGCAAAACCCTTATGCTATTACTAGAGCAACTGTTTTAAACATTTTCTTTTCTCCACTCACCACCCACCTTTCCCCACTAAAGAGATATCTCAACCTCCTACTTCACTGAGAAGAAAGGAAACAAATGAATTTAGGGTCTTCCCTGTCCCCCATTGCATCCCTCCATTCCTCAGTGCTTCTCAGTGTCAGACACCATCACCCTCTCTGTCTGGGATACACTCCCTCCTCTTCTCTGCCTCCTGACTTCCCTGGTTTCCCTCAAGTCTCACCTAAATTTCCACCTCCTACAAAAAGCCTTTGTTGCTCTCCCTAATTCTAGTGCCTTCCCTGTGTTGATTATCTCCAATTTATCCTGTATCTGTCTTTTATTGTTACATATTTGTTTGCATGTCGTCTCCCCCATGCACTGTGAGCTATTTAAGAGCAGGGACTGGTTTTTGCCTTTCTTTGTATTTCCAGCACTTAGCATAGTGAGCAGTAGGCAGGAGATAATTAATGCTTATTATTGATGGACTGATTGATTCCTTTGCCTGGCATTCAAGGCCCTTCACAAATTATGCCACTGTACCTTTCCATCTTTATCTTCTACAACTGCCCTCCATGTATTCTGTATACAAGTGTTGGTCTTCAACCAACTGGACAACTCTGTTCCCTGAATCCATGCTCTCACCCTCACACTTTTGCCTTCCTTATACCCAGAATGCCTTTCTCACCACCTTCCCTCACCGCTTGTGCACTCTAATTCCATCCTCCTCCCCCTCCCCAATGCCTCTTCATAGGTCATAGACACCTTACTGGGGAAGAGCTACCTGCCAAGTACAAGTCAGCCCTCTTTCTGCTCCACCCAGAACCTAGTTAGAACAGGACTGGTCAGACATATACTAGGTCTTTGGTAAGCACACAAATGATTGACTGCGTACCCTGGGTCTCTCATATGCTTCAAAATTAATTCATAATTCTACAACTCTGTCCTGGGCTTTGTTCTCTTCCCCCTCTAACTCAAAGGTCCATGAATTTGGGTGGGGAAAAATGACCTCTTTATGTCCACTAATCTCTGAATGAAATTTAGCACTTCCTTCATTATTCTGAGAAGGGGTTAATGGGCTTCAGCAGACAAGCAGAGAGGTCACTGACACATGAAACTGCCCTACTTGCTGTTCCTCAAAACTGACACTTGATCTCCTGTCTCTATACCTTTGCATAAAATGGTATGAGGACCCATGACTCCATCCCCACTCCTATCTCTAAGAATGTCTAGCTTCCTTTAAGACCCAGCTCATGATGACTATCTCCTATTGGAAGTCTTTGCAATTCTCCTTAGTTGGGATTTTCTTTCTCTTTCACAAATAATCATTGTATATACTAATTTATTTATATGTTTTATATACTCTCAGTATACTCCCAAGGGCATTTAAGTGATGCATTGGATAGAGTGCCAGTCCTGGAGTCAGCAAGACTCCTCTAAGTTCAAATCCGGCCTCATACACTTACTAGCTGTGACCCTGGGCAAGTTGCTTAACCCTGCTTGCCTCAGTCTCCTCACCTGTAAAATAAGCAGGAAAAGGCAAACAACTCTAGTACCTCTGCAAAGAAAACCACAAATGGGGTCACAAAGAGTCAAACACAACTGAAAATGACTAAAAATCAAAAATACTTCCAGTAGAATGTACTAGGAGTAAATGCTCAAACCCCTCACCTCCACAAGGGCAGGGGTTGCTTTTCACTTTTTTTTTTTTTTTTGCTATATCCTCAGGATCTAGCATAGTACCCTGCACATTGGAGGTACTTCATAAGTGCATGTTGGATCATTGGGAAGGCCAGTAGGTTGGTGGTGCTGGCAGAAATTGGATCCCTGAAAAAAGGAGCTCTTTGGAGGATCAAAAAGTAATGTTGGGGGGGCAGCTAGGTGGTGCAGTGGATAAAGCACCAGCCCTGGATTCAGGAGGACCTGAGTTCAAAGTCAGCCTCAGACACTTGACACTTACTAGCTGTGTGACCCTGGGCAAGTCACTTAACCCTCAATGCCCTGCAAAAAAAAAAAAAAAGTAATGTAAAGTTTGAAGGGAAGGTGAGGCAGCCAGGAACTGTGCTTTGTAACATATGCAATGTGACTATTCTAGTCACCGAAATGATCACAGACTTTACTTTGATATTTTTCAACATACTCCTTTTTCTTGGTTACCTGACCAGAGGAGCCACACATTATTGGTATTTTCTTTTATTCATTTCAAACATAACAGAAAACAAGTGAGCAGGAGGCAGCCCCAAACAGGCCAAGCCAATGGTTACATTTTCATTATGGGCATTTACCCCTCAAAAATCAGCAAATGCGGGGCAGCTAGATGGCGTGGTGGATAGAGCACCGGCCCTGGATTCAGGAGGACCTGAGTTCAAATCTGACCTCAGACACTTAACACTTACTAGCTGTGTGACCCTGGGCAAGTCACTTAACTCCAATTGCCTCACACACACACACACACACACACAACAGAAAAACAAACCAATAAAATATATACCATTTATTTTAAAAAATCAGCAAATGCTACAAGTCAGGATTTGATTTGTTATTTTGTTGACTTTGGAGAGGGATCTAGACTTTAAAAAGTGATAGAGAAACTGTTAATAATATGGTTGTTGTTGTTGACTCTTCATGACCCCATTTGGCGTTTTCTTGGCAGAGCTACAAAGGGGTTTGCCATTTCCCTCTCCAGCTCATTTTACAGATGAGGAAACTGAGGCAAACAGGGTGAAGTGATTTGCCCAGGATCGCACAGCTAGCAAGTGTCTGAGGCCAGGTTTGAACTCAGGGAAACAAGTCTTCCTCACTCCAGGCCCAGCACTCTCTCCACCATGGTAGATTAGTCTTGAAAGTATGTTCCCTTCCCTCCAACCCCAGAGCTGGTTGTTAAATATTTAACACAGCCCTGGGTAAAAGCCCAGCTAAGAGCCACAAAAGTCTACTGATTAGCTGTGTCTACAGGTACTCCTTTCTCAGTTGTCACTAGAACACAACATATAGAGAACATTTTGTATTTGTAAATTTATTGCTCAATCCCTTTCACAGCCTTGTTGAGGAGGATAGGATGACTAACCTGACAGTGAGTAAAGCAAACTCAGGATTTAAAACTTCTGTTTCCTTAGAATTTAGATGAACAGAAGTGAAGACACAAGAAGGAAGCCAAGAGCCAGACTGTAGGCTGCTGTTAATTACCAAATCTACACCAAATTAGATAAAAGGATAAAGATGAGAAGAATGTGATTGCAAGTGATTACAGTAGTTACAACTTGACTTGTTTAAATAAGCTATCAACTCCAAAAAAGGGGAAAAGAATAAAAGTAAAGACATTCCTTCCATATTTCTTATAGAAGTGTGAATAAGGCAAAATAGGCTCTACATAATAGGCATGTTGAAAGAGCTCTCAAGTTGAGTCAACCAAGAAGTACTAATTGGAGTACAAAGAGATATGGGCAGCTAGGTGGTGAAGTGGATAGAACATCAGGCCTGGAGTCAGGAGAGACCTAAGATCAAACCTGGTCTCAGACACTTATTAGCTGAGTGACCCTGAGCAAGTCACTTAACCCTGTCTGCCTCAGTTTCCTCATCTGGAGAAGGAAAATGTCAAACCACTCCAGGATCTCTGCCAAGAAAACCCCAAATGGTGTCATGAAGAGTCAGATGTGACTGAACAACATGAGACCTTTTCCTGTAGGAAAAGGGATAAATCAGCTTTTTTTTTTTACCCAGGAGTTATCTCACCTCTTTTTCATGCTTTCAGACCACAGCCGCAGTATCATAGATATAGACATGAAAAACTCCTTTGAGTCCATTGTGTCCAACCAAATTGAGGAGACTGAGACATAGAAAGGTTAGCTGATTTTCCCAGGCTCACAAAGCTAGTAGATGTTTGATGTGAGATTTGAACCCAAGCTTTTTTGATTCCAATTCCAGTGCTCTCTTCCCTATACCAGTCGCCTTTCTCAGGTTAACTAGTAAGCCAAGCAGAGAAGCTCTTAGGCATCAAATATAGTTTGTTTTTTAAACTGCCTCCAGCACCTGCTTCTTGAGTTTAGTCTACTCTTTGAGTTTGGATGAAAAAACTTCTTTAAACTCCCATCTCCATAATCACAGCTCTCATGCAAATCACTGATTTGCATCATTTGGTGGTTTACTTGGTGTGACTAGGTGACTTTTATCCTAATTTCCTGCCAGCAAGGAGGTCCCAAAAGAGGACCTCCAAATTGTTGGGTTTATCCTTTGTGAAGAATTTATGGAGGGATGTGGGCAAGAATCACATGGGATGAGAAAATATAATATAATAAAACTTAGAGTTAGGAATAAAAACTCAACACAGACATTGCACTAGCTGTGTGACCTGTGCAGTCACTTAAATCCCCTCAGCCTCAATTCCTTCATCTGTAAAAGGAGAAGTTTGGGGTCATTGGCCTCTAAAGTCTAAGTGCACATCAGCCACACCCTGGTAAACCCAGGCTAAACCAGGTTGAAGGTAAGCAACTGGCCTCAAACCCATGGGTGAGTCAGGGGAATGTCTACCCTGAGCATGTGAAGAGTTCTCCAGATGGAATGGTCCAATGAGAACATTTTACACCAAGGCCATGAGGGAGGCTGAAACATGCCCTACAGAGCATTTAGAGTTTGGCTGAACATTGAAGATGTCCGCATCATCTGTCATATCCCAGGCCATTTCCAGTTATCTTGACTTTTGTCTTGCCACTGACTGGGCTTAAATGACTTTGGAAGAGAGACTGAAGATGATGATGACTTTGTACAATTCACTCAGATCCAATTCATGGTCAAGATATCACCCTACATTGTCATGGTCCTCTTCAAAAAACAAAGGACAAACAACAAGAAGTATTTGAGGCAAGATTAGAACTCAGGTCCAGTGCTCTATCCACTCTACCATCCAGTCACCTAAGATCACAAGAAGATGCAAACGCAGATGTTACTGATTGTCCAGCCCTTAAACTCCCATCATGCCAGGCTGCCTCTATTAGTAGTACTGCTTTTCCTAGGTAATGGCAGTATCTCCCCTTCTTGACCACCAATAATAACACTTATTGTTAGTACTCTACATTAAGGCACTTGATTATATTCAGTTTTGCTCTTTATTTTGTATAATAATGAGATAATATATGTCAAGCACTCTGTAACCATGAAGCAAGCTCCACACAAATGTGAGCTATTACCATTATTGTTCTCTCATTTTTTTTTCCCTTCGGCATGCATGCCTTGTCTCCCCATCATGATTATAATTGTAAGCATCCTGAGAGCAAGGAATATGTCATGTTTTTGTTGTATCCTCTCTTGGAGTCTGTAACAAATATTAAATTAATATGAATAGATCCAGAAATCTTTATTTCCAATCGTGATTTACAGCTGCATATTGGGTGATAATTATGCAGCATCATAAAAATACTAGCAAAAGGTACAGATTACACTAAAGAAGAATCCTGAAAGACTGGGAATAGTTCAAAGGAAAGTACCCCCTCCCCCCAAAAAAAAGGATGAAAAGGTTTGGGATTAACACCTTTTAAAGAAGCTAGCAATTAGGAGACTGGGGTTCCAGCGATGTGATCGAGGTCTAGTCACTTCATCTCCTCTGAACCCAGGCTCCCTCTTCTGTAATAGAAAGAGGACTGAATGAGATAATCCCTGAGATCCCTCCCAGCTCAAAAAATATATAATGAGATTATTCCTGCTAGAGAAGAAGTGGTTGAGAGGGGCAGATTAATACAGAGATACAGTAAATGCTTAAGTGCCCTTTACACACAAGGGTAACCAGTTGCTCCCCATTTCCAAAGAGCCAAGGAAATGAGTTGAATCGAGAGGAATTTAGATTAGAAAAGTGAAGAAATTCCCCGTTAAGGGCGGGAATGGGTTATTCGAGGGTGGTGCCCATTCTCATGCTCAGATCCTTATAATGTAAATAAGATAGATTTTCATTTCTGGGAGACGACTAAGCTTCGAATTTGCCTAAAGGCTGAAGCTGAGGATTTTCCAGTAGGCAAAGGTCATCTAGTTTCACTGATGAGAGGAACTGA
The DNA here is from genome assembly GCF_019393635.1 of Dromiciops gliroides. NCBI lineage: Eukaryota > Metazoa > Chordata > Mammalia > Microbiotheria > Microbiotheriidae > Dromiciops > Dromiciops gliroides. The sequence continues at coordinate 449,868,889 of NC_057864.1, forward strand.
AGCTTAAACCTGCGAGGAGAGGCTCTTTGCCCCAAATCACACACCATTACTATGCAGCAGAAGCTACATTTAACCTCAGACCTCTCCCTCCCAGTTCATTGTGCCACTGTATTGGATTTGGAAGGGAGTTTAGGGACACGTAGCCCTCCTTTTATAGATAAGGAAATTGAGGTTCACAGAGATGAAGTGATTTGGTTAGGGTCACACAAGCGCTAAGCAGCAGAGGCTGGATTCAAACCTATGGCTTTTAATGGCTTTCCATTCCAAGAGTCGGGCATCTCTGCACAGGGAGGGCAGGAGAAGAAAGGATGCGCCTGAATATTAAGCATCCTCGTGGCTCTGCTCAGCTCTCCTTCCATTTCCGTATCTGTTTTTCTTTATTTGTCCACAGAGTGTGTGATTACCATTCATTCTCTCCTTCTGCATTCTCTGGGGGCTTATTCCTTATACATGATTATATACTCATTGGCTCTAACAGGACTGCTGTTTCCCGGGTGCATGGGCCTTTAAGATGAACCGGCTGAGGAGGTGGGATCGCTACAGGGTTTTAGAGGTTGGAGCTTCCCCTGGGCTTGAGTCTCCATAAGCTTCTCCTGGCAACAGTGGAGCTGGAAATCATGCCTGCTATTTATTAATTCCTCTGCTTCGCAGGTGCTGGGTAATAGGGACAAATTAAGGAGAAGAAGCCGATAAACAGATTGTTTTTAACAAGTGACTTTATTCGCGCAAAAGCAAACCAGAGGCACACAGCCATGCAGCCCAGTAATTAGACCACGCGTCGGTTTCAGCTCCTAGCTTTGGGTCTGCTTGTGTTTTGAAAGGGCAGAACAACTCAGTTGCCTGAATGTCCTGGGGGAGAAAATTCCACTGGGACGGATGATTACCAGGCTGTCATGGAAGAGGCGGGCCGAGGCGGCCCAAGGAGGGAAGAGATTCGCCCAGTGCTCTTTGCAAGAACCAATAGCGGGTAGGATCGAGGCTTACCCTGCCCGATGCTGCTGGATTGTTTAATAAATGCTCAGGGCTAAATTCTATCAGTGCAAACTCCCAGGCTAGTCTGCATCCTTCCTACCGGGCTGGAGTTTCTGAGAGGGAGGATAATGAGAATGGAAGGAGTTCTCCCGCCCCACCCCATCCCCCCTCCAGCACCTCCTCCCCCCCACCACTAGCCTATTGAGTTGCTAATCCCTTGGGTGAAACATTTACCCTCAACCCTCGGGACTCCCCGAGCATAAGATGAGATGATAACATTTGCTGCTTGTTTTGCTGGGGTCTTCGGAGCTCTGAGATTCTGGTCACTGTTATGAGGCTCCTTGAGCTTAATAATATCCTCTGTGCTGCTGCCTCTAATAATAATAATAATGAAGCTTCAATAAAAGGTGAAGCCTTATACGCATATTAAACCTCCTACGTTTATTCTCCAGGTTGGACTCTCCCACTGGACATAGAAAGTATCATGGGGTAGTGGAAAGAACATTAAATCTGGAGTCAAAGGGCCGAAGTTCAAATTCTGACAGCTGTTTCTACTTGTACCACTGACCATAGGCAAGTCCCTTTCATTCCCCCAACTCAGGGTTCTGAGTCTAAAGATAGCATGCTAGGTGATTTCCAAGGACCCCACGCCCCAGCTCTAAATCTGGGGTTCTTAACCTTTCTTTGCTTTGTTTTGTTATAGGGCCTAGCACCCCAGAAGTTCTCTGGGGTACATCAAAGAACCTTCTCCTTGAGAAATTAAACCAAAGGACAGACACACCTAAAGAGATAAGTGGAACCAGATCCGGACAGAGCTAGCTCCAGGACCACCACCCTACATTCCAGTCTCCCACACCCCCGAGGAGATAAGATTAGGTGTGGCTGCTGCCTTTGGGGCGGGAGGAGAGAGAGATGGCTAGAGAGATCTGAAGCCACACCTCACCCAACTCTTCCAGCCACCACCAGTGGGGCTAATCCCTCAATAGGGGAACTTTCCACAGTCAGAGGATCACCTCATCAGATCACCCATCAGACCTCTATAAAAGTATCTGCCTGTCATCTGCTGGAGGAGATTGGTATCTCAGAGCCACACTCTGCCATGCCTTTCTCCCCATGAGAAGAAGTCCAAGGATTTCTCTCTTGGTTTCCCTTCCCCAGCCCCTAAATAAACTACTATCTTATACTATTGGATTTGTGTGCAAGAGGGTGTAATTCTTTAAAGAGGAATTCCTAAGGACCCCAAACCCCCACCCCCTATCCCTAACCCACTACCCTATTTTCCCACAAGAGTTTCACAGACCTGTAATGGAGAAATGGGGTAGGGATTGGGGTTCTTAGGAATTCCTCCTTAAAGAATTACACCCTCTTGCACACAAAAGTAGTTAGAATAAGGTGGTAGTTTATTTAGGGGCAAGGGAAGGGAAGGGGGGAGGGGAAACCATGAAAGAAATACTTGGACTTCTCATGGGGAGCATGTGGCTCTGAGGTACCAATCTCTTCGAGCAGGAGACTTGGTAGGTACTTTTATAAAAGACTGATAGGGGGAGGGGTCACCATTTGACTGTGGAAAGTTCCTTTAGTGAGGGAGGACCATCCCCCACTGGTGGTGACTAGAGGAATTTGGTGAGGGGTGGCTCCGATCTCTCCAGACACAAAGGCTGCAGCCACACCCAAAGTTATCTCCCCAGGGGTAAGGGAGATCAGAATGAAGGGTGGAGGTCCTGAAGCTAGCTCAATCCAATCTGGTTCCATTTATCTCTCTAGGGGTATCTGTCCTCTGCTTTAGTTTCTCAAGAAGATTCCTTGATGTACCCCAGAGAACTTCTAGGGTAAACCAGTCCAGTATCTTTGCCAAGAAAATCCCAAATGGGATCACAGTCAGACACAACTGAAAGACGATTAACAACAACTGAAGTAAGCTATCTTTAGCAACCTCCATATTTTCTGATTTCTTTGTCCCATGTCTGAGCCTGTTCTGGGAGGCTAGTGCAGCCAATAGCTTCTCTCCTCATCCCTCTGTTACTCTCTCCTCTGTCTCACCCATCCCTTATACCACTTCTCTTTCCCTTTGTTCCTCTTTCCTCTACCCCTTGACTTTCTTCTCTCCTCTCAGCCCTTGTAGCACCCCTTTCTCCTGTCCCTTCACCATCATCACCCTTGTATAATTCTTTGTTCTTCCCCCTGGATTCTTCTCTCCCATTACCCCACACTTCAAAAATATAGTACCAGGAAAGCCCAGTACAGCAATGGAATCCTAGGATCTCAGATGCCACCTAGTCTAGCAAGTATCTAAATAAGAATCCCTTTTGCCACATCCCTGAGAATTAGTCATTCAGGCTATGCTCCAAGATCCTCTGAGGACATGAATCCATGACCCCTTCAAGCCACCCATTCCACTTTTGGAAGTTCTTCCTTGCAACAAGCACCCTGCCCTGGCCCTTGGCACCATGCTTTTACACATGGGAGATGCTTAACAAATGTCCATTGATGATTGATCATATCCCTCCCATCTTTTCTCCAGGCTAAGCCTTCTCAGTTCCTTCCATCAATCCTCCTATTTTATTTTCTGAAGGTCTTTCACCATTCTTATCAACTTCCCCAGCTATTCAATTTCCTTTCTAAAATGTGGTATCCAGAACTGAATACAGTACTTCAAATGCTCTAGAAGAGAATACAGAGAGGGCCTTGATCTTTCTGGACCTTTACTATATCTTTCTTTCTTTTTTTTTTTTTTGCAGAGCAATGAGAGTTAAATGACTTGCCCAGGGTGACACAGCTAGTAAATGTCAAGTGTCTGATTTGAACTCAGGTCCTCCTGAATCCAGGGCCAGTGCTTTATCCACTGCGCCACCAAGCTGCCCCCTACTATATCTTTCTTAATCCAGCCTAATATACCATCAGCTTTTTCAACTTGCTGTCTATAGCAAACTGTTCTCTCCCATTGATGTAGGAGGTGAAAAAAGGGTTAATAGAAAAACCCAAGACCCAGGCTCTAATACAGATATTAGCTCTAAAAGGGAGTCAGACCTCAGTTAATGGATAACTCATGTTAGGTTCTCGTACCCATAGTGATCAACATCCAGAATGGACCAGAATGGGTCAGGTCAAGATAACAATAAAGGAAAAAGACAACCTATAGAAATTCTAATGAAAAATGATTATATTTTGAAATTAGCCATGGGAATCAGAAAGAGACATGCGCAGAAAAGGCCAAATTTGTCCCCAGATTCACTTTATGACATAAACCCCCAAAACATACCTGTACTGAAAAAGGTACCCGGCTCGGGGTTGGTTTAGGACCCCCAGGAACTCCAAATCAGGATAAGCCCTGCCTTGTAACACCCCTAGGTGGAGAATATTATAATGAGTAGGACAGGCCCTCCCTTGTACCTCCCCAAGGTGGAGATTATTATAATGAGACAAAATCAATTTATCCATACTATAAATATAATTGTCTTTCCTTTCCATATTTGAGAGATACCTTTCCAATATTCTGGTTCTCTCCCTGTTGTCACCCACAGTGTTGCAATAAAACTTAGGAAACTGAGTCACTGAGTCTTGTAATTCTTTTGGGACAACTCACAATCAATTGGACCCCAAATTCCAGCCCACATCACCATTAAGATGGCAAATCCAACAAAAAAACAGATCTTTTTCAGACAAACTATAATCTAGCCAGATACTTCTCTGCCCATGCCCATCTGTCCACCAATTTGTACATGTGAAGTTTACTTTTAGAACCCAGGTGTAAGAGGTTACATTTGTCCCTATCCCTTTACATTCATCCCTACATTTCATCTAACTAAATTTGGCCCAATATTCCAGTCAGTCCAGGTCTATTCACATCCTCATTCTGCTATCTAATATATTAGCTATCTCTCCCAACTGTGAATTTGGTCAGTACATCATATACGTTTTTTATCTATCCTATATATAAATTTGGCACAGGAGCAATCACAGATCCTAGGGACATTTCACTGGAGACTTCTTTTTGAGCTGGCATTGAAGAGGTTTTGAATCAGTGCAGTTATACTATCATCCAGCCCATATCTCTTTCTCTTGTTTACAAGAATATCATGAGAAGGTCTATTAAATGCTTTGTTAAAATCTAGGTAAATTTAAAATTGGGCATGAATTTAGGTAAACAACATTCCCCTGATTTGTGTGTCTAGTGATCCCATTAAGAAAGGCAGTGAGGTTAGTGTGGTATAAATTGTTCTTAATGAAGGTTTGCTAACTCTCCATTCAGTTCTTTTTTGCTGTCCACTAAGCATTTCTTTATGGCAGCTGGGTGGTGCAGTGAATAGATAGAGCAATGCTTCTTAAACTGTGGCTTGAGACCCATTATGGGGTTGCCATGTAACTAAATGTGGGGTTTGTGAAAAACTTGGCAATGGTAAAAGGTTATGTTTATCTATTTTATATATGTATATACTCAGGTTTGTGTAAAAATTCTCAGGAGAAAAGGGTTCATGAGTGGAAAAAGTTTAAGAAGCCCTGAGATAGAGCACTGTAATCTGGAAGACTCATCTTCTTGATTCAAACAGCCTCTAACACTTACTAGCTGTGTGACCCTGGGCAAGTCACTTAACCTTGTTTGCCGTTGTTTCTCATCTGAAAGATGAGCTGGAGAAGAAACAGAAAACTACTCTAGCATTTTTGCCAAGAAAACCCCAAATGGGGACACAAAGAGTCAGACATGACTCAATAACAAACAATTTCACTAGGAATCAGAGTTAAGCTCATTGATCTATAAAACTGCATTCTCTTTCCTCTTTTGAAAGTCAGGATAGCATTTATCCTTCTGCGATCACAGGGTTGCAGATTTAAAGCTGGAAAGGATCTTAGAGATCTTAGAGGACCTTATTCAAAATCTTTCTCATTGACAGAAAAAGTGATTTGCCCGGAATGGCACAGCTAGTCAGTGTCTAGAGCAGGATTTGAACCCAGGGCTTTATGATTTCAAGTTTCAAGTTCTATCCGCTATACCACACTCCGGTCCTCTCATACTTTTGTGGTTCGTGGTCTTTCAAGGGTCATTGACAGCGCCCGGGGTGATCCCTTTTGCCCATTCTTTCAGTACCTTAGGATGTAGTTCATTTGGGTCAAATGAGCTTACCTTATCAAAGGCAGGTGCTCTTTTTTTTTTTTTTTTTGCAGGGAAATGAGGGTTAAGTGACTTGCCCAGGGTGACACAGCCAGTGAGTGTCAAGTGTCTGAGGCAGGATTTGAACTCAGGTCCTCCTGAATCCAGGGCCAGTGCTTTATCCACTTTGCCACCTAGCTGCTCCCAGTGCTCTCTTACTAGCCCCTTACTTTAGCTTTCAACTCCCTATTAGCCAGTTTTATTCTGCCTTTTGAAACCCAAGGATTGCTCTGGCTGCTGAGGCTATGCATTAAGCAGTAAAGGCTGGGAGGAACTAAGCATCTTTCCTCATTGAGCCCATCCTGAAGTGATCTTTTCCTCCCCAGAACTTCTGTAACAATTATTGCTCTTACTATCTATTTGACAATTAATTATCTTTTGCTTTATGACACTTCTTCTGGTGTTGCCCTAAATGGTTATTTAAATCTTTCCTTGTTATTTGACTTTTCAAGTGGCTGTGTTTTTGTAGCCCTGTGTTTACACCATGGATGTATACCTCCCATTTCTCTGGTTTCCATGGGGACCTTCACACTCCAGGAACAGAGGGTTGACAGGTACCCAGAACTGAAGAGTGAATTGCCTTACTGAACCCGGGCTTTTAAAATGACAGACTGGACTGTCTGATAGGGGAGCCCCTTGACATACCATTACATGACACACCCTGAGACAGAGTAGGACCCTTCCGGAGGGGGTCACCTTCCTCTATCCTTGTCTTAGGCATCACAGAGCAGGGGCCATGCCAAACTAAGTCACCGGAGAAAGACCTTATTGGAGTCCAGTCAGAGGCAGCAATGGTTCCACTGCTTTGGTGAATGAAGATAACCAGGAGAAACACTGAGGAAGTCCCTTACTAGAAACCCTCTAAGAAATTGCCCACAAGCCGGGAAAGATAGCTAGGGACCATGTTGTTCTACTATTCTCTGATTTTGAGATTGGAGAGAGCACTAGTTGGGGCAGACAGGAGTTCTCCTCTGCCAATAGTTCCCTCGGGGAAAGTGTGTACAGTATGTGAACTCAGCCATTAAGGAGGTAACAGCTGCTGCTGGACCCCGAGACACCAGACCCTTTTTTTTTAACCTGAGCAGTGAACAGACTTCTGGGAAGTCTCAATACTCTGTTCATTATTTTTCTATTGCTTATAGTAAATGTATTTTAAGCCATGATTTGTGTCACTAAAAGTGGGACAGGAAATAAGAATCTAATGGGAAATGAAGCATAAGCTATTTCTAAGCTACATTGGGATGGGAGTTTCTGAGTCAATTCCAGGTGGGAGCACAATGAGCCAAATTTGGGATAAATTCGTGAAATATTCAATGAAAATGATTCTTTTACATTCGAAAAACACTAGATTGAACCAATAGGAACCAGAGCCAAGTTGGGGGAGTGGGGGAGGGGCAGAGAATGACTGTAGTTAAGACAAACTTCCTGCAACCACAAAGTCGGTTCTTTACCTGTGGGAGGTACCCAACCAGCCTTTCTGCTAGACAGCTGGAAAAGACTCTCTGATTTTAATGCCTTCTTTTAGATATGGGGATTAAAACTCTCAGTACAATTTTCTTTACCCAGTGAGACGATAAGCTTCCTGAATTCTAGGATATAATCTTACATATTTTTGCATCCTTCATAACAGCCCAGCAAAATACCTTTAATCAACAAGGCATTCAATGGATATATTCTGATTTGATTAGCTAGCAGTTTACTAACCCTGCTGACAATGGTTCCCCTTCTGACCACACTCTTCTAGTCACCTCATAACTAACCCACGATCTCCAAGCCTTCTCTTCCCTTTGTACATTTTGTTATGATCTTCCTAACCTTATCTAGGTCTCTTCCTGCTACTCTACCAATCATTCACAGGACAATTTCCCTGTATTGCTCTAAAAGAATAGCCCAGCTCTGCAAAACAAAGCAAAAAAATCAACATGGCATTAAAATCCGATCTCTTCTCATTTAACTTTTTCTTTGGTGAGGCAATTGGGGTTAAGTGACTTGCCCAGGGTCACACAGCTAGTAAGTAAGTGTCAAGTGTCTGAGGCTGGATTTGAACTCAGGTCCTCTTGAATCCAAGGCCAGTGCTTTACCCACTGTGCCACCTAGCTGCCCCTCATTTAACTTTTAAAATATGGCTTCTTATTCACAGAATCATAGATCTAGAGATGAGAGGGACCTTTGTGGCCTTATAGTAGTTGAATTTCTTAATTTTACAGATGGGGAAACTGAGGCTCAGGGAGGTTCAATGACTTGGAGGGAGCATAAAGCATGGGAAAGAACATTAGATTTTGAATGAGAATCTAAATTAAGATACCAGATCTGCTGCTTATTACCCAGGTGACTTTGGGCATATCACTTCACCTGTCTTAGACTAAGTGACCCTAAAGTCCCTCCAAGCTTGAAATGAATTCTATGACCCTGGGGTAAATCTGATTTGGGTGATTTCCTGGGTAAGTTTTGCTCCTAAATTGAAGAGCTCATTGGGAAGGATAACAAATGTGGGTCTAAAAATGCCTTGAGGCTCATTTAACCCTTAAACTATCCCTTCTTGCCCTACAAATAGTGAGGCATTCTAGGTCAGCACCTCCACTCTTTTAAATGCTTTAAATGAGTTCTTTAAAGCTGTTATCAAAGATCACTTTATTGTATTAAATGTGAATTTATTAAATGTTATATTCAAGACAAAAAAAATGTCCCTGTCCTCAAGGAGTTTATATTCTACTGATTTCACCTGTTTTAAAATGTTTGAATCAGCAAACAAGGATTAAGCCTCTACTCTGTTCAGCCTCCAGCAGAGATCCTGGCCTGGGGGGTGATCCTGGATTCTCAGAGACTTCTTATGGGACATAAGAAATGGCAGGCCCGAAGGAACATTGGAAGCTTTGAGAACCAGCTCCCTTCTCCCAAATTCTTGGAGGCTTATCGATAAAAGGTAGACCCGCTGGTGGTGATTTTGACAGAACAGAAGAGCATAGCAACTCATGGCTGTACAGATGAAAGGTGTCCCCACACTGAGGAGATCCCAGGCCTTTGGAAGTATTATTTTTTTTTTTGCAGGACAATGAGGGTTAAGTGACTTGCCCCGGGTCACACAGCTAGTAAGTGTCAAGTGTCTGAGGTCCTATTTGAACTCAGGTCCTCCTGAATCCAGGGCCTGTGCTTTATCCACTACCCTTTGGAAGTACTGAAGAAGTGTGTGTATGAGAGGCCCTGTCTGTCCCTGGTTCTGGGAACTATTTATTGTTTAAAAAAGAAAGCCGTAAGGGATTACTATTGCTGTTGCAATAGGCTTCCCCAAGCTACCTGGTCAACCTTACATCTCTTATTCCCTGTGGTTGAGTCATTTTTCAGTAGTGTACAACTCTTCATGACCACCACATTTAAAGTTTCCTTGGCAAAGATACTGGAGTGATTCACCATTTCCTTCTCCAGATCTTTTACAGATATGGAAACTGAGGCAAACGGAGTGGAGGACTTGCCCGGGGTCACATAGTAAGTGTCTGGGGTCAGATTTGAACTCAAGAAGATGAGTCTTCTTGACTCCAGACCTGGAACTCTATGAACTATGGCAGCACCTCCTACTCCCAGGTCAAGCATTCTTCCCAGTTATTCTTTCTTTTCTTTTTTTTTTTAGTGAGGCAATTGGAGTTAAGTGACTTGCCCAGGGTCACACAGCTAGTAAGTGTTAAGTGTCTGAGGCCAGATTTGAACTCAGGTACTCCTGATTCCAGGGACGGTACTCTATCCATTGCCACCTAGCTGCCCCTTCCCAGTTATTCTTACTCGGAATTCTATTGAATTAGGAGACTTTACAGGCATCACAGGAAGACAGGATGACCACAAATGGGGCAGGAGTGGGGGGAGTGGGGCACACCTATGAAGATTCTGAAGAAGCAATATTTTAGAGCTTGAAGGGAAGTTAAAGAGATCATATTTAACAAACAGAGGTATGCTGGAGCCAGCTCATACCAATCAGTGAGAGCTGATTGTTAAATGTTCAGTGTGAGTATTTACACCTCAAAAACTGGCAAAAAACAAAAAATCAGGCTTGATTTGTTGGTTGTCTAGATTTAAAATGATAGATAAAATGTTAATAATTCAGATTAAAGTTGTTTTTATAAAGGAAATCAATAATATTTTTTCTTTTAAAAATATATTATTAGGGGGCAGCTAGGTGGCACAGTAGATAAAGCATTGGCCCTGGATTCAGGAGGACCTGAGTTCAAATCCGACCTCAGACACTTAGCACTTACTAGCTGTGTGACCCCGGGCAAGTCACTTAACCCCAATTGCCTCACCAAAAAAAAAAAAAGTCTGTCAGGCAGAAAGCCTGTTTTTAAGCATTTACCAACATACTCCTGCCTACAACCCATTTTAGGAAACTGAGGCCCAGAAAGCTCAAGTGAAACTAAGTTCATAAAGCAAGATAGTCTGACCATATCACTCTTCTCTTCAGTAAATTCCAGTGGCTCCCTATTGCCTCCAGGGTCAAATAGAAAGATCTCTGTTTGGCATTCATAGTCTTTTATAACCTTACCTCTTCCCATCTTTCCAGTCTTCTTATACCTTACTCAGGGCAGCTAGGTGACTTAGTGGATAGAGCTCTGGGCCTTGAGTCAGGAAGACCTGAGTTCAAGTCCAGTCTCAAACAGTTCCTAGCTGTGTGACCCTGGGCAAGTCACTTAACCCTGTTTGCCTCAGTTTCCTCATCTGTCAAATGGCAAGCTACTTCAGTATCTGTGCTAAGAAAACCCCAAATAGGGTCATGAAGAGTTGGACGTGACTGAAATGAATGAATAACACCACCATGCCTTGTTCTTTGCCGCATACTGTATGATCCAGAAACACAGGTCTTGCCCTTTCTCCATTAACCCTTCATTTCCCCCGCTTCCAGCATGTTTACTGGTCATCCCTCATACTCCCCTGTCTCCGTCTCCCAGCTTCATTGCCTTCCTTGACCTCTCATCTTCTGCAAGAAACCCTTATCAGTCCTTTTTTATTTGATACCTTCTCTAGGCTGATTATCTCTGATGTCTCTAGTCTACATCAGGTTCATATGCAGTCTTTTACATCTTGTCTCCTGCACTAAACTGCCTTTTGTTTTTTTGGGAATGAAGATCTTTCTCTGGATCGATCCTCAGTGCTTAGCATAGTGCTTGGCCCACAGTGACACTTAATGTATTCTAATTGACTGATTGACTAACAGAAGTGTTGGGTCTAGAACCCGGATCTCCTGACTACCAATCCCCTGCTCTTCTAACACATCCTGATGATTCTGCCCACAGTAAAAACGTCCATTTTTTTTTTTTTTAGGACATGGATTGGATCACTTTATCTTTGTATTCCCAGCACTTATGGACCTGTGACTTCATGGCTTGATCAATAAGTCAGTCAACAAGCAATTATTCTGTGCCAGGCAGTGATGATCCAAAAGCAAAAACTCTGGAGTTGACATTCCATCTTGGGAGACAAAATGGAGACAGGATAAATATATTCAGAATCAATGCAAAATAAATACAGAGTTGTTTAGGGAGGCTGGAGAGGGGAAGGCCAGAAAAGGTTTCACATAGAGGGTAGAGCCGGAGCTGGATCTTGAAAAAAGTAAGGGATTGTACAAGGTGGAGGGGAGGAGGGCGAGCATTATAAATCTGGGGGCACAGCCAGGGCAAAGGTATGGAGACCAGAAGAGCAACAAGACCAGTCTGCCTAGAGGGCAAGAGAGGGAGGGATGTGTGAGAGTGGAGAAGTAGATTAGACAAGTTTGTGAAGGGCTTTAAAATGTAAACAAAGAGGGGCAGCTAGGTGGTTCAATGGATAGAGCACCAGCCTTGGAATCAGGAGGACCTGAGTTCAAATCTGACCTTAGACACTTAACACCCTAACCCTCACAAAAAAAAAAAAGGCAAACAAAGGAGTTTATATTTTATCCCAAAAGGCAATAAAGAATGTATGGGAACTCCTTGGAACTCCATCCAGTGAGGTAAATTATGAACTCAGTCTTAAGGGGCTGCCTGGGGCTCAGAGAGTGACTTGTTCAAGGTTACACAAGTGTCAGAAGTAGGATTATCACCCAGCACTTTCTGATTGACTTCAAATCTAGCTACAATGTCTATCTGCTTCTACCTTTTCATGTAATATATCCGTAAGAAATATCTGTTGCGCTGAATAAGTAAAGCAAGATTTATTAAGATATTACTATGTGCCAGGGACTGTGCTAAGTACTTTACAAATATTTTATCATTTGATTCTTTTTGTTTGTTTGTTTTTTGGGTGTTTGGTTTTTTTGGGGGGGTTTTGGTGAGGCAATAGGGGTCAAGTGACTTGCCCAAGGTCACATAGCTAGTAAGTGTCAAGTGTCTGAGCTCAGATTTGAACTCAGGTCCTCCTGACTCCAGGGCTGGTGCTCTATCCACTGTATCACCTAGCTGCCCCTATCATTTTATTCTTCCAACAACCCTGGAGGTAGTATTACTGTTATTCCCATTTAATAATTGAGGGAATGGAGGCAGACAGATGAAGCTACTAGTCTGTGGCTGGATTTGAACACAAATCTTGATTCTGGGCCCACTATTCCATTTACAACACTGCCTAGCTGACTCTAACCAACTGGAGTAGGATTCAATAAAGACATGTACCAATACCCAGCTCCAGAAGTGAAACATAGGTAAACCTGTAACTATCCAGAGAATTCGAAGAATTCCCTCAACAACCATTTACCAAGCATCTACTATGTATCAGGCACTGTGCTAAGCACTAGGAGTACAAAGAAAGGAAAAAATAAAAAATAAAACAAACAAACAAACAAACAAAACAAGCAAACACCCCAGTCCCTGGTCTCAAAAAGTTCATAGTCTAATGGAGAAAGAGCATGGATGTAAAGTTACATGGAAGCACACCTTCCAGCACCAAGGCAAGATGAAGAAAGGTGGTAAATTAGGGATTTTCAGAGGAGCCTGAGGGGAGGCAATCAGGAGGTAGGTGGCTCTTTTTAGGGCCAAGTCATCTGAAGATCTCTGAACAGCACCAGGCTTTGTATTCATTCAGCAGTTGAAGCTGCCCACCAAAGACCAGTGTTTATATGGTTGCCATCATGGTCAGGGTTAGCCTCCCCAGCCCAGCCTGTGGTGCCTGGCCAGATCCAGATGACTGGCATTGTTGACAATCATAATGGATGGATGAATGGTGGGTTTGATTGACTGTGCTGCAATCAACCCTTAGCAGGGCTGGAAATGATGAAATAACCATGCCTGGGCCAATACGAGCATATAAAATAGATACAGCAATCTCTGTGAATAGCGTCTTCGAATACAAAGGACAAGAAGTACAGGCTGGTCATAGAGAAGCCAAATTTTCCATGGGTCAGAGCCCAGGCTAACAGAAACCTTCAGAGGGAAGCCCTGCGTAGGATTATTCCCTTTTGTTGGAGGAGTGGGGAGAAGGAAGAATTGGAAAGATTGTTTCAGCATGAGGGATTAAAGAGTTCTCAGTGGCACAGCAAAAATCTTGTGCTATTGAAACTTGGAGATGATAAGCCTTTCAAAGTTTATAATGCCAGAGTATTTAGAAGATTTTGTCACTGATCTTCAGCCAGTCACTTAACCTCATTACTGGGAAGACTAAGTCTACACAGTCAAAACATCTGGATGGGAAAAAAAAACCCACTTGCCAACGGGTATATGCAAAAAATCACTCTGCCAGTTGTCTGGATGTTTTGTTTGCAGGATAGCCAACATCTGGATATTTAAAATTCTCTGAATCAGGGGCTAGAATTTCTACTTTCCATCCAACTTGTCCATTTCTCATTATTTCCGAGAAATGTCTCATCTCTCACATTATGGTATGCTTTAAAATATATAAATGTATACATTTTGCTCTTCCTAACTTTTATTTTATTTATTTATTTTGCAGGGCAATGAGGGTTATGTGACTTGCCCAAGGTCACACAATTAGTAAGTGTCAAGTATCCAAGGCCAGATTTGAACTCAGGTCCTCCTGAATCCAGGGCTGGTACTTTATCCACTGTGCCACTTAGCTGCCCCTCTTCCTAACTTAAAAAAAAAATTATAAATATACCATTTCCTGGATAAAGTAGATCATTATATGTAGTGTAGATGTGAATTAAACCGGGAAAATACAACAAAATCCTATAATTCCACCAGACTGAATTAAAAATGTTTGGAGGCATTTGAAATGTGGGTGGGTTTGAATTGTGGTGCCTGACTTGGCAAAGTGTTGAAAGGACCTGGTGAAAGTTAATGGTCGCTAATCTTCCTGTGGGAAGGAGCTGCAGCTAACACTCTTAACCATCAGAGTAGTGACAGCAGGTTTGTAGTAGAGTTTTATTTCACGACACTTTTCTGTGCCTGTCATTCAACCAGCATGAGTCAGGTTGATGCTGAAATAGAGTAGGCATTGGGACGGTATGGTACAGAAGAGAAAACAATGATCTAGGCATCCTGAAATTGGAGTTTCGGGCTCGTTTCTGCCCTAAATTCCCTGTATTACTGGGAACAAATTATCTGGGACTCTTGTTTTCTCTTACTTTTTTCATTTTTTGTCAGATGAAGATTATAGATTCATGAAAGTTAAGAGATGGAAGAGACCACAGAGAGTCCACTTATCCCATTTGGGAGGCAACGTGGTCCAACAGAGCAAGTACTGTATTTGAAGTCAAGAAGACCTCGGTTCAAATTTGGACAAAGCCTTAAATAGTCTGCTTACCAAATTTTCTGATTATGCAAAGCTGGGAAGGATAGCCATTCTGCAGGATGACAGTCAGAATTCAAAAAGCTCTTCCCAGGCTTCAATATTGAACAGAATCCAGTCAGATGAAATGTAACAGGAATAAATGTCAAGTCTTGCATTGGGGGCTCCAAAAATTAATTTTAGAAGCACAACATGAGGGTGGACTGGTTAGAAGGCAGTTCATAGTGAAAAAAAAAGAATCTAAAGGTTTTAGTGGACCACAAGTTTGATTGATAGATGGTAGTTATTAAAGGTCTTGTGATCTGAGGTTTCATTAAGAGAGATGTGGCACTCAGGAATAAGAAAGTGATCCTGAAGTCCTCTGCCCTGGTCAGACCCTTTCTGGAGCATTGTGTTCAGTTCCGAGGGCCACATTTTAGGAGGGAAGGAAACAAACATTTATTAAGTAGCTACCATGTGCTATACAAATATTGTCTACTTTAAAACTCACAACAACCCTGGGAGCTAGATGCTATTATTTTCTCCA
This sequence comes from Dromiciops gliroides, assembly GCF_019393635.1. Classification (NCBI taxonomy): domain Eukaryota; kingdom Metazoa; phylum Chordata; class Mammalia; order Microbiotheria; family Microbiotheriidae; genus Dromiciops; species Dromiciops gliroides. Next base: position 449,884,230 of record NC_057864.1, read on the forward strand.
TTTTACACTTCAGGAAACTGAGGTAGACAGAGAAGTATTTATCCAGGGTCACTTAGTTAGAAAATATCTGAGGCTAGATTTGAACTCAGGTATTCCCAACTCCAGTGTTCTATATACCATGTAACCTAGCTGCCTTGATACACTACAGAATATCTACATCAAACCAATAAGGGCAGTAATCATTCCCTAAATTCAATCCATATGAATACCTGATGAAAGAATTATAATTGTTTAGTCTGGAAAAGAGGGCAGCTATGTGGTAGAGAGATAGAAGTCAGGACAACTCATCTTCCTGAGTTCAAATCTGGCCTCACACTTAGTAACTGTGTGACCCTGGGAAAGTTACTTAATTCTCTTGGCCTCAGTTTCTTCATCTGTAAAATGATCTGGAGAAGGAAATGGCAAACCACTCCAGTTTCTCTTCCAAGAAAACCCCAAGTGGAGTCACAAAAAGTCCAACACAACCGAACAACAACATTATTATTATACCTAAATCTTGGGGTGGGAGAGAGGAAAAAGCCTACCCTGGGACATCATAGATTTCTTTGTTTCTCAAGGACTGACTGATGCTGGATGAGAGGGAGGAAAGAGATAGGAGAGGAAAGAAGTAGTGGCCACTGGCAGAGGGAGCTTACTGCAAAACAGCATTGGCAACACCTTTGAAATTTCCCATCCTGGGGAAAAGCCTCCCCACCCCAGTTAAAGCTCCGTTTCTTTAAACTTTATTTCGACTTCAAGGAGATTTGATTTCGTTGGCAAGTCTATTAACTCCAATGATGCAGATTACAAGGCCCTCCACACCCAAGTAGACAGTTTCATAAATTGCTGTGGCTACAAGCAAATCCTCACTTGGCCAGGAGCTGTCCACATGTATCCTCTTGAAATTCAGAAGATCAACTGACTGCTTTCTTTTAAAGTCATCACCCCAAATAGATATACAGAAAAGACTGGGGGAGGGAGATGGCTGCTTCTCCTATACATCCTTCTCCTGGTCTAATGTGTCTGATATTCATGGAACTTTTTTTCTTTTTTAAAATCCTTTCAGGTCTATTGCCTCATTTACATGGGTAGAGGCCATAGAAATGGGTGCAGCCCAATAAAGGCATAAAGGCAAATGGGAAATATTTTACAATCTAAATAATGCATGAGCTAAGCTTAAATGATTGTCTGAGGGGGAGAATGAAGTTAAGAGGTAGAGGAAAAGAGAAAAAGGGCTGAAATGAGATGGTGAGTCAATGAGGCAGAGAGATATAGGAAGGCTGTTCTGGATGGCAGCAGATGTAGATAAGGAGTTTCTTAGATTAGCAACGATGAAAGCTTATGAAGGGACAGAAAGGAGGTTGGTGGCAAATAAGTCAGCCAGCCAGCCAACCAGCAACTTTTATTGAGTGCCCACTTTGTGGAGAGCTCTCACTGAACTAAGGACTGCTAAGGGGTATTAGGGTGGGCTAAAAGATTTCCAAAGAGGATCTTATCAGGACCACACCAAAAATCCCTCGTGACCTTGGAATTATTGAGATCGAAAGGCTCCTCAAGCTTATCTAGTTCAATTGTCTGGATTTATAGATGAGGAAATGGAGAATATTCATGAGCACCACAGGAACACAAGGTCTTGTATAGAGGGGCAGATAGGTGGTACAGTGGATAGAGCACAGGCCCCGGAGTCAGGGAAAGTCATCTTCATGAGTTCAAATCAGGCCTCAGATACTTACTAGCTGTGTGACCCTGGGCAAGTCACTTAACCCCAATTGCCTCACCAAAAAAAAGAAGAAGAAAAAGGAAACGATAAACCACTCCAATATCTTTGCCAAGAAAAACCCCACATGGGATCATGAAAAGTTAGACACGACTGAAATGACTAAACACATACATAGACAGCTAGGTGGCACAGTAGATAGTTACCAGGTCTAGAGTCAGGAAGATCTGGATTCAAATGTGGACTCAAACACTTACTAACTGTGTGATCCTGGGCAAGTCACTTAACCTTCTTTTCCTCAGTTTCCTGCTCTGTAAAATGAACTGGAGAAGGAAATAGCAAACCACTTGAGTATCTTTGCCAAGAAAACCCCAAACAAGATAATAAAAAAATCGGACATGACTGAAATGACTGAACGATAATGACAAATTCTAATATGAAGCCAGGGAGTGGAAAGTAATAGCAAGTGCCTCCAGGAAAATTTAGCTAAGCACAGACTGGACCTCGGTGAGGAGAATCAGATCTATTCCTGCAGAACAGCACAGCCATGAACGGAGCATAAGTGTCCTGGTGCCTAGTCCAGTGTTCTTTCCATTCTGTCAGAAATATAAACCATAACTATCCACATTGTATATTACCATAACTAAGCTGAAGAACAGTAATACATATAATGGGCACAACTAACTCAGAAGTATTATAGAATATTATGGAGCAGCATTATGGAGGTGGGTGGTTTGGTAAGGTGGAATGGAATCATGCTCAGGAGTTCTCAAAAATAAAATCTCAATCTTTGAGAAATACTTAGAGGAAGGCATGGAACCCTAAGAGCTGAGCTGCAGCAGAGGAAGGATGAACTTTTTCAGCCCAGCCCAGTCTATGATTTAAGGAGATGAGCTGGAATAAATAGGTAGCCTAAGGAGAGAAAGAAGCAAGAAATATTAAGAATGAGCTTCAGGGGGTGGCTAGGTGGTGCAGTGGATAAAGCACTGGCCCTGGATTCAGGAGGACCTGAGGTCAAATCCAGCCTTAGACACATGACTCTTACTAGTTGTATGACCCTGGGCAAGTCACTTAACCCTCATTGCCCTGAAGAAGAAAAAAAAAAAAAAGAATGAGCTTCCACAGGAAAGGGAGAGATCCAGGAGGCCCATTGTCCCCATAAACATCTTGGAATGCAGGCTGAAGTCATGAGTTGTACCCACATCTTCAAGAACTGAGAGAAGTTCCGAGAAAAGGTTTACTCTTTCCCTAACTTCCTATCCTGGTGTCTGTCCACTAACAGATCCCAATTCTTTTCCCAGACATTTCCAGTAAACTGAACTTTGCCTTAACCACCTTGAGGACAGGAACTGGGGTGTGTGTGTGTGTGTGTGTGTGTGTGTGTGTGTGTGTGTGTGTGTGTGTGTGTGTGTGTGTGTTTAAATTTTCTTTCTACCTCCAGTGCTTAGCACTGGATAGTATATATCAGAGAGCAAGTGTCTGATAAATGACTGTTGACTTGACCATAAAGGGGGCAGGGGGTAGCTAGAGATAAACATAAATTAAATTAGAAAGGAGAGTCAACTTTTCATCTAAATGTTATGAACTTTCCTCACGGGGCTTCTGAGCTATTTTTATTCTACTTCTTTTTGTTTACTATAAACTCTACAAAGCAGCAGGGGAAGGCAACATGTGGGTCTGAGGAGCCATTATGTTACCCCTGATGCTGAACATTGAGTAGATAGTTTATTAAATCTCCAGAGACAAAGGGGATTGTCTGGAAAGGGCAGCTACAAGTGTTAGCCAACCAACAGCATGACACCTACAACCAATACCAATGCCAATATTACAAATGTGCGTGTGTGTGTGTGTGTGTGTGTGTGTGTGTGTATGTGTGTGTGTGTGTAGATAGAGACAGAAAGAGAGAGAGAGAGAGAGAGAGAGAGAGAGAGAGAGAGAAACTGTGAAATCTAAGGATGCTAGAATGCCCATTCATTTTTGGCATCTTCTAAGCTATAATATACTTTAGAGGGTCTGGCATAGATTTTGATACATAGAAATTCTAGAAGCCAAAAAAAATTTGAAGGGGAAATGGATGGGTAGTACTAGTGAGAAGAAAGGGGAGCAGAGAAGGAGAAAGAGGAGGGGGAGGAAGAGCAGGAAGAGGAGAAGGAGGAGGAGGAGGAGAAGGAGGAGAAGGAGGAGGAGGAGAAGGAGGAGAAGAAGGAGAAGAAGGAGGAGAAGAAGTCAAGTAGACCTGGGTTCAACCTATCTTTCACTGACCTCTCTAAAGGAGTCTCACATCTACTCAAACAACAGCTTCAAATATCCCCCTCACAGGGATGACGTCCACATCTCTCTCTTGCCATCTTTCTTTTAGGGATTTTCGTGGACTTCAATGGCGATGTGAGCCAGTCCACGGTGCTATGTGGCCACCAGAAGAAGCTAATGAGATCTTGGGCTGCGTGGAGAGAGAGACACAGCTCCCAGCAATAAGGAAGTTCCCTGCTCAGACTTCACCTGGACTATTATGTTGTGCTCCGAGCACCACATTTTAGGAAGGAAGGAAGCAAGTCTTTATTAAACACTCACTATGTGCCAGCCATTGTGTTAAGCACTTCTGTGGGTGCTATTATTATCCCCATTTTACAGTCGAGGAAACTGAGGTTAAGAAACTGGCCAACAGACATGAAAGTAGTAAATATTTGAGGTAAAATTTGAACTCAGGTCTTCCTGACTCCAGGCCCAGAGCTCCATGCCACACAGTGATCCCTAGAGAGCATCCAGAGAGAGGTGACTAGGACAGTGAGAGTTTAAGAAACATGCCCCAGGAAAGTATGTGTCACAGCCAGTGTGCATCACACACAGACAGTACTTGAACTCAGGTCTTCCTGACTTAGATAGAGGCTGGTTTGTATGCACTATGATGAGGATGGATCCAGGAATGATAGTTGGAGGTTACAAAGAGGCAGATTTGGGGGCAGCTAGGTGGTGCAGTGTATGGAACACTGGCCCTGGATTCAGGAGGACCTGGGTTCATATCTGACCCCTGACACTTGACACTTATTCGCTGTGTGACCCTGGACAAGTCATTTTACCCTCATTACCCCGCAAAAACAAACAAAAGAAAGAAACAAACAACAAAATAAAAACCAAATAGGCAGATTTTTGGCTTAACATAAGAGAAAGCTCCCTCATGATTTGAACCACCCCAAAGTGGAATGGGATCCCTCACGAGGCAGGGAATTCCTGAGAAGTCTCTAGGTACTTGTCGAGGATATTGTAGCAATGGGTTCTGCTCAAGTACCCATTGGATTAGATGACTTCTGAGGTCCCTTACAATTCTAAGACTCTGTGTTCTTTCTCCATGCACAGAACAACCTGCTTTGACCAGTCAGGGATCCTTGAGGGTTGCCCAGCAATGGGACAGGCTGTCTGGCAGCAGTGAATGACAGCTGTTGGGAGCATGGCCCTAGGGATGGAACCCTGTGCTGATGTAGAAACGGCTTCTGATTACAAGAACTGGCCAGACAAAGGAGGGACCTTTCCTGATAAAACAGTCTAAGTCACTAGGGATCAGTGGGGATGTGGCTAGTAGTATCAGGTTCAAGATGACTTTTTTTTTTTTGCAGGGCAATGAGGGTTAAGTGACTTGTCCAGGGTCACGAAGCTAGTAAGTGTCAAGTGTCTGAGGCCGGCTTTGAACTCAGGTCCTCCTGAATCCAGGGCCAGTGTTTATCCACTGCACCACCTAGCTGCTCAAGATGACTTTTAATATAAAAGTTTGGGGCAGCTAGGTGGAGTCAAAAGGACCTGAGTTCAAATCCAGCCTGTGTGACCCTGGGCAAGTTACTTAACCCTGATTGCCTAAAAAAATAAAGTAGCTAGCATTTATATAGTGCTTCAAGGTTTGCAAAGCACTTGACATTTTTATCTCATCTAATCCTCATTAAATTTTTCAAGGTAGAGGGGCAGCTAGGTGGCACAGTGGATAGAGCACCGGCCCTGGATTCAGGAGGACCTGAGTTCAAATTTGGCCTCAGACACTTAACACTTACTAGCTGTGTGACCCTGGGCAAGTCACTTAACCCCAATTGCCCCACAAAAACAAAACAAAACAAAAACAAACAAACAAAAATTCTTCAAGGTAGGTGCTATTATTACCCCCATTTTATAGATAAGGAGATTGAGGCCAGGATGGTTAATGGACTTGCCCAATGTCATACAGCTGTAGGCAGGATTCAAATACAGGTCTTCCTGACTCCAATTCCAGCACTGTGCCACCCGGCTGGGCTAAGCCTAGGCTGAGTTTCACTCTAAGGCTAGTGAATAAAGTGGTTGATGGGAAAGAGATATATGTGTGGTGTTCAAATGGTGCTTAGATTAGATTAAATTAAAGTCAAAAGCAATCCCAGGAAGCTCTCCTGGGAAGATCTGTGCCTGTGGAATATCTCTGAGAATCAAGGCTTCTTAATGAGGTGACTGTATACCTCCTGCTCAGCCCACACTTAAAGAGGCTCAGTGCCCACCCAACCCAAGGGCTTGGGATTCCATCACTTGGTATAGTTGAATTTTTGCCTTCCTCACTGTGTTTTCTGAACTAGGCAGATTTCACAGAATCAAAAAATGAGAAGGGCATTCAGAGGAGTTCTTTTAGGAAGAAGGAGGATTACCCAAACCCCCAAATCCCAATTCCCCATGATATTCTTTCCACTCCACCATCTTCCATTGTTCCATTTATTCTGCAAAGGAGGATTTTAATCAGAGACACGAGGAAGACCCCAATATCCCTGAAACCTATTGACGTTCCTCCTGATCCTGATTTTCCTATTTCTCTTAAAGTTAACACCTCATTCTCCCACACTACCAGTCTTTTTTTTTTTTTTTTTGGTGAGGCAATTGGGGTTAAGTGACTTGCCCAGGGTCACACAGCTAGTAAGTGTTAAGTGTCTGAGGCTGGATTTGAACTCAGGTACTCCTGACTCCAGGGCCGGTGCTCTCTCCACTGCACCACCTAGCTGCCCCCACACTACCGGTCTTAAAACTTCATTGTCATATTTGACTTCTCCCTCTTCCTTAGATGCCATAGCTTATCAGTTACCAACACCTGCCATTTCTGCTTTACTGGAATGATAAGATTACAGATTTAGATAGAAGGGACTTTATAGGTCATTAGTCCAACCCCTTCCTTTTACAGGTGAGGAAACTGAGGCCAAATGACTTGCCTCACACATTGGTCCCAATATGTTGTAACTATCAGAGGTGAGATTTCAATCCATGGTCTCTGAATACCAAGGCAAGGCTCTTTCCATTGCCCCATACTGCCACCCCCTTGGTTGATACCCTCATTATCTCTCCACTGGACTAATGCAATATAGCCTCCCAACTGCGTTCCTAACTTCTAGTCTGGGATGGAGCAGAATTTCAGAGAGACCCAAGCAGCCATCTCATCCAACACATAAATGTAGGAATCCCCACTAAAACACATCAGATGAGGAAGGGAGTTGAAAATTTCCTAAGAGACATGTGTACAACCTATGCCAGAAGGGAATGCATACTCAACAAGTGGCCATGCTTTAAGTGGCTTTGCTTTAAGACCTCTGATGAAGGGGAACCCACTACCTCCTGAGCCATCCCATTCTACTTCTGAAGAGCTCTAATTGTTAGGATATTGTGTCTTATATCAAGCTTTAATTTACTTCTTTGCAACTTCCACCCATTGTTCCTAGTTCTGCTCTCTGGGATTAAGCAGTCAGTCAATAACTAACATTTATTAAGTGCCCACTATATACCAGACACCATTCTAAACAGAGCAAGTGCAACCCCTCTTCCAAATGGTGGTCTTTCAAATGCTTGAAGACAGTGCTCCCATCCCTCCCCACTGTGCCTCTTCTTTGTGCTCAGATCAACATTTCCAATTATTTCCAATGTTACATGGAATGAACTCAAGATTCTTTATGGCTTCCACACTAGCTCAGGTCCTCATCCCTCTCACTTGGACTACTTCAAGAACCTCTACCTGGTCTCCCTGTCTCAAGTCTTCCTTCACTCCAAGCTAGCTTCCACACTGCCACCAAATAGATATTCCCAAGGTTCAGTCTGATGATGTCTCTCTCCTGTTTAAGAGTTCCTCACTACCTGGAGCATAAAATGGAAGCTACTCTATTTGGTTCTTGGGCTGTCAGGCACAATCTGACTCCAACCTATCATTTCAGACTTTCATGCCAAATTGATGATCATTCTATGTCTTGTCTCTGTACCTTTGCCCAGGCTAGCCGTATACAGGGAAGGTGCTCCCTCTTCTTCAATGCTCAGCTTAAACTCAGCCTCCTATGGTGGATCTTTTCTCTAATTCCCCCAACTGCTAGTGGTCCTACTCCCATATTACCTACATTTTGTTTATATTTATCTATGGACAGCAGGCTAGGTGGTACCATAGTGAACAGAGCACTGGGCTTGGAATCAAGAAGACTCACCTTCATGAGTTCAAATCCAGCCTCAGATACTTACTATCTTTGTGACTCTGTGTCAAGTCACCTGACCCTATTTGCCTCAGTGTCCTCATCTATAAAATGAACTGGAGAAGGAAATGGCAAACTACTCCAGTATCTCTGCCAAGAAAACCCCAAATGGGGACACAAAGAGCTGAACATGACTGAAAACAACTGAACAGCAACAAAAGTCTATGGGCATGTTCTTTTCCAGGAAGAATATAAGAGGCTCTTTGGGGACAGAGAATGTTTCACTTCTGGCTTTTCATCCCAAGAGCCTTGCAAAGTGCCTGGAATGCAGCAGGTGCTTAATAAATGCCTGTTGCTTGATCCTGGTTGCCCTTCTCTGGATGCTTTCCAGTTTGTTCTCCCAATGTCCTTCTTAAATGTGGTGCCTAAAATTAAACACATTCCTCTAGATGTGGTCTTAGCAGTACAATGGGACTATCACCTCCTTATTTCTGTGAACTTTACCTTTTATTAAATACCCTAAGATCTCATTCATTTGGGAGGATATCGTATGATACTGTTGATGTGTACTAATTATTAAGCATTTATTAAGCACCTACTATGTGTCAGTCACTGTGCTAAGCACTGGAGATACAAAAAGAGGGAAAAGACAGTCCTTGCCCTCTTTTTGTTGTTGTTCAGTCATTTCAGTCATGTCCGACTGACTCTTTGTGACCCCATTTGGGGTTTTCTTGGCAAAGACATGGGAGTGGTTTGCCATTTCCTTCTCATTTTACAGATGAGGAAACAGAGACAAACAGAGTTAAATGACTTGCCCAGGATCATACAGGTCATAAGTATCTGAGGTTGGATTTGAACTCTGTTCTTCCTGACTCTAGGGCTGGTGTTCTATCCATTGAACCATTTGCCTCTCCCACACACCAAATTTTTCTTAATCCACAAGGCTGATAATGTTATTGTCTTGTTTGGAAAACTTTCATAGCTGCCCATTGCCATAAGGTATAAATTGCTTGGTCTGTGATTTAATTATTCTATTGTCAAATTGCATTCTTTGCTCTTCATTAAACTTGAGCCCAAGTTTTCCCGAGACTTTTTTCTGAGCCTTTGCTCATACCATTCAACACCACCACCCCTTGCAAAAATCCTTCCAATCCTTTAAGAACCAACTCAAACACAAAGGCTTCCCTGATGCCTCCCACTCCTAATTGATCTCTCCCTCCTCTGGAACCTCAGAGTACTTGTCTATAGCTCTCTTGTGGCACTTACCACAGTTTACATTTTACTGTGGTCATTTGTACATCGTCTTTGCTCCCCAGCTAGAGCCTAGACTCTTTGAGGTTGCAGATTGTAACATTCATCCTTGTATCTTAAAAGCCCGTCATTGTATATGCTAAATAAATGATCATCTGATGAATGAATGAATATATTTCTAACAGATGATGGAAAACCTCTCTCGCTAGGCATTGGTTTGTGGATTTAACCAAATTTCTTTGTGGCACAAAGGGAAAGAGGGCTGGATTTTAAGTCAGAGGACCTAGCTTCAAATTCTGACACAATTGCCTTACTGTGTGACCAATAGAAAGCCACTGAATTATTCTGGGCCTCTTTTCTTATCTATAAAATATGGAGGTTGGATGGACTAGGGTTCCTTTAATCTCTAAATCTATGAGTCTATCTGGGCATTGGTGAAATGGGAACACTCTCTTTTCTTTTCTTTTTTTTCCTTTTTTTGGTGAGGCAGTTGGGGTTAAGTGACTTGCCCAGGGTCACACAGCTAGTCAGTGTTAAGTGTCTGAGGCTGGATTTGAACTCAGGTCCTCCTGAATCCAAGGACGGTGCTCTATCCACTGCACCATCTAGCTGCCCCCAAATGGGAACACTCTCAAGACAACATCCTCTCTTTGTCTGAAACAGGGAAGGTTTTCTGATTGTCTCTCCCATTAGATTGCAAGCTCCTTGAAAGCAGAGAATATCTTACCTCATTTTATATCCACAGCGCTTGGCACAATGCCTGGCAAAAAGTTGTTGTTCAGTCATTTTTCAGTTGTGTCTAACTCTTCATGAACCTGTTTCAGGTTTTCTTGGCAAATATACTGGAGTGGTTTGCCATTTCCTTCTCCAGTCCATTTTACAGATGAGGAAACCGAGGCAAACAAGGTAAAGTGACTTGTCCAGGGTCACACAGCTAGTCAGTGTCTGAGACCAGATTTGAACTCAGGTCTTCTTGACTCCAGGCCTGGCTTTCTAACCATTGTGCTAAAAAGTAGGTGCTTATTAAATAGTGAATGACTGATCTTGCCCCTTCCCCTACTCCCTTATCAGGAAGCCCCTTGAAACAGCGCTGACACAATTAGAAGCTAGAACTGAAGAGAGCCCTTCGGGTGAGATGGCTCCTCTTTAAAGATCCACCAGCAATTTTGGCGCTGAAGACTGGTAGGGAGCTCCCTCATCCCAAAGTGTGAGCCCTTCAGCAATAAGTCACATAAGTCTAGAAACAAGCCACAAAGTTCTCGAGTGGTTTCCTGGGACCAGGAATGGCATTTCTGAGCACAGTCCCCATGATGGCCTTCATCACCAACCATTTCAAAAGTCTCCTCTGGGACATGCTTGTTCTACCCCACTTCCTGTCAACTGGTTCCTCTCCCGGCTCCAACTCTTAGAATCTCTGTCCTTCCTCGCTAATTAATCCTACTTTTCCACCTTTTAGTCCCAGGACTTCCTCTGCCTCCGTTCTCTTTCTCCTCTAATGCATCCCATTTAACCAACATTAGGGAAGAAAATTCTTTTTTCCATCTGGGACCCCTACTCAGGCCTCAACTTCAAGTCAGTATTGCTTTCTTTGCCCCCCAACTAAGCCCCAGTGTCCCTTGGATCCTCCCTGCAGACCTTGCTTCTTTTCCCTGTCTCTGTTCTGGATATATAATTAGCTTCGCTCTCTCGAGGAACTCCAGCTGAGATTTTGTCTTCATCATTCTTCCATCCACTTCTTTTTTTTTCTTTCTTTTCTTTTAAAAAACATTTTTTTTCCATCCACTTCTAATCTGCTCCTCCTTTTCAGTATTTTTCCTCCCAGTGGACTGCTTGCCCTAATCCCTTCAATCTTGATCCCATCATACTTGCGCCCCTTGGTCTGCCCTAGTCTGTCCTTTTCTAAAAATATATAAATTTTTTTTTAAGAATAGTGGGGAAAGATAGGTGTCACAGTGGATAAAGCACCGACCCTGGATTCAGGAGAACCTGAGTTCAAATCCAGCCTCAGACACTTGACACTTACTAGCTGTGTGACCCTGGGCAAGTCACTTAACCCTCATTGCCCTGCCAAAAAAAAAAAAAAAAAAAGAATGGGTCTCCCAACCTTGCCTAGGGTGGAAGTGGAGGGGCTACTCATGGGCCAATACCCCTAGAGACTGACATGGGAGATTTAACCTGCTCTGTGTTCTACCTGGACCAATTAGATTCTCCTTAAGAAATCTGGTAGCCTCCATGCCTGGAGTCTCACCACACTGATGCACAGTGAGGACACTTCACTGGTTTAGCCTATTGCAGGTCAGAACTCCTGAACTCCAGAGATCCATGTCAGCCTCCCCAGTGGCTGGGATTATAGATGTGTACTACCATGCCCAGTCCCCAAGCTTCTTTTCACATCTCTGTCACCCAGCATCATGATCTAGGACTCCCCAAACCCCAGTATCTCTAGTCTAGAATCTCAGGGACCTTTGTTTATTCCTACACAAACATATGTGTAACCATTAGTGTCTCTGCAACTTGATTGCAACTCAATTCCTCTTGCCCCAGCACATCAATGCAAACCCCCAAAACAATAATAAGTGGGGGGGAGGGGAGCATGAGTATGGGTTGGGTCACAATGGCAATTCTAAAAATATATAAATTGATTGGGATGGCAAAGTGGCATAGTGTGTTAGACTTGGGCTCAGAAAGACCTGGGTTCAAATCCTGTCTCAGATATTTACTAAGAACATGACTGGACAAATTGCTTAATCTCATCTGTAAAATGTTGGTCTTGCTATTTAAGGCAACTTCTAGTTCTAATCTGTAATTTTTAGGTAAAATTCAGTTTCCCCCAGGTATATTCAAGTGTGTCCAGGCAGAGAATCTGCCTTTATTTGGATACAGATGTAATTTGCCTTTATTTGGATGCAGATGATCCACTTTGAAGTCCTTACTCTGCCAGTCAAAGGGTTAGTTAGGTTGAAGGTGTGGCCTCCACTATCTGGCACAGAAGCTAAGGACAATTCTATGGAAGGTGGTGGAAAGTAGGATGGCTGAACAGGGAGGCTGGGAGACTCAGGACTAGAACCAGAAGTCCCAAGGAGTGACTGGACTTTGCTCATGCTGGGGCTAAATGCAGCCGACCCCTTCCAGTCACTGCCATTTGGAAAGCAGTTCTCATCACTCTCCTGTGCAGAACCTGACAGTGTTCAGAGAAGGAAGAGGGAAAGATACAGGAAGCAGCAGATCAGTGGAGGGCTCCCAAGTGCCTTACCTTTGTGTCCATAGGCGGGTATCTTTTGTGCTGTGAGTGGCCCCCAGGGATTTGGAATAGGGAGGAAGATCTTGTGCCCTAGCCCCTAGTGAGAGCTCTCTGAAGTCTTGTGCAAGGAGAACACCAGAGGGATTCGACTGTAACGCATCTGTGTCGGCAGGTGTGTCCTTGACAACAACTTCAGAACTGTTCCCTCTTTCTCAGGTCAGGCAGTGCCTAAGATCACAAGGCACTGATAGATGGAAGGAGAGATCTTATTGAAGTCTGGTTGCTTCTACTTGGGGTGGTGTTTTGGATTCTTCCATAGCTATCAGCTCTCTGAAATGCTTCAGTCAGGAGCCCAGGGTCTATTTCCATCAAGGGATTAACCCTTGCAAGTAAATAGAGCAATCATAAGATTATGGGATTGAAAGCAAAAAAGGGTCTTGGACAATACTTAGTCCAGCATCCTCATTTTATAAGAAATAAGGGCCTTGGGGCAGCTAGGTGGTGCAGTGGATAAAGTACTGGCCCTGGATCCAGGAGAACCTGAGTTCAAATCTGACCTTAGACACTTGATGCTTACTAGATGTGTGATCCTGGGCAAGTCACTTAACCCTCATTTGCCCCACAAAAAAATTAAAAATTTAAAACAACAACAACAACAACAAGGGCCTCTATCAATGTCTACTGGACTGGCAGAGGCACAAACCTAAGGAGGCAAGGACAGGACAGTGTACAACATATATGACCTCGAATTAGTAGAGTCTTCATCTCATACCATCATACCAAGCATGATTCAAAGCCCTGGGAGGCCTTCTAAAGGAAAAGGTTGTATCTTAGACCACTCTGACATGACCAAAGAGTAGAGAGGAGAATGCAAACCACTGCTATAAAAGGTAGATTCTTCAGAGGAGAAACTTGCATCAGTGAGCTTGCTGACATTTCCTGTAGGTTTTCTCTCTAACCTGAAATTTACACTCTTATTCCTCTCTACCCACTTCATCTCGGTCCATTGAATTTTGGCCCTCCAAAGGAATCTAGACTCTTGGCTTGGCCTGGTCTTTGGCTTACATTTGCTGTCTTTTCTGTCAGATTTCAGGAAGGTCTGAGGCTACAGAAGTTACAAGAAGATAACCATACTTGGACCCCTCATTCTTTTTTTTTTTTCTTTTTGCAGGGCAATGAGGATTAAGTGACTTGCCCAGCTAGTAAGTGTCAAGTGTCTGAGGCCAGATTTGGGCTCAGGTTCTCCTGGGTCCAGGGCAGGTGCTTTGTCTACTGCATCACCTAACTGCCCCATGATGACATCTTTAGGGTAAAATTGAGGGGGGAGAGGAATGCACTGGGGGAGGGGAAAGGAATGAGGTAGAATGGGGTGATATTTCACATGAAAGAAGCAGGAAAGGGCTTATGGAATGGGGAGAGAGATGGGGGAGGAGTGGAGAAGTGAAGGAGCCTTACACTCATCAGAATTAGATTAAAGACCTTAATCTCATCAGAGTTGGCTCAAGGAGGGAATAACATACACACTCAGGTAGGTGGAGTCATCTATCCAACCCTGCAGGAAAGTAGGAGGGGAAGGGGATAAGGAGGGAGGGGTGAAAGAAGGGAGGGTGGAGCGGGGGAGGGGGCAGTCAGAAGCAAAACACTTTTGGGGAGGGATGGGGTAAAAGAAAATAGAAAATAAAGTAAAGATCATGGGAAGGGAATAGGGTGGAGGGAAACAGTTAACAATAGTAATTGTGAAAAGAATTTTGAAGCAGAGGCAAGAGCGATGTAAGATGATGACAATTGATGATGGACTGATGATGATTGGAGGAAGATGACGATTGATTGACAATGATGAGGATTGACTGAGGATGACGATGATAGCAAAACTTATGGTACTTACTTTGCTGGGCTATTGTGAAGAAAATTCTTTATCAAGTTTAAGGTACTATTTAAAAGTTATCTATTATTGTGGTTTCTATAATCAACCTCATGGTTTTATTGTAAGGAAATCACTTAAAAGTACTATATAAATGTCGTTTAGTGTTAAAAAAAAGATGATGAACAGGATACTATCAGAAAGACCTGGAGGGACCTGCACGAGCTGATACAAAGTGAAATCTACTGTATATGAAATAACAGTAATATTGTGAGATGATCTGCTGTGAATGACTCAGTTATTTTCAGCAATACAATGACCCAAGACACTGAAAGTCTTATGAAAAATGCAATCCATCTAAAGAGAGATAACTGATGGTATTTCAATACAGATTGAAACATAATTTATTTATTTATTTATTTTTTTTGCGGGGCAATGGGGGTTAAGTGACTTGCCCAGGGTCACACAGCTAGTAAGTGTCAAGTGTCTGAGGCCGGATTTGAACTCAGGTCCTCCTGACTCCAGGGCCAGTGCTCTATCTGCTGCGCCACCTAGCTGCCCAAAATATAATTTTTTAAATAAGTTACTTTATCAGAAACAAACAAACAAACAAAATGATGAGCAGAATGCTCTCAGAAAAACCTGGAAAGACCTACATGAACTGATGCAGTGAAATGTACTATATACAAAATAACAGCAATATTGTAAGATGATCTGCTGTGAATGACTTGGTTATTTTCAACAATGCAATGATCTAAGATAACTCTGAAGGAGTTATGAAAATTGCAATCCATCTACAGAGAAAGAACAGATGGTATCTGAAAACCGATTGAAGCATAATTTTTTGATAGTTCCTTAACCTGGCTAATGTGGAGATGTTTTGCATGACTACTCATGTATAACTTATATTGAATTGCTTGAGTTCTTGGGGGTTGGGGGTGGGAAGGGAGGAAGGAAGAGAAGTTGGAACACAAAGTTTTAAAAAATTGATGTCAAAATTTGTTTTTACATGTAATTTGGAAAATAAAATTCTAAATAAACAGAAAAAAAAAGATAACCATACTTGTTCTCCTATGCTCATTGGTTCTCTGGAGTATGATGTTGGTTAGCTGCCTGTTTTTTAATTAAATTTTATTTACTTAAAAAAATAGCTCTGAGACATTCTCTGAGTTCATCACCTCACTATCAGGAGATGGGCAGCATATTTCATCGTGGGTCCTCAGATTTTTGGCTAGTTATTTTGTTGATCAAAGTTCCCAAGTGTGTATGCATGTGTATATTTATATATGTATATACTTACCCACATATATAAACACACACATATGTATGTGTGTGTGTGTGTGTGTGTGTGTATATGCATATAGGTTTTAGTCGGTCAAGATCTGATTTCTCACCCTCCCACTCCAACTCTACTCCACTCATTGAGAACACAGGAAAAAACAAACACACATATACAGTCAATCAAGACAAATTTCCACATGGACCATGTCTTTTTTTTGGGGGGGGGTAAGGCAATTAGGGTTAAGTGACTTGCCCAGGGTCACACAGCTAGTAAGTGTCAAGTGTCTGAGGCTGGATTTGAACTCAGGTCCTCCTGACTCCAGGGTCGGTGCTCTATCCACGGCACCACCTAGCTGTCCTTGACCATGTCTTAAAAATATTTGTCTCATTCTGTATTCTCAGTTCTTTACCTCTCTATTGAGAAGTGGGTGGCATGGTTCATCATTAGTCCTCTGGAATCCTGGTTGAGCATTACCCTGATAAGAGTACAGTACAACAGTATCCTATCACATATGTATGCATTATATATATATATATATATATATATGAATATATATATGTGTGTGTGTGTGTACATGTGTGTGTTTTATAACTTATTCACCTATTCTCTAAATTCATGAATACCCTCCTCAGAATCCCACTCTTTGACACCTCAAAAAGAACTATAAATATTTTTGTATATCCTGAGAATTTGTTTTGCTTAGGACTAATCCTTCCCTTAATCTATTTCCCTCTAATTCCCTCTTCCCCTTTCTCCATTTTCCTTCCTAGTTCCCTATTAAGTGAAATATTTTTCTGTATTTGTGTGTGTGTGTGTGCAAAAACATTAGCTGCTCTCTGACCCCATCTTTCTTATTTGTATTGGATGTATACTTTTACATCTTCATTACTTGAGATAATTTTTCCTAACCTTCCTTTTACTTCCTCCTGCTTCACCCATTTCCCTCTTTCCATTCTTTTCTTAAGATCATCAAGACATAACAAAAACATTCCAAGGCTTTGCCTAATTGAATTCCCTCTGTGAACTCTGATGATAATAAGGTTGAAAGGGGACACATGTATCATCTCCCCGTATTTGAATGTAATCGGTTTATCTTTGTTTAGTCCCTTATTGTTGTTCATTCATGTTTATAGTTTTATGTTTCTCCTTACTCTGGTGTTTAGACTTCAAAGTTTCTCTACATCTCTGGTTTTTTCATCAGGAATACCTGGAAGTCCTCTATTTCACTAAAGGTAAGTTAGTCTTATTAATTTTGGCAGTAAGCCCATGTCCTTTGCCTTCTGGAATATCATAATCCAAGCTCTTCACTCCTTTATGGTGGTAGCCATTAAACTGTGTGTGATACACAGTGTGGCTCCACAGTACTTTAATTCTTTCTTTCTGGCTACTTGTAATATTTTTTCTTTGACCAAAATCCAAAGCTCTGGATTTTGGCTGTGATGTTCCTGGGAGTCTTCACTTTAAAGTTTCTTTCAGAAGATGACCAATGGATTCTATTTCCAATTTGCCCTCTATTCTTGAAATATAATGTATAGGCTCTTTTGTTGGTCATGGAATTTAGATAGTCCAATGATTTTTAATTTTTTTCTCCTTAATCTGTTTTTTGCTATGAGATACCTTACATTTTCCTTTATCTTTTTAGCCTTTTGACTTTGTTTTAATATTTCTTTTTGCCTCATGGAGTCATTGGCTTCTTTCTGGTCCATTTGAATTTATAGGGAGTTTGCTGCTTGAAAAAAGTTTTGTTTTTCTTGGGTCAAGCTAATTCCCTTTTTAATTCTTTCTTTCATAGCTCTCATTTCTTTTCAATTTTTTTTCCCTCAAGCACTCTAATTCTATATATAAACACAATTTAAAGTTCTTTTAAAATTTTAATTCTTGCTTTATTTCTTCCAGGAATTCTAGTTGAGTTTGTGCCCAAGCTGTGTTTTTGTCTGAGGCATTGCTTATAGATGTTTTGTAGCCATTCTCTTATTTGTTTGTATCATGAGCATCCCTGACACCAAAACAGCTCATTATAGTGGGGTTCTTTTTTAAAATTTTCTCATTCTTCCAGCCTACTTCCTAGTTTTAGATTTGATTTTAGGGCTAATCTCTGCATCACTTCTGGAGAGAAGGTCTGGGATACTCCTGTTGCTGCTTTTTTGGAGGTATTGAATATTCTACTATTCTAGCATCTCTGGGACAAGTTGGAGACCTTCAAGCTTTTAGTGCTCTCAAAATGATCTGACTCAGGGTAGAGTGTGACTGCTTCCTCCCTGTTGTGAGCTTTGCAAGTTCCGGATCTGGGTTTAGATCCAAGCAAGAGCAGACTGCCGCCAAACTCAGCCACTACTAGCCAGCTAGAAAGCAACAGAATCAGAGGCTCCCTTTTGGTCTAGGATTTCTGCCCTGGTTATCCTTCTAGTAGCTATGCTGGATTTTGGAAATGAGATTCTGCTAATCCCTATGGCTCCCAAACTTTCTCTTTTCTTTGTACACCTCCTAGGGCCCCATACAGACCCTTGGAATAAGTATCAACCCAAGATAAAATCTAGTGTTTCTACCACACAAAAATGAAGGGCAGTTGGTAAGATTTGTAGCCAGCCTACCCACTGCTTCAGTAACTGAACATTTCAGAAGATGTTATATCATAGTTGTGGCCCCTAAAACTTTCATCCTTCTGCAGTCTACCACCATGCTAATAAAATGTAGGGTGACTTCCCATTGATGCTCTCAATAAGGAATATTCAGGAATGAACCAAGGTGTAGGACTCCATTAGAGATGGAATCTCTTTCTTTTTCTTTTCTTTTTTTTTTTTTTTGGTGAGGCAATTGGGGTTAAGTGACTTGCCCAGGGTCACACAGTTAGTGTCAAGGGTCTGAGGTCAGATTTGAATTCAGGTCCTCCTGAATCCAGGGCCGGTGCTCTATCCACTGTGCCACCTAGTTGCCGAAGATGGAATCTCTTTCAAGTGTATTATGTCTACTGAGAAGGCAGGCAGCTAGGCCTGAGGGGGTGTATTTCACACTTGCTTCTGGCAAATTAACTCTAGTAAATCTAGTCGAGGTGTAGAATCTTCAAAGTTTATAATATATATATAATCTTTATATAATCAATAATCTATAGGCTTGTTGGAGTGATTGATTTTTTGTGTGCCTGAATTCAGGCTTTTGTGATAACCCACAGACTGTGATTCTAAAAACACGGATGGTAATAGCTAACATTTACCTAGTACTTTAAGGTTTGCAATGCACTTTAATGCATTATTTCATTTGATCTTCACAACAGCTCTGTGAGGTAGGTACTATCATTATCCCCATTTTGCAGATGAGAAAATCGAAGCTGAGAGAGCTTGTGGCATATACAGAAAGGACTTACAAAGAATGGAAATCTTTTACATCAATTGCCACTCCATGAATGAAGAAGGTTTGGACTCCCAGAGGTCCAATTTGGTAAATATCATCACTTCCTGTCAACTAATCTATTACAATGGTATAAAATTATTAAACGTATTGACATGCAATAAACCTTATAGATTTTTCCATCTTTACAATTTAAAAATATGCATGTATTCTTGGTCTTTAATCACTTGTTTTACACGATTTAGTGGTGAGTTCCCAAGATTTTGACACATATTCATGAACCCACACCCTAATGACATTAGATATTAAGACTCCTTTTGACAGATTTTTCCAAGTCTATCATTGATTATAGCCCTTAGGTTTTCAGTGGGGGTCAAACCATGCAAGGCCTTAGGTGGCTAGGTGGTACAGTAGGTAAAATGTTGGATCTGGAGTCAAAAAACCCACTTCCACTATTCTCCTAGTCAACTCACAAATCTTTGAGGATGTTACACAAACCAAAAGGATAATTCAGTATATAGGCCCTACTTCAAATGAAAGACATTTGTTGGTTGTTGTTCAGTCATGACCCCATTTGGGGTTTTCTTGGTAGGGATACTGGAGTGGTGTGCCATTTCCTTCTCCATCTCATTTTCCAGATGAGGAAACTGAGGCAAACAGGGTTAAGTGATTTGCCCAGGGCCACCCAGCTACTGAAGTGTCTGAGGCTGGATTTGAACTCAGGGAGATAAGTTTTCCTGAATCCAGCACTGGTGCTCTGTGCACTATAGCACCACCTAGTGGTCTTATGTAAAAGACTTTTCCATTAATGTCCACTCCATATATGGAGGCAGTTTCAGGTGCGCCAGAGATCCAATTTGGTGAATATCACCATTTTTTGTCAACTGATGCATTGCAATGATATAAAATTATCAAATTTATTGACTTATACAATAAACCTTATCACATTTTCTGTCTTAAACATTTTAAAAGGCTTCAGTTTCTCCTTTTTCTCAAGATTTTGACATGTAGTATTTAATTCTTCATCATGAAACCATACTTTTATTCATTCAATACTAAACTTGACTTTGATGAATAGCCCATTTGTCCAGGTCTAGCCTTTATTATGGGACAGATAGATGGCACCATAGTGTATAGAGCACAGGGTCTAGGGTCAGAAAGACCTGAGGTCAAATCCAGACTTAGACACTTACTAGCTGTGTGACCCTGGGCAAGTCACTTAACCCTTTATGTCTTAGTTTCCTGATCTATAAAATAAGGTGGAGAAGGAAATGGCAAACCACTCCAGTATCTTTGCCAAGAAAATCCCAAATAGAGTCACAAGCAATTGGACACAACTGAAACAACTGAACAACAACAAGCTGTGATTATAGCCCATAGGCTTTTTAAAAAGTGTGTGTGTGTGTGTGTGTGTGTGTATGAGACAATTGGGGCTGACTTGCCCAGGGTCACACAGCTAGTAAGTGTTAAGTGTCTAAGGCCGGATTTGAACTCAGGTCTTCCTGACTCCAGGGCCAGTGCTCTATCCACTGCACCACCTAGCTGCCCCCACCCATAGGCTTTTTTTTTTTTAGTTAGGCAATTGGAGTTAAGTGACTTGCCCAGGGTCACACAGCTAGTAAGTGTCAAGTGTCTGAGGCTGGATTTGAACTCAGGTATTCCTGACTCCAGGGCCGGTGCTCTATCCACTGCACCATCTAACTGCCCCACAGTTAGATTTTAAACATCACAGAATGATATTCTTCTCAGAATATCAACATATCTATCAGATTTTAGCACCTTCTTCAATGAAGGAAACTTTCAGACTCACTAGACATTTTTAAATCTTCAAAACATATTTGAGGTCAATATTTTATAGACTGGTGAAGGTTTCCATACCTTATAGACTCACCTCAACTTCTGACAACAGGTTTGGCATAGCCTTGGTTGAAAAGGTATATTTTATGGGTAAAAAATCACTTTAAAGTAAAAATCACCTTTTATAAGTAAAAAATCTCCAGCATTCCAGGATTTGCATATTTTTACCCATGACAAGCCTTTTTCTTTTTCTTCTTTTTTCATCTCAATAGTTAGCACCTATAGTCTTTTCCAGAAGCCTATACCACCCTGTAGGGGAATCAAGAACAATCCCTCCCTCTCCCAAGTCCTGTTTTGAAGAATGGTTCATCAGTTCTTAGAATTCTTTGTAATTTTTGACAGTATTTTCCTTTGTACTTTGCTATAGCTGAAAGTCTTCATGACTTTGAATTATCTTTCTTATTACAGCACCTCCTTTGTTTCATTCAATTCCCTCTACAATGAAAGGTTATATTGCCTGTAACTCATTGCTGCTTCCCTCAGGGTTCTAGAGCTAACTCTAAGAGGTTATTGCTTCCAATATGATAGTCCCTGAGTCCCCCTCCCCAATATCTCTCAACCAGTAGAACTCCGTTAGCTCCTAAAACAGGATACTTACTGAGAAAGTATAGCCAGAACAGTTGTTAGAAAACATGCCCCCACCAACCTAGAGGGGACACATTCTCCCCTTGCACATACAAGGTCCCAGGGAAGAGTGAGTTCAAATTTTTGAGTACAGTGATGGTAAAGCACACTTGTAAGGGACCAGGGGGAGTATCTGTAGTCTCCTGCCCTAGACCTTTTCCTCCTTTAAGGGGTCCTCATGAAGTTGCTATTAGATGCAGCTCTCTCCTGGGCTCTGAAGATTAGGGATGGGTGGAGAATAGAATAATCATTTACACACAGCTTAGTATGTGCCAGGAACTAGGCTAAGCACTACAATACAAATATTATCTGTCATTGGAATCTCACAGCAACCCTGGGAGAAGTAGTCATTTTATTATCCCCATTTTGCAGTTGGGGAAACTGAGGCAAACCAAGGTTAAGTGACTTGCCCAGAGTTTTACACCAAGTGAATATCTGAGACCAAATTTGAATTTGGCCCAGCACGGCACTATGAAGCCACCTGTAGTTTCCTTGGAGCTTTCCCAGAATCCAAAGCCAGATCACAAGGGGACCATGATCCTTAAAGCTTCCACCATCCTCTCAAGACTTTCCACCTGTTTGTAGGCTCTTCCTCTTTGAAAAAACAAAACAAAACACCAATTTATAGCTATTCTAACACACTCTTCCCCTAGTTGTCAGGGGGCTATATGAGAGCTTTGATGGACCTCCCAGTCACTTGGGCATTGATTCAGGATTGCTTATTCACCTTATATCAGGAAGGAACAAACACAATGAGCAGCTAGGTGTTGCTATGGGTGGAGCACTGACCTTGGAATCAGGAAGACTCAACTTCCTAAGTTCAAATCCAACCTCAGACACTTTCCTAGCTGTGTGACCTCAGAGAAGTCACTTCACCCTGTTTACCTCAGTTTTCTTATCTGGAAAATAAACTGGAGAAGGAAATGGTATCTTTGCCAAGAAAATCACAAATGGGGCCATGAAGAATTAGACACAACTGAACAACATAAATACAATAGAAACAGTCACTGTTAATCAGGTAGAGGAATAGACTACTACTTACCCCAATCCTACCCCACTCACCAAGATCAAAACAATCTTCCTTACTGGAAGGCTGTCAAGAAAGAGACAAAGAGATCCTCCTCCACCACCATATCTTTTATATGAATACTCAGTTCCAGCCAGAGGTTTGCTAAAGCCATCTTGAACTGTTAAATTGTTAAATTGTTAAATTTTCTGTGTGTGCAATTACATTTTGGGAAACAGTAAATAGTACAAATCAGATATTGATTTATTATTTGGTTGGTTTTCTAGAACAAAGAAAGCAATGGAGAAAATGTTGATAATTCAGATTAAACTTTAAAGTGTGTTATATGTATGTTGTCCCCCCCCCCCCCAGAGAGCTAATTGTTAAACATCTACCAGCACACTCTTGTTCTAAGGACCTCATCAGTTTTTGAAATGTTCAAATTCCACATGGCAACAACTGCTACAATATCTCTAACAGTCAATGAAGTGTACTCTTTCAGAGCTAAAGCTTTTGCATGTTTCTTTGAAATAACATACATTCTTAAGAACTGCAGAATTTAAACTACAACAAAAGAAGGCAATGAAACATATGTGTGTGTCATGATCTTCAGTACTCAATAGACAGAGCTAACTGGAAGTAGACAAATCAGTTCAGTCCAGTTTCATCTGTTCCAGGTTAAATGTGCTGGATTAGCTCAGTGTCAATAGAAACACATGCACATGCATGAGCACACATGAGAAACATTGTCTAATGCTTTACTAAAATTTAGGCAAACCAAATTAGGTACTATGTATAGCATTCCTCTCAGCAATCAGCATAGTAACCTTATTTTTTTTTAAAAAGGAAATAGGCTTAGTTCAGTATGATCTATTCTTGAAGCCATGTTGGCTCACAAAGATCATTGCTTCCTTTTCTTTTTTTTTTTTAATTAATAAAGTATTTTTCTTTCCCATTACATGTAAAGATAGTTCTCAACTTTTGTTTATACAAGCTTTCCAATTTCAGATTTTTCTCCCTCCCTCCCCTCCCTCCCCCCTCCCCTAGACAGCAGGTAAGCTGATATAGGTTATATATATATATATATATATATATATACACACACACACACACACACACACACATATATATATATATATATACACATACATAATATTAATCCTATTTCTGCATTAGTCATGTTATAAGAGAAAAATCAGAGCAATGATGAAAAACCTCAGAATAGAAAAAACAACAGCACCAAAAACAAAAGAAATAGTATGGTTCATTCAGCATCTATACTCTGCAGTTCTTTTTTTTTTTTTCCTGGATTTGGAGATCCTCTTCTATCATGAGTTCCCTGGAACTCTTCTGTACCATTGCATTGGTGAGAAGAATATAGTCCATCACAGTACATCAACACTCAATGTTGATACTGTGTACAATGTTCTTCTGGTTCTGCTCATCTCACTCATCATCAGCCCACGCAAGACCCTCCAGGTTTCTCTGAACTCCTCCTGCTCATTGTTTCTTATAGCACAATAGTATTCCATCGTATTCATATACCACAACTTGTCCAGCCATTCCCCAATGGATGGGCATCCCCTCAACTTCCAATTCCTTGCCACCACATAAAGAGCAGCTATAAATATTTTTGTACATGTGGGTCCCTTTCCCCTTTCCATGATTTCTTTGGGGAAAAGACCCAAAAGTGGTATTGCTGGGTCAAAGGGTATGCACAGCTTTATCGCCCTTTGGGCATAATTCCAAATTGCTCTCCAGAATGGTTGGATCAGTTCACAGCTCCACCAACAATGCATTAGTGTCCCAATTTTTCCACAGCTTCTCCAACATTTATTATTTTCCTTTTTTGTCATTTTAGCCAATCTGATAGGTGTCAGGTGGTACCTCAGAGTTGTTTTAATTTGCATCTCTCTAATCATTAGAGATTTAGAGTATTTTTTCATATGGGAATAGATAGCTTTGGTTTCTTCATCAGAAAACTGCTTGTTCATATCCTTTGACCATTTCTCAATTGGGGGAATGACTTGGATTCTTATAAATTTGATTTAGTTCCCTATATATTTTAGAGATGAGGCCTTTATCAGAAGTACTGGCCATAAAAATTGTTTCCCAGCTTTCTGCCTCTCTTCTAATTTTGGATGCATTGCTTCTATTTGTACAAAAAATTTTTTAATTTAATGTAATCAAAATCATCCATTTTGCATTTTATAATAGACTCTATCTCTTGTTTGGTCATAAACTGTTTTCCATTGCTTCCTTTTCTATGTGTTGCTTAACTATCCTTTTAATAATATGTTCCACAATCTTGCCAGGAATCAAGATCACTGGGCTTTAGCCTTAAGCGTCCTGCAGACACTACTATTTTTTCTTTTTAGAAAACAGGGACCACATTTGCCTTTCTCCAGTCTCCTAACACCTGTCCTCTCCAAGATATTTGAAAAAATCACCAAACGTGGCTCAATAATCACATCTACCAATTTTTTCCAATATCCTGGGAAGGACTTCATCTGGGCCTGATGACTTAAACCAGTCTAGAAAAGCTAGTTGTTCTCTTACTGTCCTTTTACTTATCTTGGATATCAACTCCCTCCTGGCTATTTTTGGGCTGTTCTTCCCAATTCAAAGATAATTCTCCTTGGCAGAGAAACCAGAAACACAATAAAAGTTGAGTAGCCCTGCCTTTTCTCTGTAGTCTGTTATCATCATCACACCTGCCCTGAATAATGGACCTACCTCCTTCTTTGTTCTTCTTTTTACCAATCTTCTCTCTGTCTCTGTCTCTCTCTCTCTCTATCTCTCTCTGTCTCTCTCTGTCTCTCTGTCTCTCTGTCTCTCTGTCTCTCTGTCTCTCTCTCTCTCTCTCTCTCTCTCTCTCACACACACACACACACACACACACACACACACACACACACACACACACACACCACTTCCCCCAGGGGGGGAAATCCTTTTTCATTGTCCTTTCCTTTCCCCACCAGGACCATCTATGCTTTGATATATATCCGCAATTATTTGTCCTTCTTGTATCTTCTACCCAGTGCTTTAAAATCTGAATTGATTTGTAACAAAGGACTGGCTGACCAAGTTCAGTCCAGTCCTTATGAGCTTGCCCAGCATCTGCTACTGATCCAATCCCCATGTACCTGGTTTTGATCTCCCTATCTACTGAATGCCTACAGATATCTCTATGTGTCCCTCATTCTTTTTTGGGGGGGATGCGGGGGGCAATGAGGGTTAAGTGACTTGCCCAGGGTCACACAGCCAGTGTCAAGTGTCTGAGGCTGGATTTGAACTCAGGTCCTCCTGAATCCAGAACCAGTGCTTTATCCACTGCACCACCTAGCTGCCCTGTGCCCCGTCATGTGTCTCTCATTCTTAAAGATCCCTGGCCCCATATGACCATCCTCACTTATACTTCATCCTGTAGCCATCCTCATCTTCATCAGTAAGTCCTTGAGAAAGCCATCTACATTCTGTGCCTCAGTCCCTCTCCTCTCACTCTCTAAATAAACTCTCAGAAATTTGGCTTTTGACCTCATCATTCACCCAAAACTTCCCACTCCAAAATTACCAATGATCTCTTTAATTGTTAAATCTAATGACCTTTTCTCAATCCTCATCCCCCACCTCTTTTCAGCCATTGACACTGTTGGTTGCCGTCTCCTCTTCTCTCCAGGTTATTTTGACCCTACTCTCTCCTGGTTCTCCTCCTACATGCCTGACCATTCTTTCTTAGTCTCATCTGCTGGATTTTCATTTAGGTCCCATGCACTCACAATGTCTCTGTCTTAGACCTTCTCATATCCTTCTATACTACCTTGCTTAGTGACCTCTTCTGTTCCTAGGAACGATTTTTGCCTTTCTTTGTATCCCCAGAACTTAGCACAGTTCCCAGAACTGAATAAATGCTTGTTGACTTGTTGATTAAGCATGTGTTAAAGAGACAGGCTTTGGGCTGGAGAGCTCTGTAAGAAGCATGTTTCCTTCTGAGATAGAAAGCAGATTTTCTTTGTCTTTTCTTTATCACCTTTGGGTTATGGAAGGCCATTTCAAGCACCAAGATAGGCATTTGTTAAGTACTAAGCAAGAAATACTATCGATAAACTTTGTAAAAAATGTTCTTGGTTGAATCTATGTGACTCTATATTTGGGAGCAATTAGGATTTTTCACCTGCATATGTGAGACTCTATATGATCTATACCACTCAAGAATCTTTTCTATATGGCACCGAGGAAGCAAGTGACAGGACAATCTATATGCCTTCCTGGGACACCAGATGATTGTTCTGGGTTGGGGCTACAGAAAGTATATTTAAAAAACATGTTGAGGGGGGCAGCTAGTTGGCACGGGCCCTGGATTCAGGAGGACCTGAATTCAAATCCGGCCTCAGACTCTTGATACTTACTAGCTGTGTGACCCTGGGTAAGTCACTTAACCCCTATTGCCCTTCAAAAAACCAAAACAAAACAAAAAAATAAAACATATTGGGGGGGGGTGCGGGGCAGCTAGGTGGTGCAGTGGATAAAGCACCAGCCCTAGATTCAGGATAACCTGAGTTTAAATCTGGCCTCAGACATTTGACACTTACTAACTGTGTGACGTTGGGAAAGTCACTTAACCTTCATTGCCCCCTCCCAAAAAAATACATCTTTGTTAATTTTACAAGGATAACAATTTTTTTTTTAATACAAGAGGGAGAATGTAACAGGAGACAGG
Organism: Dromiciops gliroides; assembly: GCF_019393635.1. Taxonomy (NCBI): domain Eukaryota; kingdom Metazoa; phylum Chordata; class Mammalia; order Microbiotheria; family Microbiotheriidae; genus Dromiciops; species Dromiciops gliroides. Next base: position 449,911,556 of record NC_057864.1, read on the forward strand.
CTGAGCCCAGTTCTTTTTGGTGTGGTCTCCATGTAGTGCTGGTAACATGCACTGGTAACTAATAACTGGTAAACTAATCAGACTTTTTATTGGCTTCTGAATCAGAATCAGGATGTCTTTAAAAAAAAATTTTTTTTTAAGTGAGGCAATTGGGGTTAAGTGACTTGCCCAGGGTCACACAGCTAGTAAGTATTAAGTGTCTGAGGCCAGATTTGAACTGAGGTACTCCTGACTCCAGGGCCGGTACTCTATCCACTTCGCCACCTAGCTGCCCCCCGGGGTTGTCTTGAAAGTCATTAAATTGATAAAATGGGCCTCTTTCTTTTTTCTTACTTGATTGGCATAGAGTGGAAGATAATACTTTTAAGCCTATAGATAGGGAAAAGCTTCAAGCACTTCCCACCCAGAACTAACATGTAGTCTGTGAGTACTTTTGTTTTTTGTTTCCCTCTTTGCATTTGTGCTTTCCTTCTTTCTGGTGAAGGCATATTGGAGGCAGCTACAACCTTGTGAACGCTGAAAGATTAGAATGGTGAGCCAGCATAGACCTAGGAGTCAGATCCCATGCTGAAGTTTGTGGCCATCTTACATGACCAGCCAGCACAGTCCTGGTGCTTAGTCCAACAGTGGATTGACTTTAATGTCAAGATATCAGTCCCTCTGAGTGATGGAGCAATTCTGTATATGATAGCCTATAGGATATTATTGTGATTCTTGTTGTTCAGTTGTTTTTCAGTAATGTCTGACTCTTCATGACCCCATTTGAGGTTTTCTTGGCAAAGATACTGGAGTGGTTTACCATTTCCTTCTCCAGCTTGTTTTACAGATGAAGAAACTGAGGCAAAAGGCCATGTTGAATTTAAAAATGAATTTATTGGAAACAAATGCTTTGTAGAAACTCTTGACCTGCATTCTCTGGGGACCAAGGTGATATGAAGGAGAGTATTCCCCCCAGCTACTGGGAAAAAATGTTTATAGTTTCATCCTTGCTATGTTTTTTCATTTCATTTATTTATTTATTTAGAATTTCCCCCCACCTTACATGTAAAAACTTGCTTATATTTTTTCAGTAAATATTCCTTTGTAAAAGTTAGTTGATGCTGATTGGTTAAATGATACTGGTGCATTAATCACTGGTGATTCATATTGAAGAGAATACCCTGGAATGGGGCTTTAGCCAATAACATTAGAGAAAGACAAGTACAACCTCTCAGGGGTACCCCTAGGATCCCAAGAGGGAGACTTAGCTTGCTTGCCTCAGTGTGTGTGAGTTGGGATTAAGTATACCAGAGTGCTTTATGGGCCACTGGTTGATAAATTTCTATGCAGCTACATAATTTTTTTTTTAGATTCCCTCTTCAAAATTGTCTCTAGTTCCTTTTCAGAATTGTTTCTTGTTCTGCCTTCAGAATTTCATTCTTGAAAACTTTATAGATAATCAAGCTCTTATCATTTGGTTATCTTGGGCTCAGTTGACTAAAGCATTGTGCCAATGAGGCCAAGGTCATGGGATTAATCCTCTAATTGCCAGTTACCTTTGTTCTGATTCAGGGCAACTAGATACAACCTTATTTAAATCCGGTCAGCTATCTTATGAACACAAGCTGTCGGTCATGAGGGTGAGGGGACAAATGGATGTGTGTAGATTCTTAGAAATCCATCATCTCCTCTAGAAAGGCAAAAACTCAGAGAGAGTGCCTTGGTAGGTCAGAAGTGGTACTCAACTATATAAACAGTTGAGAGAATAAGGGAGGAGGAAATTGGGGTAGGGGCACTGGAATAACCAGAGCCAGGTTCAAGAAGTACAGAAAAGCTTCATGGGTAATTAATTAGGCTTGCCTTTCTTAAAAGTAAGTTTGACAGTCTAAAGCACAAAGTATAATCTAGGGTATCCAAAGAAATGAGAGCAATTAGGAGTATTAACTAATAATTGGGAATTAAAACTTAAAATCAGAAGCTGAACTCTTTAAGGTCTCTGGGAAGGACATAGAGGGAGCCCAACTCTCCATGCCTAAATATAAAATGAATGGGGGCAGATAGGTGGTGCAGTGGATAAAGCACCAGCCCTGGATTCAGGAGGACCTGAGTTCAAATCTGGCCTCAGACACTTGACACTTACTAGCTGTGTGACCTTGGGCAAGTCACTTAACCCTCATTGCCCTGTGCAAAAAACAAAAACAGGGGTGGCTAGGTGGCACAGTGGATAGAGCACTGGCCCTGGAGTCAGGAGTACCTGAGTTCAGGTCTGGCCTCAGACACTTAACACTTACCAGCTGTGTGACCCTGGGCAAGTCACTTAACCCCAGTTGCCTAACTAAAAAAACAAAAAACAAAAACAAAAACAAACAAAAATAAATATAAAATTAATTCTCCAAGGAAAAATTTGAAATGAGTCTTCCTTTTCCTCATCCTCCAATTTTTCCCTCCATACATCTACTCGGTCTCCCCTCTGTGTCTTCTATAAGGGGAATAGCTTTAGAATCACAATAACATCTTTACATTTATGTAAACTTTTAGGTTGGCAAAGTGGTTTATGTATAGTATCTTATTTGATCCTCAAAACAACCTTGAGAGGTAGGAGTTGTTATTGTCAAAGCTAATGATGCAGTGGATAGAGTAATGAGTCTGTAATCAAGAAGACCTGAATTCAAATCCAGCCTCAGACACTTACTAACTTCGGCGCTGTGGACAAGTCACTTAACCCTGGTTCCTCAGTTTCCTCAACTGTAAGATGAAGGTAAAAATTGCATCTACCTCCCCAGGTTGTTGTGAAATCAAATGAGATATTTGTAAAAAAGTACTTAGGGGCAGCTAGGTGGCACAGTGGTTAGAGCACTGGCCCTGAAGTCAGGAGGACCTGAGTTAAAATCTCACCTCAGATACTTACTTGCTGTGTGACCCTGGGCATGTCCCTTAACCACAATTGCCACTATATATACATATAAATACACACACACACACACACATATCCATTGGACCCAGATGGCTCTGGAGGAGAGAATAAGGTTGGTGACCTTGCACAGCCCTCCCTCACCTAAATCCAATTCACTGAAAGTCATGACATCACCCTGATACCATGGTCCTCTTTGAAAAAGAAGGACAAACAACAACAAAAAGCACTTAGCACAGTGCCTGACACATAGTAGGCATTATATAAATGATTATTCCCTTCCCTTCTTTTACAAATGGGAAAACTGCAGCTTCAGAGGCTAAGCGACTTGTCTACCATTAAGTGGACAAGGCATGATTCAAACTCAGGTCTTCCCCACTTGAAGGTCAACACTCTAACCACTGTGCCACATAATCTGTAAATCTTCAACTTTTAGGGCTGGAAGAGACTTTCCTGGAGACCAATAGAAATGAAATGACTTCTTAAAGGTCACCCAGATAGGCAGTGACAAAGCCAGTCTTCCTCCTCCTATGCTATGATCTAAACTAGAGCTGGCTGGGAAGAAGGTATGGTAAGAAAGATGAGCTCTTATTGTTTGTATCTGACATGTTAATTGTTGCTAACGATCCTAACAATTCAATTTAATTCAACTCAACAGGTGACCTACTGTGTGCCTATCATTCTAGAGACACTCTAGGGATGTGAAGAGAGTTCTCCACTTTCAGGAATGAGTAAGAGAGACAAGAATGACTTACATAAATCATTTAGAAGAAATACTAGACACATCATGGTAAAATGCTCAATTGTGTGGTTCAGAAACAAGTGCTGTGGGAGGTCAAGAAGGGAATACATCCGAATGGGTAGAACTAGTCTGAGGGGGAAAAAAAAATTCCGGAAAAGGATTTGAGCTAGTCCTTGAAAAAAAAATGGATGGGATTTAAAAAGGATTACTATTGAATAGGAATAGATTGGTTCTTCCTCCTGCTTCCCTAAAACTAATCCTACCCCATCCCACTCCACCCCAATATGAGATGGAGGAAATCAGGGTAGTGGTAGGAGAAATAACGAAGGAGGGAGAACAGTGGGGAGAATTTGGCAAAGATTCCAATGAATCTCCTGGCTCCCTATTACTTCCTGGACCACACTGTACTGTAGAGATTACACAGATTATCAACTCTATGCTCATTCTGTCCCCTCATCCAGAGAACTGGATAGTTCCAGTGATCTCCCACAATGCTGATAGGCCTTGGAAACCTCTTTCCAAAAGGTCCAAAGAATGAAATTCTGTATAGAATGCAGAGGGAAGAACCTGACCTCTTTCAGAGGAGCTGAGGAATCTAAAAAATCATCCATCCCAAACTGGGGGAAGGGGAGGGAGGATGCTCATATTTCAGAATTCTCTATACCATTGGAGAAAGAGTCAAGAATTTTAGCTGGGGATTAGAATTCCAAGGGGTTGTTAAACAGAATGGAACAAGAGAAATGAAGGTGGGGGAAGGGAAATTAAAGGAAATTCTGATTGTTTTAATAAGTCCTTTCTCTCCTCCATTGCACCTGCTCCCCCCCATCAACTTGTTGAGATTAAAGGGTGTGGACCTTGATGGCATCATCTGTCTTGTCATCATCTGTATACACACACACACACACACACACACACACACACACACACACACACACAGGCACCTTGCTGAGAAGAGAGAGAACTCTCTTGATTGGTTCCCGGTATCTATAGAGAGCTCTGAGATGACTGAGGGACAGGACCCCTCACCTATAATGGGGGTGGGGGGGGTGAAGGAGAGTATGAACTAGCTTGGTCCTATTTTTACACACTTTCTCTCTCTTGGATTCCAGACTGGAATGGAGTGAGGCCAAAGGAGGGGATGCCTCTCTTTTCCACCCCAAGAGAAGAAATGGTGACTTGCTGAAGTACATGGTGATTAGTTCCTTTTACCCTTTTTTGTTCACTTTTCTGTGCATAGGTCAGAGATTACAGTTTGAGAATAGATCATTCAAGACTTGGAGGTTTTGCCAAGGTATAAACCTAGACGCAAGACATCCCTAACCTTTATCTTGGAGATTCCCTTGGGAATCCAGTGCTGGGGCATGGATCAGAGAAAATATTCTGATCTGGGGGTCCAACCCCCAGAATCAAACTCTGATCTGAGTTCATGGGGCAAGAGAGACCAGATTTCACATGCGGCAGGAAAGGAAAAAGACACTCCAGTTTGTATCTGAGAGTAAAGTGAATAAGCAGACATTTTTGAAATACTCAACTAGCTTCTTTCCAGTTAAAGATGCTTGTTTAATTCCTCTACAAATATTTACCAAACTCCTAGGATTTAGCAAGTATTTATTTGAACTGCCACCGTGGAAGGGTAGAATGGGGAACAGCCTGGCTAGCAGCCTGGTCAGCCTGGGCTTGGGAGTCAAGAGGCTGCAATAAAGACTCGTGGCTTTGTCACTGATTGGTGAGAAATCACTTCCTCTCTCAGAACTTCTGTTTCCTTATCTGCAAAAGAGAAATTAGTAAAACTTCTATCTCCTCTTAGCATGGCTGGAAGGAGAGTGCTTTGTAAAGCATAAAGCGCTCTGTGAATATGAGCTGTGGAGATTATTCTGTAGGTACTAGCACAATGTCATGGCATGTGTGTGTGTGTGTGTGTGTGTGTGTGTGTGTGTGTGTGTGTGTGTAAGAATTTATGTAACAGAGGCAGCTAGGTGGCGCAGTGGATAAAGCAGTGGCCTTGGATTCAGGAGGACCTGAGTTCAAATCCAGCCTCAGACACTTGACACTTACTAGCTGTGTGACCTTGGGCAAGTCACTTAAGCCTCACTGCCCCACAAAAAGTTAAAAAAAAAGAACTTATGTAATAAATATTTATTTAGAACCCACTACTATATGCAAAGCATTGTAAGACCTAGTTTCTGTTTCAAGGAGCTCACAATTTAATGGGAGAAATTAAATATGTGTAAAAAAATAACTATAAAAATACAAGGGAAGTGCCATAAGTGGGGGTAAGTTCAAAGATGAAGAGATCATTTCTGTTGGAAAGATCAGTAAAGCATTTATGGGTCAGGGAAATAGATGAAGATTTCAGAGAGGAAGTGTAACTTGAGTTAGTCCTTGAAGCAATGGAAGTAATTCAAATGGCAAGGAAAGTACCTTCCAGGAGAAAGGAACACAAAGGAGTGAGGGAATGAGAATTGAAGACAATAAGGAGCAGGCAAACCTAATTGGGGAGTCACATGAAGGTAAATGGGATATGTAGGTAAGCCAGATTGGGTTAGGGGTGGGGTCACAGAAGGGAACCAAATGTGAGCTTGAAAAAGAACTTTGGACTTGATCCCAAAGGCAGTAGGGAATTACTGAAGATTTCTGAGCAGAAAAATTACACGATGGGAAAAATATTTTAGGAAGATTCACCTGGAAGCAATGTGAAAGATGGATCAGAACAAGGAAAGGCTTGAGATTTCAGAACAGGGAAGAGGATGAGATGCGTTTGAATTTGATTGCTGCATTATTAATGGCCAAGAGCCAGTGTGGCTTCTTTAAGAACAGGTCATGGGAGAAGCTAGGTGGTGCAGTGGATAAAGCACCAGCCCTGGATTCAGGAGGACCTGACTTCAAATCCAGCCTAAGATACTTGACACTTACTAGCTGTGTGACCCTGGGCAAGTCACTTAACCCTCATTGCCCCGAAAAGAAAAGAACAGGTCATGTCAGTCTGATTAGATTTCTTTTCTGGATAGGGTTTCTAGACTTATGTTAGAGATGCAAATACAAGCAAGACTATCATTCTAATGGAGGAAATAACATATAAAGGGAAACTAAAAGGTGGGGTGGAATATTCATGAGACGGCATTGTCATGGGGCGCAGAGCACCCCAGAATTTCTCTGGGGCACACCGAGGAATCTTCTCCTTGAGAAACTAAACCAGAGGACAGATAACGCCTAGAGGAACCAAATCGGACTGAGCTAGCTTGGGATTCCTACCCTTCATTCTGGTCTCCCTTATCCTGGGGAGATAAGTTTGTGTCCTGAAGAGGGGTCCGTAGCCACCCCTCACCCAATTCCTCTAGTCACTACCAGTGGGGGATGGTCCTCCACTCCTCACCCAATTCCCCCAGCTACCACCAGTGGGGGATGGTCCACCTTCATTAAAGGAACTTTCCACAGGCAGATGGTCCACCCCCATCAGTCCTCTATAAAAGTACCTTCCAGTCTCCTGTTCGAGGAGATTTGGTACCTCTGAGCCATGTGCTTTATGCCAAATCTCCCCATGAAAAGTCTAAGGATTTCTTTCATGGTTTCCCTCCCCCCACCCTTCCCTTCCCTTGCTCCTAAATAAACTATCACCTTGTTCTAACTAAGTTTTGTGTGCAAGAGGGTGTAATTCTTTAAAGAGGAATTCCCAAGAACCTCAACCCCAACCCGTAACCAATTTCCCCCATATCAGCATGATTTGGAAATGGCCAGGAAATGAGATGGAGCCCTGGCTCCAAGATAAAGCTCACCTATCGGAACCTAAAATCCAGGGGCAGAGTCCATGATAGAGTAGGAGGGTGGTGGGGAAGATGATCCAAGAGCAGGTAGAATAGTTGAGAAAGTACCTTGAGGGGCAAGTTGTCATTTTGTCCAACCTATCCATGAATAAAACTCCCCTGTACAACAAAAGTGTCATGTGGTCTTCTACCTTTCCTTAAAGGCTTATAGTAAGGGGAAAACCCACTACCTTTCATTTTCATATGGTTTTAATTGTTAGAAAGTTATTCCTTATGTCAAAGCTAAATTGGCCTCTCTATAACATTGTTCATAGTTCTGCCTTCTGGGGGAAAACAGAACAAATCAAATATTCCTACCACAAGCTGAACCTTCAAATACTGGAGGACAACTACCACAATCCCACTACATTTTATTCCTTCCACTCTAAATATTGCCATTTATTTCTTCCACCCAAAATATCGCCAACAATGGCCATCACCATTCAACAGGCTCTTGTGTGGCATGATCTTAAGACACTATGTCTTCCTAATCCTGTACTTGCGAAGCTGAAACCCAAATATAAGACTATATATGGGGGGCAGCTAGGTAGCGCAGTGGATAAAGCACCTGCCTTGGATTCAGGAGGATCTGAGTTCAAATTCGGCCTCAGACACTTACTAGCTGTGTGACCCTGGGCAAGTAACTTGACCCTCATTGCTCCGCAAAAACAAAACAAACAAACAAAAGACTGTATATGTATGTATGTATATAGGTATTCCCATTAAATATCTTCTTAGATGTAGTCCAACACTATAACTTATCAAACTCCTTTTGGTTTCTAACTCTCTAATCCAATGTGTTAGTTACACCTCCTGGTTTTGTGTCATATGCAATTCTGACATGTTTGCCCACTCTGTCTTTATTTGAGTTATTGATGAAAATGTCAAACAGGCCAGGGCCAAGGACAGATCCCTGAGCCATTATACAACAGGAATCAAACAACTCACAACTACTCATTCAGTCTGGCTACTAGAGCTATTCCAAGTCCACATAATTTTACAATTGTCTAGTGTGCATCATTCTATGTTCTAAAAAAAAAAGCATTAAGAATCTTTATTAAGGGGCAGCTAGATGGCACAGTGGATAAAGCACCGGCCCTGGATTCAGGAGTACCTGAGTTCAAATCCGGCCTCAGACACTTGACACTAGCTGTGTGACCCTGGGCAAGTCACTTAACCCCCTTTGCCCCGCAAAAAAAAAAAAAAAAAAAAAGAATCTTTATTAAATGCTTTGCTAATTAATTAATTAAGAATCTTTATTAAATCTGGGTAAACTATAGTATTGAATCTAGGAGCCCTGGCCCATAAGGAAAAGGTTAGTTAATTTCTTGATGGTTATTGTTTGCTTTGCTATATAGTCATCGACCTTCTTTAATAATAGGTTCTAGGATTTTTTTAGAAATCAAAGTCTAGCTCACTGGCCTTTCTATAATTTGCAGACTCCACTCTATTTCCTTTCTTGAAAATCAAGACACCACTTGTCCTACTTCAGGTTTGCAACACTTCTCCTCTTCATGATCTTCCAGAGATCATTGACAGTGGGTAGAAATTCACAGCTGCAGGTTCTTTCTCTCCTCTGGGATGAAGGTCACTGGGCCTGGGGACTTGAACTTATCAAGAGAAGGTAGATGCTTTCTCACCGGAACCTTCCTTATTTGTCTTGGGTGTCAACTCCCTAAGGCTATTTTTGTTCTGTCTTTTCAAATCCAAATATCAGTCTCCTTGGCAGGAAAAAAAAAAAACCCAAAAACCCAGAGGCACAATAGAGCTGAGCAGTTCTGCATGCATATCTCTTCTTTGATATTCTGCTTTTCCCCAGCTCGGTTTTTGAATTTGTTTGTTTTTTTTTTAAATCTCTTTGTTGACTTTGTAAATCCCGGCACTTGTGTTCTAACAGCAAAGTCCCCACAAACACAAAATGGGGAGAGATGGCTAGACAACAAATGGCCTGAGAAAGATCCTGGGGTTTTAGTGGACTGCAAGCTCAATAGAAATATTTCTTTATCAACATTACTATTAGTTTATAAATATTAGTTTATTAGCATCACACAAAATATCAGGAAGTTAATCCTGGATAGAGACCTTAGAAGTCACCTAGTCTAATCTCCCGTTTTTTCCAGATGAGGAAAGCTAGAGCTCCAGCAACATATCCAGGGTAACACAAGTTGACTAAATGAAGAGAGACACAACATCCAGAATAAGGGAGGTTAACAGTCCAGTTAAGTTCTTTTCTGGTCATAACCCATCTAGACTATTATGTTCAGTTGTGGGCACTATGTTTTTTTAAAGGACATTCACAAGCTTGAATATAGGTAGCTAGGTGACACACTGGGTAGAGCAGTGGGCCAAGAGTCAGGAAGAACTGAGTTCAAATCATCTCAGATACTTACCAGTTGTGTGACCCTAGATAAATCACTCAATCTATGTTTGCTTCAGTATCTTCATCTGTAAAATGGAGATGATAATAGTACCTACCTCCCAAGGTTGTTGTGAGAATCAAATGAGATATTAAAATATTAAAGCACTTATAATGCCTGGTATGTGGTAGGAGCTATATAAATATTAGCTATCATCATCTTCTTCAGAGAATAGCAACCAGGGAGGTGAGGAGACAAGAGACCAAGCCATAGGAGGATTGATTGAAAGAACTGCTAACATTTATCCTGGATTCTGGGAAGACTTGAGAGGCAGGGGCTGCTTCTGTTCAAAGATCCAAAGGGCTGTTGTTATGGGGAAGATGGATTACACTGGGTCTTAGAAGGCAGAAATAGGAACGATGGGTAGAAGTCTTAGAGAGGCAGATTTAGAGTCAGTGTAAGGAAAACCTTTTTTTTTTTTTTTTTGGGTGGGGCAATGAGGGTTAAGTGACTTGCCCAGGGTCACACAACTAGTAAGTGTCAAGTGTCTGAGCCTGGATTTGAACTCAGGTCCTCCTGAATCCAAGGCCAGTGCTTTATCCACCGTACCACCCAGCTGCCCCTAAGGAAACCTTCTTAACTATTAGTGTTATTTTTCAAAATAGAATGGACAGTCTTGAAAGCCAGTAGGATCACCTCACCATGGGGTCTTCAAGTGGATAATAGCCCGGTCACCTGACAGGGAGGTTATGGAAGGGTTTCCTTGTTCAAGTGCATATTGGGAGTAGGGGGTATCTGAGGTCCTTCCCAACTTGAAGATTCCCTGAGAGGCAGAGAGAGAAGCCAGGATGAAGTGATGAGGTGCCATCCAGGCATGAGGTGATGAGGACCTAGACAAAGGTGGGGGCTGCAGGAATGAAAAAAGGATTCACGTGACCTTGGGCAAGTCACTTAACCCCAATTGCCTCACTAAAAAAAAAAAAAAAGGTTTCACCTTGAAGATAAAAGATAGGGATGGGATCAAATGGTTAACTCTGTCTCCCTGTTCAATGGGAGTTACACTGAGAAGGACTTTCTGGTGTGATAGATGGAATGTGAGACCTGGAGTAGAAAAAAAAGAAATCTGGATTCGAATCCCAGCCATACTGGACTATTCTGAAGACATCCATGCATTATTGTCATTCTGCCTTCCTCCTACAGCTCTAGCACAGGGTAGGGGCTAATATTTTGGACATGGAATAATAAAAACTTGACACTTACCAGCTATGTGATCAGAGGTAAACTCACTTAAATTAGTGGATGCTCACATTCCTCACCTATAAAATAAGGATAACTGTAGTATCTACCTCCCAGGTTATTTGCAACACTCATATGTAATAATATAAATAAGGGGGCAGTTAGATGGTGCAGTGGATAAAGCACCGGCCCTGGATTCAGGAGTACCTGAGTTCAAATCAGGCCTCAGACACTTGACACTTACTAACTGTGTGACCCTGAGTAAGTCATTTAACTTTCATTGCCTCACAAGAAAAAAAACAAAAAACAAAGAGGGAATAAACTCTTAGGGATGGACAATTTACTCATGAAAAAAGAAAGAAAGAAAGAAAGAATGTAAATAAAATATAGCCACCTAGATGGTTCAGTGGATAGTGTCAGAAGTGGAGTGGGGAAGACCTGAGTTCAAGTTTGAGCTAAGGTAAGCACTGGCTGTGTGAACCTGGGCGAGTCACTCAACCTCTGCCTCACTTTCCTCATCTGTAAGATGGGCTCCTCTTCGAGAACAAAGGACAAACAACAACAGTTATAATAACAGCATCTACTTCCTAGAGTTGTTGCGAGGACCTGAAAGCACCACACAAAAGCTTTGCTGGAGTTAAAGCATCTTGCCAGGTCCTGAAAGTCTTAGTGTCATTTTAAACTATTAAAGCTTGTCTAAGTATCATTTATTATTATTATCATCATCGTAATTATTGTCTTCAGAATCATCATCATTATTATCTAAGCCTCTTCCACTGGGGATCTGCCTGCAGAAGAGGGCTGAGCCTCCTCAAAAGTGTCCCTTGGCCTGAGAAATTGACTTCCCACAGAGAACAGCCTCTAGTTACCACACAGTCCCTGACAGAAAGCTGTATGAGCTATGCCGCCTTCCAGCAGAGCCGTTCTGTAGCTGAACTGCAGAGACACAGAGCAACGTGGGTTCCCTAAAATAATCTTCTGATTCATGCCACATGAATCCCTGCTATAGAGACTGTCAGAATTTAAGGAGCAGGTGTAGTTCTCCCGATGCTTTGAATAGGAACTTGTTCAAATCATGTAGGCTTGTTAGAAACAGTTTTTTTTTTTTCAAAGGATTAGTTTATAATATCTCATCTGTAGTGGTAGTGAGGGGGTGGATTCAAAAGGAGGAAGGAGGAAGTACTGATGGGAGAGGCGAGGGAATCGAGAAACTGTCATACACTAGAAACATCTCAGATCAAAGGGAAGGGGTGATGCTCACCTCTAACTAAGGAGACGCTCTGGGAAGACTAGGGTGGAATTAGATTCAGCAGGAGCAGCAGACTCTCTGGAGCATCGGTGTCAAACTCAAATAGAAACGGGTCCACCAAAGCATACAGAGAGATCCCTGGGGGTTGCATATTGACTTAGAAAACCACTTATTAACTTATCTTTGCTCTACTGTGTTTTTATTAATTTTGTTAAATATTTCCCAGTTACATTTGAATCTGACTGGAGCTTCCCTCTGTGCTGTTGTGGCCAGCGATGTGACCTGTGGGGGTTGTCGGTTGTTCCAGATTCCAAGGCCTTCTACAATTTAGTCCCAACCAGTAAAGTCATGCATTCAATAGGATCATAGATTTGGAATCGGAAGAGATTTTCAAGGTCATCTGGTCCAAACCCTTTATTTTACAGGCGAGAAAATTAGACTAGATTAGATAAAGCCTTAATTATGTGCTTCCCACAGTCAGGTGGAGGGGGGCAGCTAGGTGGCATAGTGGATATAGTTCTTCAGGACCTAGAGTCAGAAAGAATTGAATTCAAATTTGGCCTTACTAGTTGTGTGACTCTGGGCAAGTCACTTTACCTTGTTTGCCTCAGTTTCCTCATCTGCCAAATGAGCTGGAAAAGGAAATGGCAAACTACTCCAGTATCTTTGCCAAGAAAACACCAAATGGGGTCATGGAGAGTCAGATACAGGTGAAATACTGAACAGCCAAACCCTGTCAGGTAGGATGGTTCACAAGGAGAGTCTATATATAAACTAAGGGAAAGTTATCTGAAGGAAATCTGCATTATAATGGGGGAAGATGACACATAAAAGGGAATTGAAAAAGGGGTAGGGAAAGTGCCCGCACTGGGGTAAGATGTAAAAGTTGAGAGAGTCAGGAGCAGATCAGGGGTTAGGAGTGAGCTTGGCTGGCTGGTTCAGGTACTTGCTCAAATAGAGGTCTCAGGCAGAACTTCCTAATTAGAGGACAAGGGGTGTCAGGGATGGAGGGAACTCCAGAATGAGAAAGCAGCTGGGGTGCACATGGAAAAGTCCCAAGAGTCCGGAGCATAGCCTGAAAACCAGATTGCTTAAATGACCCTCAATTCCAGAGCAGTGTTATCCTTTTCTCTGACCTGCCTAGGTCTCCTTACTCTCCACACCTTCCACCAAACCAAGCCATAAAGATTCCTCCCGCTTCTGACCTCTTACTGAATGTATTGTTAATTACATTAATTCTATCACTTAACGAGAGACATTTTTATGCATGGCTGTCTCCAGTCCACAATGAGATCGATCATAAGCTACTTGAGGACAGGGATCTCTTATTTATCTTTTTATTTCCCATGGAACCTCTTCCGGGCAAAATTCAGGGCCTTTTTCACGGAAGAATTAACATGAAAGACAGCATGGCATAATGGACAGAGCACTGGACTTGAACCCTAGAAAACAGAGCAAAAGACACTTAATAGTTGTATGATGCTTGGAAAATCACTAAATAATGGAGCAGCTAGGTGGCACAGTGGATAGAGTACCGGCCCTGGAGTCAGGAGTACCTGAGTTCAAATCCGGCCTCAGACACTTAACACTTACTAGCTGTGTGACCCTGGGCAAGTCACTTAACCCCAATTGCCTCACTAAAAAAAAAAAAGAAAAAGAAAAAGAAAATCATTAAATAATCTCTAGGACCTTGTTGTTGTTGTTGTTCAGTATTATTCTTATCCTGACTCTTTATGATCCTTAGTTCCCTCAACTATATCATGAAGAGACTGGGTTCCATGCCCTCTAAGGTCCCTCCCAGCTTTAAATGAAGTGATCCAATGAACTGGGAACCTGAAGAAGCCATCAAATCATCAACATGGAGCAAATGATGTCTTTTCCAAAGTGTAGCAGACAAAAGAAAGAGAACTGTCATAAAGCATGTGGATGCTGATAAGGGAGAGGAGATGAAATAGGATCAGAGGAAGACACAAAAGGAAAAAGAAGATACAGAGAGAAAAGGACCCCCTCTCCCTCCCACTAGACAAACAGAAAAAAAGCAATAAAAAATCAAAAGGAAGACAAGAAGTAGAAAACAGAAAAGGGAAGTGGGGGGAAGACTGTACTCTCAAAGATCTAACATTTAGAGTTGGAAGAGCCTGTGCTCATCCACTGTAAGAAGACCCTCCAGAACATCCCGGACAATTGGCCATCTGGCCTCCACTTATGAATATGGGAGGTTGGCCATCCATTGGGTTAGCAACATTCCATCCTACTCAGCCCTGTCATCTTTATCAAGTGAGAACATCTCTATTGTGCCAATCATCAGTATGAATAAGTGTTAAGAATGTCTAAGCACAGGGGCAGCTAGGTGGCGCAGTGGATAGAGCACCGGCCCTGGAGTCAGGAGGACCTGAGTTCAAATCTGGCCTCAGACACTTAACACTTACTAGCTGTGTGACCCTGGGCAAGTCACTTAACCCCAATTGCCTCACAAAAAAAAAAAAAAGAATGTCTAAGCACCTCCGTTTAATCAGTCAGTCAATCAGTTAGGCACAACAGGAAGTCTGGTTGGAGGAACTTGGTCATAGTTTGTGGAACTTCCCCAAGTGAGTCGGCGATTGATGACTGGAGCATCTACCAGCATAGAGGAGAACTATTCTAATCAAACTGATGAAATGGAATCATTTGAGGGGGAGAAGAAGAGATGTGACCTCAATTTCCTTCTCCTCCTTCTCCTTGACCAGAGTAGGACATTGTGAACTTTAGAGGGATGGAGGATTCAAAATTTTCATTGGCATCCCTGAAACAGTAAAGACCAATGGCATTGGGAGCCAAGAACAAACTAGATACAGTGAGGAAAGGCAGCTTCCAGATTCTCAACAGAAAAACCGTACAATGCCCAAGGATAATACCTTGAGAATTCTAGCAGAAAGCAGCTTAGAGTGCTGGACCTAGAGTCAGGAAGACCTGAGTTCAAATCCAACCTTAGACAGATACTAACTGTGTGACCCTGAGCAAGTCCTTTACCTATGTTTGCCTCATTTTCTTCATCTGCAAAATGGGGATAATAATAGTACCTACCTCCCGGGGTTGTTGTGAGGATCAAATGAAAAAATACTTGAAAAGCACTTAGTACAGTGCCTGGAACATAGTAAGTGCTATATGAATGTGATTTATTGTTACTATTGATTTCCAGGAAGATGTGAATTACCAGATGCCTGTCCTGTGACACTACCCAGACCAAAATTGCCTTTTCCAATCCCTACACATGTTGTCTCCTATTAGAATGTAAGTTCTCTGAGGACAGGAACCTTCTCTTTTTGTATTTATATCCTTAGAACTTAGCAGGGTATCTGGTGTTAGGTGTTGTCTTTCCCTTTAGAATGCAAGCTTCTGGAAAGCAGGGATTGTCTTTGTTGGACCATAGAAAGTATTCACAAGTGCTTATTGACTTGACCTTCTCTAGTTTATCAGTATCTTCTGTAATGGTCATAATGTAACCCCATATTCTTGACATGGTTGGAAGATGGCAAAGCACCATGGAATGCTTACCTCATTCTAGGATGCTGTGTCTCTCTTAAAGTGACTCAACATTGCATTTACCCTTTTCATGGCCACATCACATCGCTCACCCTTATTCAGCATGTGTGGTCCTCTCTAATATTACTACACAGACAAATAGCTTGCCCTGGATTCTCTCCATAGGAAGATGCCAGTATCTTCTCCTTTTAGCTTATTGGTCAAACCCTTACTTGTTCATCTTCTAGCATCACTTGTTTGTGATGGATTATAGTTTATATTTTAAATACAGGGTGTCCCAAAAGTCTTAATGCGGTTTTAAAGCTTTTATCACTTTAAACTGTACTAAGTTTTGGAACTTTCTGTATTCATCAATGTGCCTTTACGAGTTTCTTTTGTTTTTCAAGTATTTCTTTGTTGTAAAGGTAATAAATAGCTGTCCTATAACTGAAATCTACTACTTTGTATATTGAGTAACATCCAAGAAGGCACTCTCTTATATGAAAGACCCTAGACTGAGTCAAACCTAAGTACTGTTTTTTTGTTTGTTTGTTTTGCTTTTGTGGGTTTTGTTTTTGTTTCATTTTTTTGAAGGGCAATGAGGGTTAAGTGACTTGCCCAGGGTCACACAGCTAATAAGTGTGAAGTGTCTGAGGCTGGATTTGAACTCAGGTCCTCTTGAATCCAGGGTGGGAACTCTATCCACTGTACCACCTAGCTGCCACCCTAAGTACTTTAAGAAGATTTTCCTGGAAAGTTGGCTGGTGTCTCTATGTGGAAGCAGAATGTGAGAAAAATCTGAGCTCTTCTCTCTCTTTGGAGTCAGGCACTCCTAGCACTGAACTTGAGTCCACATCTGAGCCTAGCACTGGAGCTCTGTATGGAGAAGGGAACCAAATATTCCATGTGGTATGAACTTTGTAACCCCTCATTTCTGGAGCAATGTGGAGAGTTCCTGAACCCCTGCCTCCTATATAGAGATAGAAGCAGTTCCCAGGCAATGTCATACTAGAATCCAGCCTTCTAGGGGCAGCTAGGTGGTGCAGTAGATAAAGCACTGGCCCTGGATTCAGGAGTACCCGAGTTCAAATCCAGCCTCAGACACTTGACACTTACTAACTATGTGACTGGCAAGTCACTTAACCCTCACTGCCCCGCCAAAAAAAAAAAAAAATCCAGCCTTCTAGAGAGAGAAGGGAAGGAATTGTGTCTGTGGCCCCTGAATCCAAAGAAGCAGCAAAGGAATCTAAACCATGTTATCAGGAAGAAAACAACCTGAACTTTAACCTCCACTGTTTTCATGGACTATTGAGATGGTGGAGTCAGGTAGATGGCACAGTGGCGAGAGTGTCAGGCCTGGAAGTCAGAAAGACCTGAGATCAAATCCATCCTCAGACACTAGCAGCATGACCCTGGGCAAGAAGTCTGTTAAACTCTGTTTGCCTCAGTTTCTTCATCTGTGAAATGGAGATAATAATAATAGCACCAGCCTCCAAGGATTGTTGTGAAGATCAAATTAGATAGTAATTGTAAAGCACTCAGCACAGTGCCTGGCACATAGTAAGTACTAATTAAACTTTATCTATCATTATTAGTGGAAGTCCTAAGGGAAGCTGTTACCTATTCACGATGATGGTAGTGGTAATGATAGCTAACATGAAGTTTGCAAAGTGATTTATATCCATTATCTATTTTGATCCTCAAAATAACCCTGTGAAGTAGTGCTATCATTATCCTCACTTAACAGATAAAGAAACTAAGGCTGAGAGAGGTTAAACGACTTACCCAGAGGCATATAGCTAACAAGCATCTTGAGGTGGGATTTAAACTGAATCCAAGTACAACTAGCTGTCATGAATGAATGAAAAAATGAATGGATGGATGGATGGATAGATGAAGGAAGGAAGGAAGGAAAGAAAAAGCATTTGTTCAGTGATTACTATGTGCCAAGTACTGTATCTTAGCAAGCCACATTCACTTTCTTTCTGGGGTCTAAGCCCTAAATTTAGTACAACAAGGCAGGACGCCTGCATGAGTCTCTGGTGAGGAGTGTGGGGGAGTAAGAAGTGAGATTCATCAGAATGTTGGGGGATTGCCTCAAGCAACCCTAAGTTCTAGGGCATGGCTGGGATAATTGTTTTGTCTGACTTCATGACCACTAGGAAGCATAACATCCAAACGACTTTATCATAATCTTTATCAGTCCTTCAGGTAACAGAAATGAACAGTTCACCTACGATGTAGCCTCTTCATTTTTAGAATTATTAATAGTGCTACAGTCTCTAGGGAAAAGATTCCATGGCCTTCCAGACTGATTCACAGATATAGCTACACCTACTTATATATCTATATATACACCATTGTGAATGATACATAATGTGAAGACATATATAACACAAATGTGAGGTTAAATCTACAGAGACATATATGTGTGTGTGCATGTATAGATATAAACGTATACACACATATCTCCATCACATCCCTAGACCAAGTGTTAGGGAGGGACACAGAGGAAACAGAAGTAATAGTCTGTGCCTTCAGTCAAGTTAAGGAGACCAAACATGCTGACATGAATTCCTTTGGGAATAATTACACAATAACCTATCAAGAGAAGACAAAAAAATAATCTGACATTTTCCATTCAAAGATAATAAAGTACTTTGCCAATCTCTATCAATCTGTTTTCTTTGCAAGTCAGAGAAGGGGAAGGGCTAATCTATGTTGTGTGGGTGAAGAAAATGAAGCCTCAGGACTGATTCTTCCTTTTCCCTGGTTCTAGATATTCTAGGGACAAATGCCTTTAGTTTAGATGATTGTATTACTTTCATTACATTTCTAAGGGTCCAAACAACCTTAGGCTCAATTATTCTAGGAAGATAACTATATTAGACTTTCAATTAGATTCTTCCCCTCTTTTTGCTCTGCATGACAAGACAACTGTCATGCTGTAGCTGGGCAGAGGAGAAGACCCTTATTCCATATCTTTCACAGACTTTTAGTTTGAACTGGATTACTGGCCAATTGTAGCTGGTGTCTTCTACAGCTATTGGCTAAAGCAAATGCTTGTGTAACTTTGAAACCTAGAATAGAGGCACAGAGGACTAGGTGCCTCTTTGTTGTTGTTGTTGTTTTTTGGTGAGGCAATGGGGGTTAAGTGACTTGCCCAGGGTCACACAGCTAGTAAGTGTTAAGTGTCTGAGGCTAGATTTGAACTCAGGTACTCCTGAATCCAGGGCAGTTGCTCTATCCACTGAGCCATCTAGCTGCCCCTAGGTACCTTTTTGCCACCCAAATAGGACTGTGCAAATTTACCTTTGCTCATTGTTGCTGAATGCATTCAGAGGGACTATGGATGGATGGTCAGTCTTCTCCCTGTATCCCCTTTATAAACCTGTGGAGATCTTCTGTTTTTACAGATATACTCAGTGTGAGAACTGGTGAGAGTTTTCCATATCTGGACTGACCCCAAAATATTATGGTGTTTTCCCATCATCTTCATGCCATGTCTTCTTGTTTCTGTCTCTAGCTTCCAACCTTTGATCAAACACTCCAGCTTCTGCACTGGGACCCTAGTCTCCTGACTGATGAGAGTTCTCTATACTTAGCCCAACTCAGTGCCAACAAATACTGTTCTACCTTATCTTCCACCTCCAACTCTGGAAATAGCAATCAATTCAATATTCCCATTCCTGGAAAGGACACATCAATCATTCAATTACTTTATGGCTCCTCTCAACATCCAACATGTGATGTCCCAGATGGAGAAAACTGTTCCTGTTCACCATTTCCCTAAATAAAGGTGCTATATTCACTTTTTTTTTTAGTGAGGCAATTGGGGTTAAGTGACTTGCCCAGGGTCACACAGCTAGTAAGTGTTAAGTGTCTGAGGCTGAATTTGAACTCAGGTCCTCCTGAATCCAGGGCCGGTGCTTTATCCACTGCGCCACCTAGCCGCCCCTATATTCATTTTTAAGAATATAAGCCCCTAATATCAAGGGAAATAATGGGGGAAAAAAGCGCAGGAAAGTGGGCTAGCTGTACCAAATCTGAAGCTTTACTATAAAGCAGCAGTCATCAAAACTATATGGTTCTGGCTAAGAAATAGAGTGGAGGATCAATGGAATAGTTTAGGCATAGGAGACACAATAGAAAATGACTTTAGTAATGTACTGTTTGATAAACCCAAAGACTCCAACTTCTGGGATAGGAACTCAGTATTTGACAAAAACTGCTGGGAAAACTGGAAGATAGTATGGCAGAAACTAGGCATAGACCAACATCTTACACCTTATACTAAAATAAGGTCAAAATGGGTACATAATTTAGACATAAAAGGTGATACCATAGGTAAATTAGGAGAGGAAGGAGTACTTTACCTCCCAGATCTTTGGAAAGGAGAACAGTTTATGACCAAACAAGAGATAGAGAATATTATGAAATGCAAAATGGATGATTTTGATTACATTAAATTTAAAAGGTTTGTGTGTGTGTGTGTGTGTGTGTGTGTGTGTGGAGGGACAATGAGGGTTAGGTGACTTGCCCAGGGTTACACAGCTAGTAAGTGTCAAGTGTCTGAAGCCAGATTTGAACTCAGGTCCTCCTGAATCCAGGGCCGGTGCTCTATCCACTGTGCCACCTAGCTGCCCCCCTAAGTCACTATTGACTAGAGAAATGCAAATTAAAACAACTCTGAGGTACCCCCTGACACCTATCAGATTGGCTAATATGACAAAAAAGGAAAATAATAAATGTTGGCGAAGCTGTGGAAAAAGTGGAACACTAATGCATTGTTGGTGGAGCTGTGAACTGATCCAACCATTCTGGAGAGCTGTTTGGAACTATATCCAAAGGACTATAAAGCTTTGCATACCCTTTGACCCAGCAATACCACTATTAGGTCTTTTTCCCAAAAAGATCATAAAAAGGGAAAAGCACCAACATGTACAAAAATATTTATGGCTGCTCTTTTCATGGTGGCAAGGAATTGGAAATTGAGGGGCTGCCCAACAATTGGGGAATGGCTGAACAAGTTGTGGTATATGAATATAATGGAATACTATTGTTCTGTAAAAAACAATGAGCAGGCGGATTTCAGAGAAACCTGGAAGGACTTGCATGAACTGATGATGAGTGAGATGAGGAGAACCAGGAGAACATTGTACACAGTATCATCAGCATTGTGTGTTGATTAACTGTGATAGACTTGATTCTTCTCGGCAATACAATGGTCCAAGATAGCTCCAAAGGACTCATGATGGAAAATGCTCTCCAAATCCGTAAAAAAAGAACTATGGAATCTGGATACAGATCAAACCATCCAGATTCCACAGTTCTTTTTTTCCCCTGGATTTGGAGAACGTTGTCCTTTTTGCTCTGATTCTTCTCTCATAACATGACTAATGCAGAAATATATCTAACGTGATTATACATATATAACCGATATCTGATTACTTGCTGTCTTGGGGAGGCGGGAGGGAGAATAATTTTGAAACTAGAAATCTTTTAAAAACAAATGTTGAAAACTATCTCTAAATGTAACTGGAAAATAATAAAATATTTATATGGGGAAAAAAAGAAAGTAAGCTCCTTGAGGGTAAGGCACTATCTTGCCTTTTGTTTTTATTTACCAAGCACTCAGCACAAGGTCTGACATATAGTAAGCACTTCATAAATGCTTTTTTCAGTCATTCCTCAAACATTTTATAAAATCCATCAAATCTAGTTTATTAATTATGTATTTCTACTACTTCTTTATTTCTCTTATTGGAACAACCCAGTTAGCCTGAATTTCCCTTCACAAAGTCCTCATTGTAGCCTAGAGATAGGTTTGCCAAGGTGATAGAGCATAAAATTTGGCAGGTTCTACCATGCTGGAAGAGCTTTGACCCTCATAACCAAGTCTATTTTTCAAGGACTAAAACCTAGCTAACTATGGAGGGGCATGTCACTAGGAGGCTGGCCACCTAAGGAGGGTTTGGTTGTCAATGGCAGTCAACAAATCAAAGACAAATTTAAAATGGTGCTTAGTCTTGTGTGGCACCCTTCTGCTTCAACAGTAATGAATGGTGGTGGAGTAGTGGGCAAGGGGAGAGATGGTGCGAAGGAGCATACACACATTATTATGACTATTGGTACTGGAGATCTTTGTCTAATGACTAACAAGTGGATCATATTTCTGGAAAAGCTGAATCATACCAATCTTGACACTCTTTCTATAAATGAAGCCTAAAGAGAGAAGTTAAAGCTAAGTGGAAAGATAGCTCATAGGCACTCCCTTTAGTGCCAAAGAAAGGAATTGGTAGGCAGATTTTATCATAATGCCCAGAATTAACAAAAAACATTATTTCAAGGGATATTTTGGTGGGGCAGATGCTTGTCTGTAGTGATTACCAAATCACTACAAATACTTATCAGTAATGACTATCAAACATGATCATGGCAGGTTTGGCACCAATATTAGTTACTGTGAATGAAATGGCAGAGAAAATCTACAAAGACCCTCCAAACTAAGTCAATATGCCCTCTGATACTTGGTGACTTCAGTGCAAAGGTTGGAAAACGTAAGAATGGGAATAAATAAATGGGAAAGCAGGAATCTTGAATAAGGAATAAGAAAGACTCAGAAACTTATAGATTACCCAGAAGCCTCACATGTTTATATCATGAACACTTTCTTCAAAAAAAAGAATTGACATGGCTGGACATAACACACACCAAATAATATCATAAAGAATGAAATAGGGGCAGCTAGATGGTGAAGTGGATAGAGCACTGACCCTGGAGTCAGGAGTACCTGAGTTCAAATCCAGCCTCAGACACTTAACACTTACTAGCGGTGTGACCCTGGGCAAGTCACTTAACCCCAATTGCCTCACTAAAAAACAAAACAAAACAAACAAAAAGAATAAAATAGATTATATTTTAGTGGAGAGAAAGAGGCTTTTTAAAACCGATGTTTGAATTATCACTGAATCAATTATTTGTGTATGGCCAGTTCATCAACTTGTTAGGGCTAAGATTAGATTCAGTAAAGTAATGATTATAATGATGGTGGTGGTTATGGTGGTGATGATGATGAGAAAAGGATGCAGAGTATAATTGAAACAACTTTACCTTAAATTATTTAAATAAAGAATAAGAAATGGAAAATGGACAACAGAAATGACATTGATATTGAGAATAAAAATGTTATCCAAATGCCACACTTCGTTAGAATAAGAATGTATTTTTAAATAATTCCAAGATCAATGATGGATAATTATAAGCAGTATCATCTCACGAAGCAGAGATTCAGTAGAAGGTAAAGGCACTTAAAAGACATTTTTAGCAAGATATCCAACGAAGCAAAATCACCCCCAAGGACATTGGAGAATGAAAATGAAGGACTAGAAACAGAAGTAAAATGGGAAAGCTTCACAAAAATAATTTAATAACCTTTCCCCCAACAAGGACAGTGGAACCACCATACTTGAACCCTAATATCACAGTCTCCGATGTGTTTAAAGAGGGAGGAAGAAATAGCACTATAGAGAACAAATACAACAAAAGCAGCTGAGTTGGACCAAGTGCCATTAGAGGAAATATGTCCTTGAGGCTGTACAATTGTGAGGGCACCAAAAGACTGATATACAAAGTATTTGAAAGAGAAAAATATACCAAAAGTGTGGAAAAAATCTTAGACCTTCTTAATACTAAAAAGGCAACCATGAGATTACCATTTAGTACTGACCTGTATATATGCCTACTCTCCCATCTATACAAAATCTTCATCAGAGTTATCTGTACATGAATCAAAGAGGTCCTTGACGAGGGCATTAGCAGGGAAAAGCAGGCTTCTGCAAGTGATAGATATTCAGCAATGAACCACATCTTTACCATTTCACTATTATATAGTGAATATAGAGAATAGAAGAGCCTATTGTCCTTATTGTTTGTTGATTATGGAAAAAACATTTGATTCAATAGAACAAACCACCTTATTGGCTTTTTTTTTTTTTTTGCAGTGAGATTCATATCATCCGTACTTCAAAATTATTCAAGATTCTTTGGAAAATATTACAACAGAAATAACTGCATCCAACCATCCACTGATGAGCAATATCAGGTGAGACAGAAGACATTTAGAAATGTAAGCTTACCACTATGGTGGAGGAAATTTGATGCCAAGTTTTTTTTCAAAGGGGGCTTCCCTGCAGATGGTGAAGTTATCCAAATATGACTATTGGTGAGAGAGAAAGAGAGAGAGAGAGAGAGAGAGAGAGAGAGAGAGATGTAGATAGCTATAGATAGATCTAGCTATAGTTCTCTCTCTCTCTCTCTCTCTCTCTCTCTCTCTCTCTCTCTCATTACTCAAAGGAGTTTGGTCTTTACATACACATAGGAAAGACCAAGGGGCAAAGAGTTTCAATTGCTTAGATTTCAATGTATATTTGGGTGAGCACTCTATAGAGAGTGCCTAATAGTATGTATATGTAGGACAGACATTACAGATAGACACTGAGTTGGGCCCAGAATTGAGTAGGAGGATGAGAGCAGGCTGAATTGCTTTAAGGAAACTGCAAAACTCCCTTACTGACCAGCTCCAAGCTCCCCATGAAAACAAAGCCCCATTTTTTTCAATCCTAATGTTCTACTGGTGTTACCATATGGCAGAAGGCATGGAACAAAACTGCCTCCAAAGAAATAAAAACTAGTATTATATACAGAGGGCAATGGATCACACACTGTGGGTGTGAGCAAGCTGCAACATAAAACCAATGAGGAATTTCCAAGAGGAGCAAAGGAAGAGATATTATCAAGGAATTTGGGGATAGAGAAGATGGATTAAAGTGGAAGGTAGATAGGGATGACAGAGTTTCCCACTAGCTGAAGGTAGCTTAGGTGATGGCACAGTGGATCGTACTCCGGACCTGGATTCAGGAAGAGCAGAGTTAAAATCCAGCCTCAGATATGTCCTAGCTGTGTGACCCTGGGCACATCACTTAACCTCTGTCTGCCTCAGTTTCCTCAACTGCAAAATGGAGGTAATATTAGCATCTACTTCCCAGGGCTGTTGTAAGAATAAGATGAGATTATATTTGTAAGAGTGCCTGGCACATAGTAGGTACTCAATAAATTTTGTTTTCTTCCACTGCTACCCTTATAATGCTAGGATGAAGGCACACATGGATGGATAGTGATAACATATTATTTCAGTATCCCCAATGTCAAAGTGCTTCTGAAGATAATTCAGGACAGAGGTATAATAAATACAGCACCTATCAGTCACCACTGTGTTCCAAGTTTATGATGTACTTGCTTCATTTATTTTTTTGGTCTACACCTGTGATTTTATCCATGTAGGGAGCTCCATCCCCTCCCCCTGACACAGTTCTGTGATTCTTTCATAATTTCAAGGCTTAGAGAGTTACATGAGAGTACTGAGAACTTGGTGACACAGCTAGTAATAAGTCAGAGGCAGAATCTGAACCCAGGTCTATCTAGATTTCAAGGCTGGTCCTTTATCAACTAAGCCAAATTGCCTCCCCTTGCTCTTCGACACAGGTCCTCTTTCCTGATTTCTTTGGCAGATCTGTATGCCTAAATCCTGTTTGCTGTTATACCCCTTCTGCTATGACTCCACTATCCCTAATCAGATAAGGGCAGGTGGGTGGATAGAGTACTGGCCCTGAAGTTGGGAGGACCTGAGTTCAAATCTCACCTCAGACACTTACTAGCTGTGTGACACTGGGCAAGTCACTTAACCACAATTGCTTTAAACATCGAGGCCATCTCCAGTCCTCCTGATGTATATTTTGCCACTGGACCCAGATGGCTCTGGAGGAGAAAGTGAAGTGTGTGAGTTTTCACAGTCTTGACTCACTTAAATCCAATTCAGTGCAAGTCATGACATCACCCCGATGCCATGGTCCCCATCAAGAATGACAACGATCACTAATCAGATAGAAGTGCTGCAAGGAGAGGGCTTCTCAGTTCTGAGGTTTTTTTTTAAATGAAATATATAATTGTCTATACTTTATTCATTCTTAGCTCTCTAAAATGTAAATTGAGGAGCATTAAATGGTGTATCTGAGACACAGCATTGCCTCATGGGTAGAGAGTGACTTCAGAGTTAGGAAAACCTGGGTTCAAATTCTGCATGTAACACGTATTGAAGGTATGACCCTGGGCAAACTACTTCAGTGCCTCAGTCAAGTCTCTGAAACTAAAAGTTGCCGATCCCAACAGAGAGGGAGTTTTCTCCCTAGGAATTTCCTACCCACTAGTCAGGACAAAAAAGCAATCACAATGCACCATTGTTTGTACAATCAAAGCTAAGTTTCTCCAGTAGGGTTATGTATGTTTTTATACTTTGGGTTGAAATTTAACCTTCCCTTCTCTCCCCATCTTTACCAATTTAAAACAAAACAGTCTTTTTATTGTGCTAAAAATTCATAAACGTGATTCATCTATATATGGAGTCAAAAATATTTCTTCCCTTACACTCATCTTCCTTACTAACTCATTAAGATCCTTCAAAACAATTCATAGTCCTGAGAAACAATCAAGGCATTTTCAAATACTGCCTTAGAATAGAAGTAAACACGATAAAATATTTTGTTAAGTATTATAAGAATCTGAGCTCTTGGGGCTCCTGAAAAACTGACCATATGCTCAACCTGCCCACATGATCCCATTCCATTGATTTAATACACCTTGTATATAATAGGAGAGCTAGGTTCATTCATTCTGAATAAGAAGACCAATTCTTAGAATGGGAAACTTTCCATTCTTCACTAGAATGAAAATCTATTTTTACCTGCCACCTCTTATTGGAGCTCTTTATGGTGGATTTCATGTAAGAGATAATTTTTTAGTTGTGCTCCCTTAAGTATTTCAGCCTGTATGAATCACTTTTCCCTATTTCCCCGCCAACTCTGCTTTTTCAGAGGAGGATTGTACAGTTTGCAGAAGAGCCATCTGTGATGCAGCAGAAAAAGCACTTACGCTGAAAGTCAGGAAGTCTCGGTTTTAGTCCCAGGGGTGACACTAACCAGTTGTGTGTCTCTGGGTAAGTCCCTTCACCTCTGTGTAAAATGAGAAGATTGGGACCAAAAACCTCTAAAGATCACTCCTTCTCCCTTAGCTCTGACATTCTGTTATTCTCTATGATCCAAATGTCTGTGTGTCATCAATGTTATTCTTGTCCTTCTGCCTTCTGTCTCTTGTCATTTCACTGCCCCCTTAGAAGGGAGCTAGAGAGAGATGACATTCACACTCATCCCATTGAGATACTGATTCTTGAGTTGATTAATGTTGATTCATTAGCTAGGAACACCATATCACCCAAATGTTTGATTCATCTTCCGGATGACTTAGGGGAGACTTTTCTGATAGAACTTTTAAAAAATTGCACAACAACCATATAATTTCTGGTACCATGAATAGTTTAGGAAACAATTTCCTTAAGCATCAGTGTTTATGTTCACAGACTAACAGTACAAATGGAAATTTTAACAAATGTGAGAAAATGGCTTGTGATTAGCATGTTCTGTTGATTATCTAGAGTTTGGGATAGTGTATGGTGAGGTGTTTCCTCATTATCCTTAATAGTCAAGAAGTTACTCTTATTCCCATGGTCTATCTATTATTAGAACAACTCACCAGTGTCAGATTGTGTGAGTTCTAAAAACCTTGCCTTGATATCTAAACTTCTTTTCAAACTTGGATAAATCATGAAAATAGTTTCATTTGCTATTAGATTCTTCCCATTTTCTTCCTGGAACACAGAGGATAGAAAAGCCTTCCTTTGTTCCCTTCCAGAAATTATTTCAATGACTTTTCATTGATATCTTCAGTTTTCACATCACCTGTATTTCCCAACATATCCCTCATCCTCTTTATAAGAGAGCTATCACTTATAACAAAGAAGAAAATAGAAGATGGGGGAAAACAGTTCAACAAAGTAACTAACATCACAAAAGTCTGACATTTTATACAGTGTCCCACAGCCATAGTCCCTCATCACTGCAAAGAAGAGTGCAAAGAACACCTCCTCGTATCTTTTCTTTCTTTCTTTCTTTTTTTTTTGCTGCTTGGGCAGCAGGAGACATGGCTTGCTAGACATTATGATAAGAAGCAGAGAGAAATCTATCCATGGATAGGGTCCAGAATGAGGTTCCAACCTACTTGGACATGTGATAAAATAATGGGATTTAGCAGATACTCAAAGGCCCACCTGGAGATTAATCTAAACTGATTGAATTAAGTGAGAGTGATTGACTGCTGATTAGCCTGCTTCAAGTTAATTAGATTGTAAGCACACCTGACCAGCCCTTAAGAAGGTATTGTTCTCAGAAGCTAACTCAACTTGAGACCACCTTCAAGTCCAATGAACCAATGGATTTGGATGACATGAACCAATCAGCTTGAGGCAGTGTGTAAGGACCACCTTTGCCCCAGACCTATAAAAAGCTCCCACACTCAGTTTGAGAAGAGTTCGTGGTTTGAAGCAGGCTTGTGGTGGAGGACTTAAGGAAGAACCCAACCAGGCTGGAACTCTAGGCTAGATAGGCCTTTTCTTAACTCTCTGAACTCCACATGAATACTTGGGATGCTTTAATAAATGCTTAATGCCCAAAGACTGGTGCTAAAGTTTCTAATTTAAGGCAACCATACAATTTAGATTTTAAACATCACCGACAAACATGATGTATGCATAGGCAAGTGTAAAATAAGTCAAGGAGTAAAGTGTGTTCCAATGGAAATAGTATTGGATTTGAAGTAAAAGGACCTGGGTTCAAATCCTAGGTTTTCCCTTTACTACTTCTGTGACCTTAGATAAATCATTTTACATTTCTTGGCTTGGGTTTCCTCATATATAAAATGAGGGAGGCTGGAAATGATGCAAGTTCTCTTCCAGATCTAAATCTAGAATCCTATTATCCTAAAGAGAAATCAGACAAAATGTTCTAGAAATATTTGAGGGAAGAGGAAAGGTTTGTAAGGGATAGTGCCATTTAAGATAGGTTGACTAAATGCAGAGTCTTGGTTCTCAGGTTATATGAATGATTATCTCTAGAATCTGCCCCGCTCCTCTCTGACAGAGACTTTCATTTCTGCTTTGAGGGGAGCAGGAGGAATAAAGTGATTGGGTTTGTGCTTGGCCCCTCACCTATCTCCATGAGGCGTAATAGGCTAGAATTATATCTGTCTGCTCTTCTCAAATATTGCTGGTCTATAATAAGTTCAGGTCAAAAGCTGCTTCTCTGGATGCTCTTCAGGGGAAGGTAGCCCTTAGCCCACTCTCATCAGCTTAACTCCTCACTAAAAGATGACTGACTACACAAAAGACCATCACAAATAGCAAATAGCAAGCAAACCCATTTATGCAAGGAAACAGCAAATAAAAATGAAAGTTCTGCCGATTAGAATATACCAGAAAATACACAAATGAATGAACTCTTTAGATGGAAATGAGATGATATCTCAGCTCAAGCCAAGGGAGAAGGTCCAATCTTATCCAAGGAGAAGTTCTGACTCCAGAGTCTCTAAGGAGTCAAGGTAGAAATCAGAAACATATGGAGAAATCAGCTTCTTCTACATATCTGAACCTCCCAATGTGTTTTCTTTTTTGTTTTTTGTTTTTTTGTGGGGGGAGCAATGAGGATTAAGTGACTTGCCCAGGGTCACACAGCGAGTAAGTGTCAAGTGTCTAAGGTCAGATTTGAACTCAGGTCCGCCTGAATCCAGGGCCAGTGCTTTATCCACTGCACCACCTAGCTGCCCCCTCAATGTCTTTTCCTCTCTACTCTCTGGACTGTCTTCTGTCCACATGTATCTATCCCAAAGAATTTCTGGAACTAATTTTGTTCCCTTAGTAGGGAACTCATCATGATGAGTTTCTCTCCACCAATTCAGGATTACATCTCCCTTCACATGCAAAATACCCTAGGCTTTGTTGAAGGGAGGTATCACCTGAGCTAAACTTAGGGTAAAAGACATGGAACTCTTAAAGTCTAACACCATTTTATGATGGATTTTCACATGCTTGCAACACTTGTTTTGGTTTTATAAAGAGGTAATCAGGGGGCAGATAACAAAGTTAATATGTATCACCCTTCCTGATTCTCCCATCTGCAAATAATGTCTTTTTTCTCTGAATTCTTATACTTCTACATAGGTCAAATTCATGTAATGTATTTTTCTGTTTTTCATGCTAATCTCACCTCTCCTAGTAGAGTATAAGCACTAAGCTGCACTATGCTTGGACTTCTCTGACCTCTTACCCATGACCCAGTAACCTTATTAGGAAACCTCATCATCCTGCAAGATAGAATCAGCCTCATCCCTACCCTCTGCCCTTCTGAGTGAAAGGTGGAGCCATGAACTCCAAAATCTCCATTTAAGAAAGGGACCCTGAATGGGCATCTCCTCATTTCCCAACAGGATGCACTATTTTGTAGCTTCTCTGATTTCTCCCCCATGCCTCCACCTGGGTGCCTTCCCCCTTTTCATCTCTCTTTTGTGTGTTGTCTTCCCTCATGACATTGTAATCTCCTTGGGGTCAAGGACTAGCTTCTTGGGATTCAGGGATAATCTGCATTTATTTTTGTATGTGTGGTTATATGACCATCCCCTATTGGAGATTGGTAGGTGGGTGAATAGAAGTTATAGTATCACAGATTTTGAGCTCAAAGGTACTCTCTAGAGGTTATCTAGCCCAGCCCCCTTATTTTGTAGATGAGGAAACTGAGGTTCATAGAATTCAAGTGATTTTCCCCAAACTACCCAGATAGTAAATAGCAGAGGTAGGATTCAAACCCAAGAAGGGGGTGTGATGATTTCATATTTTAAATATTTTAACGATTTGCCATTTTTGTTGGCATGGGTATTCTTTTATTCATGAAAATTGCAAACTTTCTTCTAGAGTTACAGTGATAGAAATGAATCTAAGCTCAGCGGATCCTCAGATGACAGATATATTGAACTGTCCTTGAAGCCTTTCTAGCCTGGTAGGACCTGCCCAATGTTATGAACTATGTTGGCATAGCCTTCTAGAACCCATATTTCCGCTTCCATGAAATTGGGGCATAAAAATCTATGTTAGCTATTTTTAATCATAATGAAAACCTGATCCAGAAAAATGGGTTCGAATAAAGAGAGGATTCAGAGGCTGGATCTTTGAGATCAGCAAAGATGGAGCTGGTAGACATATGTAAGCTGGGATGAGAGAACCCAAAACCAAAATGAGAGAACCTTGGGATGGTCAAAGAAGGACATATTTCTTCTCTAGGGAGCCAAGCTGAATTCATGGCCAAGGAAAGAGAAGATATTCCTGGTTGATCACCAGAAAAAGGAGAGAGGCTGCCCATGATGAAGAAGTTTAAGATCCAGAGCAAAGGGTCTAATGGGATTAAAATACTTATAGGCTGTGCCAAATTGAAGTAAGACTGTAAGTAGAAGAGTATTATATTTAAACTTTAATAATTTAAAATTGTCCCAAGACTTTTGGAATACCCTATATACTTCAACATTTTAATGATTTGTGGTTTCATAGGGTGGGCATCCCCTCTATTGATTTGGATTGAGTTTCTTTCACATATTAGATGTTTAATAAATGGTAGTTGAACTGAGTTTGCTGAATTTTTTGGATGTGAGGCCAATTCTATTCAAAATTTTGAAATCAGCTCTTTGTCTTTAGCATTTCCTCGCCTTGGTGTACTCTCCTTCTACCTCCTAATTCTTTTCAATTCAACAAGCATTTATTAAGTACTTACTATATTATTGGGCACTGTGTGAGACTCTGGGGATGCAAGGACAAAAATAAAACAGTCCCAGCCCTCAAAGAACTTACATTCTCCTTAGAATATATAGTACACACACAAATAAGTAAGCATAAAATATTTTGGGGATGGATGGAACATGAACAACTAAAGGGTTCGTGGAAAAGATAGAACTTGAGCTGAATCTTGATAGAAGATAAGAATTCTGAGAAGTAGGAATGAGGAAGGGATACATCCCAGGCATGGGGGATAGCCTCTTTGGAGGGAGAAGAAAGGATGCTAAATTAATGAGTTAGTAGTCTACTTTGGTTGAAATGAGCAGGTAGGTGGTGCAGTGGATAGAGCACTGAAATCGGAGTTGGGAAGATCTGAATTCATATCTGACTTTAGACACTAGCTGTGTTACCCTGAGCAAGTTGGTTGCCTCAGTTTCCTCATCCATAAAATGAGCTGGAGAAGGAAATGTCAAACTACTCCAGTATCTCTGCCAAGAAAGCCCCAAACAAGGTCATGAAGGGGAGGGTCCAGCTTAAATGACTGAACAACATTGGTTGGAGCAGAGTTAGTGTGAGAGAGAAATGTGAAATGTAGCTAGAAAGGTACTTTGGAGCCCTTCTGTTAAAAGGCTTTGAAAGTTAGTCTGAAGAGTTTGTCTTTTATTTTAGAAGTCATTTAAAATTTTGGGATATGGTCAGATTGTGCATTAGGAAAATGGTTTTGAGGGTTGTGTGGATGGGGGCAGCTAGGTGGCACAGTGGATAAAGCACCGGCCCTGGATTCAGGAGGACCTGAGTTCAAATCTGGTCTTCCACACTTGACACTAGCTGTGTGACTCTGGGCAAGTCGCTTAATGCTCATTGCTCAAAGAGAGAGACACACAGAGAAAGAGAGAGACAGAGAGACAGAGAGAGTTAGCTGTGTAAAGGATGGATTAGAGAAGGAAGAGATTGGGAGCAAGGAGATCAATTTTAAGAGTATTAAAGTAGCCCAGGCAAGAAGTGATGTGGAGTAGTGACCGTGGGAGTAAAGAGAAAGGGATAGATGTGAAAGATCATGGAGGTAGAAGCAACAAGACTTGGCAACTGATTGAATATAGGT
The DNA here is from genome assembly GCF_019393635.1 of Dromiciops gliroides. Classification (NCBI taxonomy): domain Eukaryota; kingdom Metazoa; phylum Chordata; class Mammalia; order Microbiotheria; family Microbiotheriidae; genus Dromiciops; species Dromiciops gliroides. Next base: position 449,944,193 of record NC_057864.1, read on the forward strand.
GGTAATGGAAGGGAAGAGTCAAAGATGACCTCAAAATCATGAATCTGATATTTTTTAGAAGTATAGTACCCTCCACAGAAAAAGGGAAGTTTAAAGGAAGTGAGGAGGAAAAGAGATTCAATTCTGTTTTAGATGTATTGAGTTTGAAATGCTTATGGGATGTCCAAGAGATGTTCAGAAAGCAGTTAATGATATGAAACTAGAGTTTAAAAGAGATATTAGAGCTAGATATATAAGTTCAGAGGTCAACTGCATAAGGACCAAGGGGGAGAATGTAGAGACAAGAGAAGAGGACCCCAGAAAGAACTGTGGGGAATATTCATGCTTTCAAGAAAGGAGAAGGATAATGATCCAACAAAGACCAAAGAGCATGTAGAAAGAAAACCAAAGGAGAGCAATGTCATAAAACCTAGGAAGAAGAGAACATACAGCAGGTATAAGTAGTTAACAGGTTCAAAAGCTGTAGAGAAACCAAGGAGGGTAAAGATCAAGAAAATGTCATTAGATTTAGCAGTTAAAAGATAATTGTTCATTTTGGAAAGAACAGTTTCAGTCTACTCATGGAGTTGGAAGCCAGGTTACCAGGGAGCATAGAGAAATCTTTCTAAGATTTTGGCAGTGAAAAGGTCAAGAGATATATGGGATGATAACTTGAGGGGATGATAGGGTCAAGTGAAGGGTTTGTTTTGTTTTTTTTTAGTGAGGCAATTGGGGTTAAGTGACTTGCCCAGGGTCACACAGCTAGTAAGTGTTAAGTGTCTGAGGCCTAATTTGAACTCAGGTACTCCTGACTCCAGGGCCGGTGCTCTATCCACTGTACCACCTAGCTGCCCCAAAGTGAAGGTTTTTTGAGGATGGAGGACATCTAAGCATACTTGTAGGGCAACAAGGAATGAACTAGGAGAGAGAGATTGAAGCAAGAGAAAAGAAATGATCAGTGACATAAAGGGAACTATTAGAAGGATTGACCTTGGCAGCACAGCTTAGAACAGTTTTCTTTGAAGTGTGATTGAGAATCGATAAGTGAAGAATAAAAGCACATAGTGCCAAATAACTGTGAGGGGCCAGGTGAGCTAAGATAACTTGAATGTATAGTAGAACCACATGGCATAGTAGTGTGACTTCCTTTAGTGGTGTTCAGCAGCAAGGAAGTAGGAGCAAAGAAAGTCAATGATGAGGGTGACCCAATATTAAGACTCTCAAGATATGAGCATCAGGACAAGAGGCTGAAGGATTCAAGGAGGGAAGACTTTGTGTAGTTTAACTGGTCAACCACAATGTCAACTGAAGGGAGGAAAGCAGGAGAATGGAAGCTGGGGTCAATCTTACAGACATACATGCTTAAGAGATTCTATTGTTCACAGCTTCTTCCCTAGCTTCACTTCTGAACCAACTTATTAAAAATTCAGTTATAAACAATGAGGTCCAATGGTATTGAAAGGAGAGTGTACATGGGGGAAGGTTGCCTCTATCACAAGAGGGACATACTGAAGCAAGAAGCTCTGTACATAGCCATCATTTTAAGTTCCCTGCTTGTAAGTACAACCTTTGCCTAGATCATGTCTTTTCAAGGCTTTTGAATCATTATTTACAGCTGGTATTGGAATGATGTTTGGAGGAGAAAGAGAATTCAAGGATCCCATCCCCATATCCCTTCAATGGGCAGCATGGGCAGCATGGGGCATGGGCAACATGGTGAGAAACTATACAGATAGAATAGAGATGACAGTATCTTCAGTGGGCAAAGAATCTTGGTGCCTTCTTCCTCCCATTTTCCTTGAGATTCAGACTTCCTATTTGACATAGGAGGAACTAGAGCAATCAGCAACTTCCATTGATCATAGGATTCTAGATATAAAGCTGACATAAAGGAATATCTGAGGGCAGCTGCTCCAATGCTCTCATTTTACAGATGAGGGAACTAAAGCCCCTGAAAGTTAAGTGACTTGCTCTAGGTCACACAGGTAGCAAAGTGTCAAAGGTAGAATTAGAACTGAGACTCCAAAGCCAGGGCTTTTTTATTTGTTAATTCATTCATTCATTTGTTCATTCATTCATTCATTCGTTCTTTTGTTTATCCATCCATCCATCCATCCATCCATCTATCCATCCATCCATCAATCCATCATCTAGCTATCTACTCATCCATTTAATTATTTATTTGTCTGTCTATTTATTTATTTATATTTTATTTTTTATCCTATACCATGATGAGATCTGGAATGACCAATTGCTATGCGAGCAAGAGTCAGTTGACTGTACAGTTGAAATGTCTGAGTTTCTATGAGGTCAGGGCTCCTACTACAGGTGCTGTGACTATGGTTAAGGTAAACGATTCAAATGATTCACTGGGGTCCAAGATGGTGGACATCAGTGCTACAGAATCAAGTCAGTTCCTGGATCAGTGACAAGACCAGCATGGCAGCTATTAAAAATCTCACTGACTGGTGCTATGAAAAGGAAGACAGCTTTCCCTGTCTATACTTACCCAGCTTTCCCTCACTATATTTCCCCAGCTTTCCCTGGGAAAATTCCAAAACCTAGAGGCATGGTAGTAGACACATACCTCTCACTCCTTTTTCCTTTTCCATGATCTTTGGGTATGTGGGTTTCAGGAATTTTCCCTGTCATCCTTTTCCAACACCAAAGAATTGAGGGGGGCAGGGAAGCAAGCCAGAGATTGTTTTGGAAGATCGTTGAAGGTGAATGATGGTTTGATATAGAAGTTCTTAGTCATTTTCTTTTAATTTTCATTAAGTTAAACTACATAGCCATCCTATGTTGAATATCTGTGTCCTGTGTACATGAGGGATTATTTACTGAGACAGGAGATTCCAGATTCAGAACAGGGGCTCCAGAGTCATAGGTTTTAAATTTTGGTCATTCGGGCAGTATTTCATACTCTCCCCTAGATAAATACCAAGCCCAGTTAGCACAGGTTCCTCAGCACTGTCTCTAAAAGCCTAGAATTGTAGTGTTGGGGAAGCAAATGAATACCCTTTATTATTCTGAGGGGATAATACAGTGGCCTTTAGGATGGCTATCCCATATACATGTCAGATAGGAGCTGAGGTGTCTACTGGTCTGACGGCTCAAGGGGAACCTCATCTCAGATATTATACTCCCTCTTTGGATAATTAATACGGAAGCACACTGCCTTTACAAAGGCTTAAGGAAGGCAGCACACAACTGACTTGGACTACTAATACTAAAATGCTACTATTAACATGATCCAAGTGTTATATGGTCTATGCATGTCATCTGAAGTAGAAGCTACAGGTATTAACTTCAGAGAAAGAATCATGGTCCCTGATTTAGTGACCTGTGAATGGCGACTTATTACAACATTTCTTCTGTCCTGTTTGGTTCACAAAACCATACTTTCTAATCCATGAGTGAAAAAATTAGAACACCATCAGAATCACAGAATGTTAAACATGAAAATGACTTTAAGGTAACTAGTTCAAAACCCTCATTTTATAGATAAGGAAACTAAGGCACAGAAAAAAATGTAGTGAATTGCTTCAAATTACAGTTTACAGTTAGAAAATTACAGGACCTCAGGGGTGGGAAGTCCTCAAACATCATGTAGTCTAAGCTATTCTTGAAAATGGTCCATCCTTTGGGGCAGCTAGGTGGCACAGTGGATAGAGCACCAGCCCTGGAGTCAGGAGTACCTGAGTTCAAATTAGGCTTCAGACACTTAACACTTACTAGCAGTGTGACCCTGGGCAAGTCACTTAACCCCAATTGCCTCACTAAAAAAAAAAAAAATGGTCCATCCAATCTGTATTTGAAAACATCCAGTGAAGGAAACTTACATTTCTGGAAGCAGCCAATTACACTTTGGGGTAGCTTTGGCTTTTAGAAAGAGTCTCCTTATAAGACTTGAAACAAACAAAATTTTCCACTCTGTAAGGTCTGCTCTCTGAGGGTAAGCACGACAGATTTAATTATTCTTCCATATAACAGCTCTTCAAATACTCGAAGATAACTATCATGTCCCCTTCTTCCCATTAAATCTTTTCTTTTTCTTTTTTCATTGTGAACTTAACAATCACCTATAAACACAAACATTTCAAAACATGCAAAAGAACAAGAGGCTATAGGAGAAACTGAAATTCTGTTAGGTTTGTTTTTTAGAGACATATAAATGTATATATAATATAACAAGGCAGTAGCTGGAGCCTGCAGCTATGCACATAAGACACTGGGGAATGAAGAACAAGAGATTTAGCATGGTGTAGGAAGTGACCTAGGATATGGATAGCATGGGGTTTTCAAAGCCAGAAAAAAGGGAGAGACAAAGACAATATGTCCATTCCCAGGTAGGGAATATGTTTCTGGTCCTGCAACCACTTGCCCTTGTCATGATTTTAATAGTGAGGTTAATCCCCAAAGGTTCCATCCAGCAGGCTTATGAAGCCAGTGGTAAAAGGGCAGAATTAAAGAATGACCAGAGTAGAGCAGAGTAACTGGCCCTGGGTGAAGATGAGATCATTTGGTGTCAATGAATCAGCATCTAACCCAAACAGGTAGCAGGATCTGAGTGGCCACTGAGCCTTGAATCTAAGAATACCTAGGTTCCTTGGACTACTGGGTCACTTGGAGGAGTGCAGACATGGACATTGTTTTTGTATTTGGTTTATTCTTTTTACTTCTACAGTTGTAAGTAAAGAACTGTAATACAGCAGAGCCATGTTTGTAAGATTATGCCATATTTGTGAGATTGAATTCCACTGAAATGCAGTAAGAAATATAGAGGAAAGAACTTCTCAGTGGGTAGGAAGCAAGAGCTATAAGAGGCTAATTGAATAATATATATATGTGTGTGTGTGTGTATGTGCATGTATGTATACATATACATGTGTATAAATATATGTGTGTGCATTTATGTATAAGTGGGGGGCATGCCAGTCATTTGACCTATGTCTTGCCACTGGACTCCAATGACTCTGGACAGCAGAATAAAGCTGATGACTTTGCCCAACTCTGTCTCACTTAAATCCAATTCAGTTGCAAGTCAAGACATCACCCTCCTGATGTCATTGATCCTCTTTGACGATGATGACCAAACAACAGCAACAACAACAAATGGGGGCAGCAAGGTGGCCCAGTCAATAGAGCATTGGGCCTGGAGTCAGGCAGACTCATCTTCCTGAATTCAAATCTGGCTTCAGATGCTTATTAGTTATGTGACTCTGGGCTAGTCACTTAATGCTGTTTGCCTCTGTTTCCTTATCTGTAAAATGAGCTCAAGAAAGAAATGGCAAACTACTCCAATATCTTTGCCAAGACAACTCCAAATAGGATTGCAAAGAGTTGGACAGGAATGAGACAACTGAACCATCTTATGTACAAAATGAATAATTCATATTTACATATATGTATACATATATGTGTACACATGCATATGTGTGTAGGCATATAGAAACACATGTATTTAAATGTATAAGAAATACAAAGCAACCTTTGGCTAACAGAAAAGTGCTGCTACCAAAAGGCTTGAACTGGAAGATAGAGGTAGCCAGCTTTCTGAGAACCACAGAGAGCTCAACATTTTTTCAGTGCTCCCTCTGGAATCGAGTGGAGCATATAATTGCCAAGATGTAAGTGAGAGTGTTGGAGGGCTGTTGACATCAGGTCTTCATCAATGAAAGATCAAGAACTTGGCCAGCAGGATCAAATGGTGGCTAAATATGAGGCCTCCCTCATCTTTCAAGACTGAGAAATATACTTCAGTATTGTCTAGTTAGTCACTCATCCACTGAGCTTCTTCCCTTGTGAACTTGGTAAGTAGAAAAACCATAGGCAAGCAAGTAAATGTAGGGAAAAATCTGTTCTTTTCTGCAGATGATGGTTTAAAGTGTGGAGCTGTAACAGAGCTGGAAGGTTGTTGCTGCCTAGCAACACTGGTCCCAAAATTTGTGTGTGTTTTCATCCTCCTTTTATTAAGCATCCAGATTTTTGCTTTTCAAAGAGACTCACAAAAGTGTATGTTGGTCACATTCAAGTCTCTCTTCCTAACCATAACTTACCCTCCCAATTTCAAGACATTTGCAAACGTGATATATTTTGTGGGGGGCGGCAGCAATGAGGGTTAAGTGACTTGGCCAGGGTCACACAGCTAGTAAGTGTCAAGTGTCTGAGATCAGATTTGAACTCAGGTCCTCCTGAATCCAGGGCTGGTGCTTTATCCACTGCACCACCTAGCTGCCCCCTGCAAATGTGATATTATTAAAAGCTAAGAGGGATCAAAATTCTTGCTTAGTGGTCTAGAAGGTATACCGTTTCCTTTATATTCATTACCCTTCCAAATAAAGTTGGTCTATGAACAAATAAGTCAATCTGGTAAGGAGAGTTATAGCTCCCTGTTACAAAATGAACAACTCTGGATGGGTGGAGGAGGAAGCATTAATTTACTCTTAGTGGAGCTGTGAATGGATAGAGCTATTTTGGAGAATGATTTGGAATTATGCCCCCAAAGTTGCTAAATTGTACACATACCCTTTGATCTTATCAGTACCACTACTAGGACAATCCCAAGGAGACAAAAGAGGAATAAGTTCTAGAAGTACACATTTAAAACAGCCTCTTTTATAGTAGCGAAGAACTAGAAAATAAGAGGATGCCTATCAATTGGTGATTGGCTGGCCAAATAGTAATATTTGAATTTAATTGAATACTATTGCGCTGTAAGAAATGAAGAAAAAAGATGGTCTTACTAGCTGTGTGATCCTGGGCAAGTCACTTAACCCTCATTGTTCCTTCTTCCCCCCCAAAAAAAAGAAAGAAAAAAAAGATGGTTTTAGAAAAGCCTGAGAAGACTTGAATGTACTGATGCAGAATAAAGTGAGCAGAACCAGAAAAATTCATACCAGAACAGCAATGGTTGTTATAAAAACAAATGGTTTTGAAATATTTAAGTATTCTGATCAACACAGTGATCAAACATGATTCCAGAGGACTAGTGATGAAGAATGCTACCTACCTCCACAGAGAGGTGACAGATTAACATGCAGAATGAGACCTATTTTTGGATGTGATCAATATCCAATTTGTTTTGCATGATTGTATTTATTTGTTACAAGAGTTTTGCTTTATCGGTGTGGGGAGGGGAGGTGGGACAGAGTTAAAAAATAAAAGCTTGAAAAATTTAAAAAGTTCTCTGATGAATGAGGCTCACAGAAATTCAGTGACTTGCCCAAGGTTTTATGGCTAGTATACCCTGACTAGAAAGGTGGCTTGGTATAATATAGTGTAAACTATTGTAACGATTGGAGTGATGCCACCTGCTGGAGAGTTACTGTAGGAAAGCTCCGCCATGAGGAGAAGGCATCTGAGGGCAAACCATGCGGTTTTCCTTGGCAAGTGACATTTGCTCGTGGGTACTGTCTATAAAAGAGGCGAGGCTTGCTCTCTTGCTCTCTTTCTGGAGGACCTCAGCAGGGAGAGGAGCTGGAGACATTGGCTTGCTGAGAGAGACAGCTGAATCTAGGCCTCTTTCTCTCTCTTCACCAAATTCTTATTCTCCTTAATAAATGCTTAAAAGTCTAAACTCTTGCTAAAGCTTATAATTTATTGGCAACTACTCATTAGATATTTTAGACAGACTAGTGGGAATTTTAGCCCTACACTATATTATATCCAGTTAGGACAATATTTTACCTTTTTCCTGCTGAATTTTCTCCTTTAATCCTTTTGAATGAAACAGAAGTTTTACTTCTGAGTAGAGGTCAGGCACTAACCCAAACCTTATTGCTCCAAGTTCAAAGTCTGATTTACTACACTAAGCTGTTGTTGAGTCTCAAATTTTTGGAATTTTAGAGCTGGAGAAGGGACCTTAAAGATTTAATCTAACCCTTTTGTCTTACAGATGAGGAAATTGAAGCTTAGGGGTTTTAAGTGACTTGCCCAAGGTCACATGATTAGTTGGAAGCAGAGTCAGAACTACTACTAATAGCTAATATCTACAAATTACTTTAAGGTTTGCCAAACACTTTATACCTATTCTGTCATTCATTCCATCCTCTCGACAATCCTATTATCTTTACTTTATAGATGAGGAAACTTAGGGTGAGAAAGTTTAAGTGATTTGTCTAAGGGCCACACACCTAGTGTCTAATTTGAACTCAGGTCTTCTTGATCCCAATCATATCCAACACTATCCACTAGGCCAAAGCTTCTTAAGCTGTGGGTCTTGACCCTATATGGGGGGTAACTAAATGTGGGGGTCGAGAAAAATTTGGCAACAATAAAAGGTAATGTATACCTATTTTATATACTTATATATCTGGGAACGCATAAAAATTTCTTGGGCAAAAAGGGGTCATGCGTGGAAAGTATTTAAGTCCTTCACTAGGCTACCAATCTTGACTGTCCCCTCTTTTCAATGCCCCCCTTCCACAATGCTTTTTTGATGTCACCAGCATTGTCTTTGACTTGTATTCTTGTATAGCGGTATTATTTTAATAGCATTTTTTTGTTGCCAGAGACATACAGTGGGGTTAGGGGCACCTAGTTGGTCCACTGGATAGAACACTGGGCCTACCAGAGTTCAAATTCATCCTCAGACACTTACTAGCTGTGTGACCCTGGGCAGGTCACTTAACCCATTTGCCTCAGTCTCCTCAAGTATAAAATGGGGAGGATATTAGAACCTACCTCCCAGAGTTGTTGTGAAGCTCAAAGGAAACAATAATTGGGCACTTAGCACAGTGCCTAGTACATAACAAGTAGTATAGAAATGTCTAGTCTTAGATACTCAGATAGTGCTTGAATTAGGATGCAGCTGCAATAGTGATTTTTTACATGACGATCATGAACCTGACCTAGTCCCAGCTGATCCTCTGGATTTGCAAATTTCCATATTCACTGAATTTCCATTCTCCTTTCTTGTGTTTCAACTTTTGGGTTTTCATTTTTCTTTCCTTTTTTCCCATCCTTTCCCCTCCTCAACACTCCCTTCACCATCAGTCTCCCCTTCCCTTTGCCTTCTTACATTATCTTTCTCCTCTTTCTTAATCATTTCTGGAAATGAGCTCTCACAGATAAAAATCCAAATACCCCACTCTATAAATGCCTTAAACCTGGCCATCAGTAACTTCAACAATCCACTTCACAATGGTCATAATTTACATTACTCCTTACTACTTTTCTTGTTACTGTACTGTCTTATGGTTTGACTTTAAAAAAAAATTCTTTTTAAAAAATATCCCAGCTATAAAAAGTCAACCCCATAGAGAAGTTTATTCACACATTTACTATCCCCAGGTTATATTTTAACCCCACTGGCTCAAGACTTTAACAACATTCAGTGGATAAGACCTGGAGCTCCAGGATAAATTTTCTTTTTTCCCTTAAAAATAAAACCCAACCCAAACATTCCCAAAGAACTAGACTGTCTCTCTACCCTTCACCTCCATTGCTATATTAGTCTGATAAGATTTGCTTTTTCCTTTCCCGGGTCATTTCTTTCATTCTTCCCTTGTACTTAGATGTTAGGAAAGATAAAGTTGCATGTGAGAGTGAGAAGGAGAGAGTGAAAGTGAGGGAGAAGGAAAGCCAGGGAGAGGCAGAGGAAGACAAGAAGAGAGGGGGAGAGAAGGGGAGAATTAGGAGAGAGGGAAAGGGAGAGAGAGAGAGATGGAGAAAAGGGGGAAAAGAGTGGGGCAAGAGAGGGAGAGTGGGAAAGACAGGGAGAGAGAGGGAAAGGGAGAAAGAGGGGCCAAAGAGGGAGAGTGGGAAAGACAAGGAGAGAGAGGAAAAAATAGGGAGAGGGAGAGAGGAAGATAGGGAGAGAGAAGGAAAGGGAGAAAAGAGGGGGCAAGAGAGGAAGAGTGAGAGAGGCAAGGAGAGAGTGAAAGATGGAAAGAGAGGGAAAGGGAGAAAAAGAGTGGGGAGAGAGGGAGAGGGAATGGGGAAAAGGGGGTGCGAGAGATTGGGAAAGGCAGGGAGAGGGAAAGATAGAGAGGGAAAGGGAGGGAAAAGAATGGAGGAAAAATGGAAAAGAGAGAGATGGAAAGAGATAAAGAGGGGGCGAGAGAGGGAGAGGAAAAAAGAAAGAGGAAGGGAGAGAGAAAGAAAAGGAAAGAAAGGATGAGCTAGAAAGAGGGAAAGATGGGCAGGGAAAGAGGGAGAGAGAGGGAAAGAGAGAAAGGATGAGAAAAAGAGAGGGGGCAGGGAGGATATGAGGGAAGGAAAGAGAGAGAGAGAGAGAGAGAGAGAGAGAGAGAGAGAGAGAGAGAGAGAGAGAGAGAGAGAGAGAGAGAGAGAGAGAGAGACTCTGTGTGTGTGTGTGTGTGTGTGTGTGACTGCGTGACTGTGTGACTGTGTGACTGCTGCTGCTTTTCCTAAGGACCTGCTTCTCTTCTGCCATTTTCTAGGACCCAGGAGGCAGCTCTCCTGCTCTCTCGCTCTCTCTCTCTCTCTCTCTGACTCTCTCCCGCTCGCTCGCTCGCTCGCTCGCTGGCTCGCTCCCTCCCTGCCCCCAGCTCAGCCTGGGCTTGTTGCCGTCTCTCAACTCCACCAGTGCAGCGGCAACTCGCCGAGCTGCCTGCCTGTGAGTGCGTGTGCGCGTGTGCCTGCGTGCGCAGCGTAGGCCAAGCCTGCCTGCCTGCCTGCCTGCCTGTCACTGGAGAGTTTTAGTTTGCATTCTGAAGAAAGGAGGAGGGGAGGCGGAGGGGAGGGGGGAGGGGGAGGAAGAAGGGAGGGAGAATGTCTTGTTTGTGGCTTGTCAGCAATTGCTTGAGACAAGCTTCCATGTGTGAAAGCTACTTGGCATGAATGCCTGGGCTGTACCAAGTGTCACAGCAGCGAGAGGGGGAGTCAGAAGAAAAACAGATCAGACCAGAGCAGACAATAGGCCCCTAAAGTGTTCCCCCTAAGTTGCTTTGATGTTGTCCTAGTGTCTTGATACCAGGAGGCCAGGGATTGCAGGAAAAGGGTCTTTTTTTGTCTCCATTCACTTTCCCCCCTCAATTTCTGAAATGATTCTCCAGAATTTCTCCTCATAAAAAAAAGGTAAGCGCCCTAACAATTCTTCCTTCTGTGGCAGGCTGGTTTGCTCAAGCCTCAGTGCTCCATGCTTGGAAGTGGGGGGTCTCATTCCAGAGCTGCTAGAGAGCTCTTTGGTCCCGGGCTTCGGGCTTTTCTGCATTGCCCCTGGAAGTCTTGCGAGGAGCTCAGGACTGGGAGGGGGGGGGGTGGCCTCTTTCGAGGGAACCCCAGTAATCTGATCTGTGCCTCTGGGTCTGGGGAGGAAGGGTGGATGAGGGGGTGGAGGAGGGTTGTGTTGTGTGGGGGGTGGAGGATGGGAAGGAAAAGGAGGAAAGGAGGTAGAGAGAGGAAAGAGAGAGGGGAAAAGGGAGAGGGAGAAGGAAAGGGAGAGGGAAAAGGAGAGGGAGAGGGAGAGGGAGCGAGTGAGCAAGCAGCCCGATCAGCCCCAGGCAGCAGTGAGCTTAGGAGGCCTTGCACACCCCGAGCTGTTCATTCTCAGGCTAAGTAAGGGGTGGTCGGGGTTCTGTTAAGGAGCTGCAGTGATTGCACTGAGCGGTGTGTGTATATGTGAGTGTGTGTGTGTTTGTGTGTGTACGCGCGCGCGCGAGTGTGAGTGTGAGTGTGAGTGCTGTGTTCATACACAGCCCTGGCCTTCCTTGGTGTTAAGGGGAGGTGCTCTAGCCCTTATCGCCCAAACCTAGTCTCTAGATTGAAGAGCGGCATGGCAGCAAAAAGGAAGAGCGAGGGAACTCTGCTGCAAAAGAATCCAGAAACTTTTCGAGTTCCAGGGGGTTTCCCTGTTAATCGATGCCGTGAAAAGAGTTGTGAGGCACTTCGTGCCTCAGTTTCCCCACCTGTTACAAGTGGAGGGGTGAAGAAGGGGGGAAGTACTGCGTGCTTTCCAAGGGTTTTAGCCAGATCTATCAGATTAATGTCTCTAAAAGGCTTGGAGGCTATATAGCTGGGGAGGCTGGAGAATCGGCAAAAGTAGAATTATTATCATTATTCTTAATCATCATGATAATAATAATAATAAAAACATCATTAAAGACTCCCTGAGACAAATTGACTAGAGAGCACAGATCAAGTAGCTGTGCATTTCTAAGGAAACAAAAAGCCTTTTTCCACCTGTTGGCTTCTGTCCTTTTCTCTTGTGTCTTTTGGTTAGATTTATTGGTCGATTTGTACGGAGAATGGGGTGGGAGGGGTTGGGTTTTCTCCTTTCCTCCTCCTCCCTTGTACATATTTTTTTTTTTTTTAAGAAGGTCACTGTGAGATGGTAAAGAGAGAAAATGTGTCTACTGTTGTGGTTTCTCAAGACCGTGTGTTTCTGGAGCTGGCCATGGATTCTAGGCAGATCTAAAAACTCCACCTTGGGGGTTAAAGATTTTTTTTTTTCATTGTGGCTTTTAAAGATTAAATGAGGTTTATTTACAATTGCTGTTTATCAGAGAGTAAACATCTTACTGTGTGGCCGCGTAACAATATGAAGGCTGTTTACTCACTGGTGGTTTTGTGGCTGAAAGCTATTACTGTTTTAAGTGACATGAAGGAGGTGGGAGTAGAGGGATAGAATCCGTTTCCTGATAGCAGTCTTTTAATTTAAAATTGGTGATGCTTTTTTTATCATTAAAGAAAAGAAACCTGTTCAATTTCTTTAATTTGAGGATTTCCCATCTTCTGCCTAATGTATGAACATTGTTTTAGTGGCTCTCCCTGAATTCTCCCTGGGTATTTAGCTTTTTCACCTAATACTGGGTTTTCTATGGTTGTGATGCTTAGTGTCCCTGCCTGCAATCCCTCCAAACCACACCCCCCCCCCCATCCCCACAAAGATTTGAAAAAGTCTGGGCGGCTGTGATTCTGTCTATCCTAACTGCAAATCTTTATCAGGCTGACACCACTCAGATAGCTAGGGACTGAAACTGAGGATGGTAAGGGAGCCTCTTTATGTTCTCCCAGGCATGGTTTGGAGGACCTGACTTGTGGATGTGGGGGAGATCCAAAGAAGAAGGTTAAGTTGGCCTGAGTTTGACAAAGAAGACAAGGGGTCTTTCGACTCTTCAGCTCTATTTTGAAATGTGGAATAGATTTTTCCTCTTCCAGATCCTAAAACTCATTCATTTTCCCCCCTCGTATATAACTAGCTGGTACCATTAAATTGTCTCAGCCTTAAACACAGTCCTTAGTACTTCAGCTTACCTAGCAGGAGAAGACATCTTTTGGAATTCCTGAGAACTGCAATGAATCACATACTCTCTTCATCCTTGACATGCCACACATAATAAATAGTTAATATACATAATATTGATTGGCATGTATTAAAATAGATGCTGATTCATATACAGTGTTTAACATGCATAAGCTATTATATTGTGGAAATAAGGTTTATTGACCTATAACCTATAACTAGATGTAATTATGTGAGCCCAAAGAGGTAGAATGGTATCTTCTAGAGAGCACTGCATATGTAGTCAGAAGACTTGGGTTCAAATCCTATCTCTTCTACCTGTGTGACCTTGGGTACATCACTTAATGTCATGAGATCTCACTTTTCTCATCTGTAAAATGAAGGGATTGGACTATTTGACTTTTAAGGTCCTTTTTGTCTCTATAAAATATTCACATCGGGCAGCTAGGTGGCACACTGGATAGAGCACCTGCCCTGGAGTCAGGAGGACCTGAGTTCAAATCTGGCCTCAGACCCTTGACACTTACTACCTGTGTGACCATGAGCAAGTCAGCCCCAATTGCCTCACCAAATATATATATATCTTCATATCACCTTTTGGGGGAGGTACCAAATATGCACCATATATGTTGGTTTCTTTACATACAATATATGTAGTTAGACTTCTATGTATTTATGTGCATATATAACTGTCATTATCAGGTTAATATACTTTAGACTTGGTCTACATATATTTGTAGATCACAAACGACATCACCCAGGTGCCTTCCCCTACTATCTCCTACTTCACCCCTTTCTCTCATGAAGAGGTGGTTCTTCCTTTGCCAAGGCTAACTCCCCTCCATGTACAAGTGATTCCATTATATCTCTTCTTCTTCAGCAGATTGCGCTATTATCCCCATTCTCTCAATCACAGTTATCCCTTCCACACCATGGGGGTTAGGGGTGTGGTGCTTCCAGAAATTTGAAAAATCTGTGTAAAATTTTTGGCCCTCCCTTGGTACCAGAGAAATCTGAATTTTTTCCTTTTCTTTTTTGGAGTGTTTACTATACCTTATTGTAAAATTTGGGTTAAATATTTGGTTATGGTGGTCTCTGTGTTATTTGCTGGGTGTGTGTCATCTGAGGCTTCCACAAAACTCCCCCAAAATTCCCATTGAATTTCTTATGCCAACCCCCAATTTATCAAAACCATGAGGGGAAAGTCACCATGTGGAAGGTGTAATCTCAAGTTTCTCCCTGTTGTCTGACTGCTCCCTTATCTTCTACAAATATTCTTGTGTCTTCCCTTGCTTAAAAACTGGATTTATCCATTTTTACTAAGTAGCATCACATGTCTCTTCTCCCTTTTGTGGCTAAACTCCTTGAGAAGACCATTTACAATTGTTTCCTCCACTTCCTTTCCTTTCACTCTCTTCTTAACAGCAATCTGATTTTCATCTTCATCGTCTAAATGAAACTGTTCTCTCCAAAGGTACAAATTATCTCTTAAATGCCAAATCCAATGGCCTTTTCTTAATCTTCATTCTTCTTGACCTTTGTGCAGCCTTTGACTCTGTTGATTACCTTCTTTTCCTTGGTAACCTCTTCTTTCTAGGTTCCATTCTCCTGGTTCTCTTTCTATCTTTCTGATCATTCTTCCATCTCCTTTGCTAGATCTTTATCTAGGTTCTGGATATTATTTGTGTGTCTCCCTCAAAATTCTGTCCTGGGTCTTCTCTTCTGCTTTACTACTATTTCAGTTGGTGTTTCTCATCAGCTCCCAATTATCAACTTTATGCAGATGGATCCCAGATTTATTTATCTAGCCCTAACCTATCTCCTGATCTCTAGTCTGGTATTTCCAGTTTCCTACTGGACATCTTTTTTGTTGTTGTTC
The DNA here is from genome assembly GCF_019393635.1 of Dromiciops gliroides. Taxonomy (NCBI): domain Eukaryota; kingdom Metazoa; phylum Chordata; class Mammalia; order Microbiotheria; family Microbiotheriidae; genus Dromiciops; species Dromiciops gliroides. Next base: position 449,959,261 of record NC_057864.1, read on the forward strand.
TTAATATATTTTTATTTATTTCATTAAATATTTCCTAGTTACATGTTAAAAAAAATGGTAACATACATTTAAAGAAATTTTTGAGTTCCATATTCTTTCCCTCCCTCTTGCCCCTCCCCCACCCCTTGGGGAGGTAAGCAATATGATATTGATTATACATGTGAAGTCATACAAAACTTATTTCCATATTAGCCATGTTGCAAAGGAAAACAGACACAAAAAATAAGGGGAAAGGGGAAATTAAAAAATTATTCTGTGGGGCAGCTAGGAGGCTCAGTGGATAAAGCACCGGCCCTGGATTCAGGAGGACCTGAGTTCAAATCCGGCCTCAGACACTTGACACTTACTACCTGTGTGACCTTGGGCAACTCACTTAACCCTCATTGCCCCACAAAAACAAAAAAAATATTCTTTGGTCTGAATGCAGAATTCATCAATTCTCTCTCTGGAGGTAGATAACATTTTTTATCATGGGTCCTTTGGAATTGTCTTGATCAAAGTAGCTAAGTCTTTCACGGTTGATCATCCTTACTATGTTGTTCTTACTGTGTACAATGTTCTCTTGGTTCTGCTCACTCAACTTTGTATCAGTTCATGTAAGTCTTCCCAGGTTTTTTGAAACCATCCTGCTTATCATTTCTTATAGAATTGTATCCCATTACAGTCATATACTACAGCTTGTCCAGCCATTCCCATTCCTATTGGATATCTTGAACTGGATGTCCTGTAGACTTCAGAAAATCAACAAGTCCAAAACTAAACTTATTATCTTTAACCCCAAACCTTCCCTTCTTCCTAACTTTCCTATTACTGTTAATAGTACTACCATCCCTCCAGTCACTCAGGCTTGCAACATAGGGGTCATTTTTGATTCCTTGTTCTCCCTTATCCTCCATATCCAAACTATTTCCAAATCCTATCAATTCTACCTTCCTACTATCTTCAGTTTACCTTTTTCTGACACTCCCACCATGTTGGTGCAGACCTTTATCACCTCACGCCCAAGCTATTGCAATAGCATTTTGTTTGGTCTCTCTACCTCAAGACTCCCCACTCCAATCCATCCTCTACTCATCTATCAAAGGGGTCTTCTTCAAATTCAGATCTGACCATGTTGCCATGTCTTTCTCTCCCATTCAGTAAATCCCAATGGTTCCCCTTTTGACATCCAGGATCAAAAATAAAATCCTCTTTGGCTTTTAAAGCTCTTCATAAACTGGCCCCTTCCTACCTTTCCAGTCTTTTTAGACCTGACTTTCTTCTATGCTTTGTGATCTAGTGACTCTGACCTCTATGTTGTTCCTGGCATGAGACATCTCCTGATTTCAAGCATTTTCACTCACTCTCTATTATGACTGGAAATCTTTCCTTCCCTATCTCCTAACTCCTGGCTTCCTACAAGTTTCATCTAAAATCCTACCTTTTTCAAGAAGTCTTTCTCAATCTTCCTTCACACTAGTACTTTCCCTCTGAGATGATTTCCATTTTATCCTGTTTATATCTTGCTTGCACCTAGTTGTTTGCCTGTTGTCTCCCCCTTTAGATTATAAATTCTTTGAGGGCAGGAACTGTTTTTACCTTTCTTTACATCCCAAACATTTAGCACAGTGCCTGGTACATAGTAGTCACTCAATAAATGATTGACTAAGGAGAAATAAAAGTGAGCAGACCAGTTGCCACTCATTTCTTAGTTCCATAATTAGTTTATATATTGTTAGGAACTCAATTAAAGTTTCTCCACGGTAGCCAGCCACTTTTTGGATTAACAAAGACAGTGAATTTAGTGGATTAAGTACATCTGACTGGGAATCAGGAGACCTAACATCTCTGTTTAAGCGCTATAGCTACATGACCTTAGGCAAGTCATTCAACATCTCTGAGCTTCAGTTGCCTCATTTGTCAAACGAGGGGGCTACACTAGGTGATCTCCAAGGTCCCTTCCAGTTTTGACTTTCTAGGAATCTACAAATCAATTAATAAAGGTATAGATTAACTAATCTCTAAGAGTTTACAAATTCCATTCTAAGATCAACTGGTCATGTTTTAACTGAGAGGTTAATAATTTAGAAGTTCTTGTTATCTGATGACTTCCTGAATTTCCAGTATTTTCTTGTTGCATCACTACTGATTCCCTTTATTCTGATTAGTGGTCTCCCTGAAGAAACCACCATGGTTGAAATGCCATTTCCATCAATGAAGGAAGTTCTGTAGGTGGGTGCTTGCCACATCATTGTCTGTGTTGCATTTCTGCCTTGGTAGACAGGATGATTTTTTTTTCTCCAGGATTGTCAATCCATCATCCTCCAGATTAATCAGTACTTTAAAAAGAACACAGACACACCTGCCCACACATAAATAATAGGTTTGGTGCCTCTTCTTTGAGAACCCACACACATTGTGTGGTTAAGGCACGTGCTCGGTCCAGCTCATATAATTTCTGTGCACAGAAAGCTGCCTATGCCCACTGTAGCTCACTGCCTTCAGATACACTTTCCATTTTGACACATGGAAGGTACTATTATTTATTATATGTATCTCATTTTCATTTCCTTCATCACCATTATTACTGCCATCGCCTTTATGCCTATCTTCCAAAAGTAATGTATCTATAGCTTATACTTATTTAGCCCTTTACAGTTGGCAAAATGATTTCCAAACACTCTGTTGGGTAGGTGAGTACAAGCTTTATTATTCTTATTTTAATAATCACAGCTGACATCCATAATGTACTTTGAAGTTTGCTAAGCAAACATACATAATCTCATTTGATCCTCACAATGACACTGTGTGGTAAGTCATATCATTATTCCCATTTTCCAGTGAGGAAACCAAGTCTAAAAGAGGCTAAGTGATTCCCCTAGCATCACATAGCTAGTAAGTGTCTGGGGCAAGATTCAAACCCAAATCTTCCTCACAAGTCCAATACGCTATCTACTATATCATATACTCAATACATAAATTCAGTCTTTGAAAGTCATCCATTCAAATGGACTCAGTTGATGCAGAGGACACTCTATAGATCACTACCCATCCTGTGAGGCTCTTGGCCATGTCCTGCTATGATTTTGCCATGGGAAGTCCATCTGATGTCCTAGAGGCTTTCCTTAATTTTTCTTGACATTACAAAGGTACTAGGGCAGCTAGGTGGTGCAGTGGATAGAGCACTGGCCCTGGAGTCAGGAGGACCTGAGTTCAAATTTGACCTCAGACACTTAACACTCATTAGATATGTGACCCTGGGCAAGTCACTTAACCCCAATTGCCTCACCAAAAAAATTGAAAAATTGAAAAAACAGAGGTACTAGAGGAGAAATCTGTCTACTTGGCCATCTCCCACCTGTGCCATCTTCTTTTCCTCTTGGGTAATTCATTGATGAAATCACTTCCTCCTGTTCTTTGGAGTTCCTCTTTAGTTATATGTTGTGGTTTGCTCATATGCACTGTGTATCTCCCCATTGCCCTCTGTGTGATATTAATTTTTTATTCTTTGGAAACTTGTATTCCATGTCTCATCCCTATATAACAACCCCAGTAGAATGTTGGCATTAAAAAATACAAGCATGTCTTTTCTTTTCTTTCTTTCTTTTTTTTTTTTTAAATTCTCATTTTACAAATGAGGACACTCAGGCTCTAAGAGTTTAAGTGACTTTCCTAAGGTCACGTGGTTAACATTTGGGATTGGCAGAGCCTTTTGACTCTAAATATGTATACTTTTCCTCCAGAGGTTGGCGAACTCCAGTCCATGGGCCAGAATTTGCTGACTTCTGCCCCAAAGCATCCTGGGATACTGACTTTGGCAGTTATTAGAGAAGAAAAGCAATATGAATTGGAAGTGGAAGAGTATTCCACAAGAGGACACTTGGAATTGAAAGTCAAGGGAGTGATTTGGAAAAGGAGCCAGTGGGGGAAAATATGAAAGCTAATGATTTGATCAGAGCAGAACTGGAGAATCTGAACTAGCACAGCTCCAGGATCTGGGGAGATGAATGAATGGAAATGATCAAATGAAAAAGTATTTGTTTATTAAGTGCTTCTGATGTGCCAAGCTCTGTGACAAACACCTGGGATACAAATGCAAAAATCAAAGACAACCCCTGCCTTCTCAGAGCTTACATTCTTTTTTTTTGGTGGGGCAATAAGTGTTAAGTGACTTGCCCAGGGTCACACAGTTAGTGTCAAGTGTCTGAGGTCGAATTTGAACTCAGTTCCTCCTGAATCCAGGGTCAGTGCTTTATCCACTGTGCCACCTAGCTGCCCCACCCCAGATTACATTATTTTTTCAACAGTTTTTTTTTTTGCAAGGCAATGAGGGGTTAAGTGACTTGCCCAGGGTCACACAGTTAGTAAGTGTCAAGTGTCTGAGGCCAGATTTGAACTCAGGTACTCCTGAATTCAGGACTGGTGCTTTATCCACTGCTCCACCTAGGTGCCCCAGATTACATTCTAATGAGGGAGAGTACACACAAAGGAGAGAGGAAGGGAATAGGCAATTACTTAAAAATTAACTCATCTTTGACTCAAATTGAATAAGAAAAGTGAGGATCTGGGCTGGGAGCAATTTTTCCGTATTAAAAAAGTATTCAAAACATGCAGTGTATGGGGAGGTACAGACAAGTGTGGTAAACTAAAAGAGATCCATGGAACTAGAAATGGGAAAATTACAATAGGCTACTGAGTAGCCTCATGACCTCGGGCAACTCATAATCTGGCTGAGTCTCAGTTTCCTCATTTGTCTTTTGAGTAGTATTTTCCCTACCTAGCTTCTAGGGTTGCTGTGGAGATAAAATGAGATAATATGTGTGAAGCTCCCTTGTAAAGTATAAGGCACACAAACATAAGACTTTAAAAAGAAAAATATCAGCATCTCTGGTCTCATCCCTAAGATGTCTGCACTCTATTGACAAATACAATGTATACTCAAATGCTCTTATTGCTTTATGTGGTTTGACAAAGAGGATGCTGTGAGATAGAAAATGGAAATTATGTATACACGTACTGCAGTAATTTGTATACTTAATACCTTATAACACCATCATGAACTAAGTGAATATTACCATCCTTCTTTTATATTTGAGGAAACCGAGGCATAGGAAGTGAGGACTTAATAGGCAGCTAGGGCTTGACTCGCTAAATTTCCATCTTGGTTAAGTATCTGCTACAGAAACAAAGTAGATAATTGAGAAAGGAGGGTTATAGCATCTTAGATTTAGGGCTGGAGGGTACTGTTGAAGCCATCCAGTCAAACCCCATCATTTTACAGATGAGGAAATTGACGCATAGAGAGATGAAGTTACTTTCTTAGGGACACACAACTAGTATCTGGGGTGGAATTTGACAAGACCAGTGCCCTAGCCACTCTGCCCTGCTGTTGCCCATGCAGTGTTTTATTTTAGCTTGATATCTAATAAGAATAATAATAGCCTGATTAATAATAATAATAATACATGAATATTTGAAAGCTCTGTGGCCTTTTCAGTGTAGGGAATTCATTGCTGTGTGGCAACTTTTGCCACTAATGCAATAGTAACCCACCTATGACTTGGTAGAAATTGTTAAGAGAGTTGCCTAGGTGTAAGGTAGTCAAGCAACTTGTACAAATGCATACAGATACTAAGTGTCAGTGGCAAGATGTGAACCTTTGTTAAATGCAAAGCACTTTCTCCACTTTGATATTCTGGCTTATAGTAATAATAACAATAATAACTCACATTTATAGAGCAAGATAAGGTTTGCAGAGAACTTTCTTCACATTACAGATAGTTTTATCCCCATTTTATAGATGAGAAAACTGAGCTTCTGAGAGCTTAAATGACTTGCCTTTGAACACAAAGCTAGTAACTGAGTCTGGTGAGAGATTTGATTCCAAGTCCAATGTTCTATCCACAATGACATTACCAATCATTGTTCTTTGCACCTTCTATTAGGAGAGCAAAGTAACCTTTCAAAGGAAAAGGTCAACTTATCACTCAATAGTTTCATTAATTGTTCAGATTTCTACCCACTCTTTAAAGGCCTCCCTGATTGCTCACCACCCTGAGGCCCCAACTGGTGGTAGCCTTGCCTCCCCAAGAGTTCCTTCTACCTCTTTTAAGCCCGTATGCTATAATTTTATTAAAGCTTTTTGCGCATGCCTTAACTCCCTCTCAACTAGATTTTAAATTCCTTGAAGGTAGATCAATAGTCAGCAAACATTTATTAAGTGTCTACTATGTGCCAATCACTGTGCTAAGTGCTGGGGATACAAATTAAAAAAAAAAAAAAGGATGGTCCCTGCCCCCAAGGAGCTGACATTTTCTAATGGGGGAAGACAACACGCAAAAGAAAGCTGAAAAGGGGTATGGTACAGCTAGGTGGCACAGTGGATAAAGCAACAGCCCTGGATTCAGGAGGACTTGAGTTCAAATCTGGCCTAAGACACTTACTAACTGTGTGACCCTGGACAAGTCACTTCACCCTCATTGCCCCACCAAAAAAAAAAAAAAAGGCTGAAAAGGGGATGAGAGAGAAGAAGGTACCTAGCTCAGGGACATGATGGAGTCCAGTGGAAGGAATGTAGAGAGCTGGCTGCTCTCTGAGCCCTTTTTAAATGGAGGTCTTGGGAGGAGTTCTTTGCTTTCCCTTCCTGTTTTCCAATCAGAGAGGCAGAGTATTGATTTTTGTATCTGCCTCAGCACCTAGGTCAGTGCTGTGCACGTTTAATAAATTTTTATTAATTGTTGTTTAGTCTTCTCTTAAGGTGAATTGCAAAAGACAACAGAAAAGGAGGTCCATTTCAAACCTTGTAGTTACTTGCTGGAGGTAATAAGAAGGGAATGGTTTTGTCTTTTTGTCTTTTTGTCTTTAGGGATGTGGAGTGATGGAATATGGGGGATGTAAAGGGTGTGATGATGGATCCCTGTACATATGCATATACTGTATAAAGTTTGTCAAATTTTTTGAAGTGAAAGGCGCCGCAGTATGAATATGTGAGATTTTAATTTATGGGTTTTAAATGAATATGCCAGTCAGCATGCAGGGCACACGTGCAAGAAGCCAAGCCTGAAGTGCCATTTTCAAAAGAAAAAGCTCTTTTGAATTCATGTGTTTCAGTATAATAAGTATGAATCAAAAATGGGCTGACACTGGATGCCTCTCTTGGTTTGTCTGTTCTTGCTTGCTTTGCAGTGGAAATCTCCTTGGGATGTATACCTTCCATTGTGTTTACTCAGATGCTTTTGGAGAAAGTAAGGGATCAGCTTTAAGGCACCAAAATACCAATGACTCAAACTTTACATTTGTCATGATACATTTTCTGAAACCATTGGCCTAAGGACAAGTAGATACGTTATGGAAATCATGGGGGAAATGATGAAGACTTACCAAGTGTGATTTGTTACTGGATGACAGAATAAAGATTCAAAAGATCTTGACAGAAAGGAAAGAAAGAGCTGATAAAATGATGGGGAAGTTTGAATCTTATGTCCTCTGCTTAGGTTAAAAAAATCAACTACATAAATATGGGATTGGGAGACATGACTCTCACCTTCCTCATAGATAAAATGAGCGAGTTGCTCTATATGGTCTCTAAATCCTCTTCCATCTCTGAATTCTGTGATCTTGTGAAGAATCGTTCATGTGGCAAAAGATCTGGGGGGTTTTGGTGGACTGCAGGCTCAATATGAGATCATAGGGAAATGTGGCTGTCAAAAAATTTTAAAAAGTTAAAAAACCTTAATGGGAACTTAGGCTGCATTATTAGAAATGTTGTTGCTGTTCTTGTTTGTCCATTCTCGAAGAGGACCATGACATCGAGGAGGTGATGTCATCGCTTACAAGTGAATTGGATTTAAAGTGTGGCAGGGCTATGTAAAGTCACCAGTCTCACTCTCTCCTTTGGAGCCATCTGGGTCCAGTGGCAAGATACAGATTAGGATGACTGGAGATGGCCCCACGATAGAAGTATAAGGGGCTAAACAAGGCAGGTATCAGTAGCATCCCGATCTTTAGTAATTCTATCACCTCCGGAATATTTGGGTTGAGTTCAGGTCATCACATTTTAAGAGGGATATTAGTGAACCAGAGTGTACTCACAGGAAAAGCAGGATGATGAAGGGGTCTGGAAAAACTGAAGAAAATGGTGAGGTTTAGCCTAAAGAAGAGACGATTTAGGAAACGTATTGGTTGTCTTCAAAATTTTTGAAGGGCCGCCAAGTAGAAGAGAGATGAGATTTTCTCTGTCTGACTTCAGAGGGCAAAACTAAAGCTAGTGGGTAGAGATTAAAGGGAGACAGAAGTTGGTTCATTAAAAGGAAAACTTTTCTAACCATGACTCATCTGAAAATGGAATAGGTGATGTTATGAAATAGTGAGTTCTTTGTCACTGAAAGAAAGTATTACAGCTGGAGCTAAATGGCCACCTGTGGGAAATTCTGTAGAGTATATGTTCCTATGGAAGGCCGGGCTAGGTGACCTCCATGGTCCCTTTTATAGCCAAGACTTTGTGATTATAGTACCTGCCCTACTTTTGTAAGTTGCTGCTTCTGAAATTTGAATGAAGATGGGGAAAAGAAGGTAGAGAAAATCATCGGATAAATTCACTACTCATGCTTGTAACACCCTTAATTTCAAATGTAATTCCTTTTGAAATGGTATAGGAATTTGTCGGGTACTTTTCTCCTTTACTTACTAATTATTAACCCTTAGAGACAGATTTTAGCACCCAAGAGTAAACATTCTTACCAAATCCTGATAACATGTCCATAGTTAACAGCAGGATTCAGAATTTTCTAGCTTTCTTGTTCCTACCATAGAAAATCACTGTCTTTGGGCTTGAGTTCCTTCATCTAGGGGAAAAAAGATAAAGCTCAATAATATAGTCATTTGCCCGTTCTTAAAGTCTGGGTCCATGGAGGACAACTCTGACAGGTTTTACCAAAATACAAAGGCCTTAATTATGGGCCCATTCAAGAATTCTTTGTTGGTTATCTGACAGCCAGTGTAGAAACTCCCTGAAATTTCTGCCCATTGGTTTTAGGTTCTGCCTTCTGTAGCTACACAGAGAAAAATCTAATCTTTCTTCCATCTGACAACCCTTTAAGAAAGTATCACTGTTGGACATTTGTCCATTAGGTGATGAATACCATCCACTAAGTCCTAGGGGGACTGAAGTGTCCATTGATGGGGAGGGAGGACTACACCAATAAAATCACAGATCCTAGAAGTATTGAACTCTGAGTGGATGACAAATGCTTTGAAGTCTCTCATATACATATTTTTACCCTCCAAAATGTTTTGAAGTACTTTATATGACAAAACTCTGAATTTGTTTTTCCCTTCTCCCAAACGACTTAAAATTTTACATTTGTTATCTTGCTTAGCCTCACACAGTCACATCTAGGAAAGCAGAGGCACAGTCACAGTTTCCATAGATGGACACACCTGCAAATTAGGATTAGGATTCTATCTCTATAAGATATTGTATAGGCAAAGAAATGTGTATTTACTGTTTTCCCCCATTTCCTTGTTCTTCCTTAGATGTTTTAAAAAATTGTGAAAAGTCTGTTCAGTTTTTTGAATGAAAATCCAAAATGCTACCCAGACAGAAGGACAAGGAAATGGACATTCTTAGTGGTTTCCATGAAAATCCAACTACCTTTCCTTTGAAACAATAAATAAACAAGGTGAAATCCACCACTGATATCAGTTGAAAAGGGGCAAGCCATCATTTGTCTAGAAGGGACTTGCAGGGAATTCCTTTGTTGTGAAACTTGCAGTCGTTTTGTTTTGGCTAATACAGACACACAGGATTTTGTGTCATCCCTGGGGGATTGTAGTGTTTGGGGAAGGAAGCTTTGTTTGTTTAGTGTCTGTAGGCTTCAGGTATTTGGTGTATGGTGGAAGGAGACTGTGTGATGGCTACTTGCTGCAAGGGTGCCTAAATTAAGAGTTTATTGAATCCAAGTCTGCAATACACTAGAGAAAACTGAAAGGAAAATTGTTCTGAAAGTGATGTATTTTAATAGTGCACATTGAAAATACAAGCTATAAATAAATCCCTTTAAATACAAAAAGAGCTATGGTCTAGATTCTGATTCTGTGTAACCTCTTAGGAAAACTACCCCATTTTGAAAAAGGAGATTTGATTGCAAATTTCTCTATGAGGATATCTCTTCTGCCCATTCCACTTTTCCGCTCACAAGAAGAACTGTATATTCATTTCTGAGCATTTTGTAGACCATGGAACATTCCACTTTCTCTTCTACTCCAGTTCCATACTCTTAAACCTCTTGTTCTGTCATTTCTTGTTTTGAGGCTTTATGATTTCTTTGGTTAGGGGCTAATTTTTATATACAAGAGGCACAGATTATAAACCAGCTGGTGAAGTCTATCTGTTTCATTTGCCAAGTATGCCTGCAGCTTGTGTATGAGGCCAATGGGGTGGGGAGAGCTCTGTGCCACCCCAGAAACACAGAGACATTCGATAAGAAAATTTTATCTTCAAGGAGAGTCACTGTATTTTCCCAAAGGTAAGTATAGCTACCTTAGCACTAAGGCTTTGAGAACTCAGAGTATCAGACACAAAGAAAGCCCATAAAAGCGATTTAATTTTCATGTTTAAAGGTTTTATATATAGTCCTCCACAAAGGCCCAAGAAAATAAAGGATAATCAGGTGATGAAAGATGACGATTATTTATGGATACAAATCCGCATAGTTGATGGAAAGAAGTGCTTAGAAAGAAATAGCCAATTCCCAACCAGAGGGGGGGAAAAGTTGATGGAGGGGTGCTTAAGGGCTAGTCCATTGAGAGTGATGTTATTTAATATATTTATTAACAAGCAAGAGTGGGTGGATGGGAAGGTGCCAGGATGAATTGATACAGTTGCCAAGTCAAAATTTAAAAATCAAGTATGATGCTAGGATAAATAAATAGTTGTATTAAGCTACTTATGGGTAGGAATTGTATCTTATTTTACTTCTTTTGTACCTCTCCCTCTCCTCTAAAAGAGTGCCGAGGATAATGCCGGGCACATGGCAGACTATCAAGAAATGCTAGCTGTTTCAGGGAAGGTGTACGTTCATTATGCTCAGCAATGGTCAGACTCTTTCTTACGTGAATACTCTGTCCAATTCTAGGCTCCATGAGTGAACAGGGAATAAGACGGTTCAAAGAAGAGTCCTTGGGTTTGATCTCAGAATTAAAAAATAAGACTTCATAGGCCAGATTAGAGCAACCTTTTCAGCTTTACATATTTTCACATATGAAGGATACTTGCAAATATTCGGATGCATTTTTGTTCTGTCTCTACTGAGAGAAAGCTTGGTTACAGCACAAGAATGAGAGATTAGAGAAAGAATTTTACTAATTGTAGCAAGTTTTAAACATGACTAGAGTTTACTTTTTTAGAAATCTTATTTTCTTATATAGAGGTAGATAGGTGGACTAAGAAAAGGAGAGAATAAAAAGAATCCTTGACTTGGATTTTGTAATACTTGAGTTGGAAGCCTGCCTCAGACATTTACCAGCTGGTGGGCAGGTCGCTTAATCTCTCTCAGCCTCAGTTTCCTCTTCTGGAAAATAGGAATTACAATAGCATCTATATCACTGGGTTGTTGTGAGGTTCAGATGAGATCACATAAATAAATGTAAAGTGTTTTGTAAACCTCAAAGTACTATATATGTGTTAGTTATTATTTATATCTTGATTATTGATTGATAATTAATAATTTCTGAATATAGCTCTCTGCTCTGCCCTCCCCAATAAGCCATTCCTTATACTTAAAAGAAGGGTTTAAAAAGAAAAGGGGGGGGGCAGCTAGATGGCGCAGTGGATAGAGCACCAGCCTTGGATTCAGGAGTACCTGAGTTCAAATCCGACCTCAGACACTTAACATTTAGTAGCTGTGTGACGCTGGGCAAGTCACTTAACCCTAATTGCCTCACCAAAAAAAAAAGAGAAAAAGGGAAAAAAGCAGTTCAACCAATACTTCAGCTGCTTGATAGTATATGCAGTATATTAACCATAGTTCCTTATGTTTGGCAAGAGGAAGTAGGTTCATATTCTTACTTCTTCCTCTGGGCCAAGCTTGGTCTTTACCACTACACAGCATTCAGTTTCTTTTGTTGTTTTTCTTTCCATTTCCTTGGCAAAGTCAGCATGTCTTTTCATTCTACTTATTTCACTCTGGATCAGTTCATATGATTTCCCAGACTCCTCTGAATTCTTCATTTCTTAAAACACAATAACAGTTCTTTACTTATTAGAACATCATTTCTTCAGTGTGGATATTCCATCCATGTAATCACTCCACCATATTGAGCCACCTACTTTGCTGTGCTTTGTTATTACAAAAAGTGATGCTATGAATAGTCAGGTATGTTGTGGCCTCTCTGTCTTTGATCTCCTTGGTATATATGTCTAGTAATAGGATCTCTGGGTCAAAGGGTATGGACATTTTAATCACTTTTTTTTTTTTTTAGTGAGACAATTGGGGTTAAGTGACTTGCCCAGGGTCACACAGCTAGTGTTAAGTGTCTGAGACTGGATTTTGAACTCAGGTACTCCTGACTACAGGGCCAGTGCTCTATCCACTGCACCACCTAGCTGCCCCATTTTAATCACATTTTTAAAAGTAGCACAATTTCTTTAAATTGCTTTCCCAAATGGTTGGGTCAATTCACAGCTATACCAACAATTATTCTTGGGTCTGTCTTTTTTTTTTTTTTTTTTGCGGGGCAATGAGGGTTAAGTGACTTGCCCAGGATCACACAGCTAGTAAGTGTCAAGTGTCTGAGGTCAGATTTGATCTCAGGTCCTCCTGAATCCAGGGCTGGAGCTTTATCCACTGTGTCACCTAGGTTCCCCTATGCCTGTCTTTTTGAAGCCCCTCCATCATTTATTATTTCCATTTTTTGTTATTTTTGCAATGAGATAAAATTGTAGTAGAGTTTTTTAAAAAATATGCATTTCTCTTCTAATCAGTGATTTGGAACATTCTTTCATATAGTTATTTCTTAATTTTTTTTTCAGAACTGTTTGTTTATATTCTTTTAACCACTTACTCATTGAAGAATGGCCCTTGTTCTTAGATATCTACATTAGTTACTTATACATCTTGGATATCAGACTCTTATCAGAGATATTTGATAAAAAAATTTTTTTCCCATTCTTGAGAACTGTTTACTTTGAAGGCTGAATCAATCCCTTTCTCTTAGACTAGCCCAGAAACTTGTTGGGCATCTGCCTAACAGTTTAAAGGCTAACCCTAACATTTTTTTGGTCAAGGAGCAGAGTCCCAGTGCAACCTAGGTGTGGCACATGGGCTCTTGCTGAGCCCTCTGAAATGTTACCTGTTTTTCTGGCGTCACAAAAGTTTGTTCATTCTGCCCAGGAGAGATAGTTGGACCCTGTTTGTTAGGCTATAGAAAGACAGTAAGTATGTCCCCCGAATTGTAGGAAAAAACTTAGAAGATATTTTAAAGTCTTTTCCGCTAGTGATTCTTTCTCTGCAGAAAGTTTTGGAGAAAACTATTGAACCTTCTAACATAGTTAGGTTTTTAGGCAACATAATAGCGGATAATTATATCTCATTTTCATAGGATGGGAATAGAATGTGTCTGAAAGTGTATATACTACTCTGAATAAGTTTAGGTGGCACAGTGGATAGGGTGCTGGCCCTTGGAGTCAGGAAGACTAATCCTCCTGAGTTCAAATCTGGCCTCAGACACCTACAACCTGTGTAACCCTGGGCAAGTCACTTAACTCTGAGTGCTGGTGTAAAATTAGCTGAAGTATTCTCTGGTGTAACAAACAGTATTATTCCATGAGTAAAAGTAGTGAAGCTTATTCTCTGCTTTGTTGGTAGAAGAATCATAAATGCATGTCTTCATACAGTTTTCTGTGTGAAGGGACAGCATTCCAATGAACAGGCAATCAACATTGCATTTACGATTCCGGGTATTGTGCTAAGTCCTGGATTTACAAAGAAAGGCAAACACATAGTCCCATCACTCAAGGAGCTCAAATTCTAATGGGGGAGACAGCATATAAACAAGTATATACAGACAAGCTTATAGACAGGGTAAATTGGAGGAAATCTCAAAAGGCATTTACATTAAGCAGGGAGGGATGGAGGCGGGGGGATGTCCTGAGAAAGGTTCTTGCAGAAAGTGAAGACAGAAAAGTCAGGAGCCAGAGACAAGGAGAGACAGAGAGACACACACTGAGACCGAGAGAGACAGGGAGAGAATTCCAGGCATGGAGGGAGAGCCAGTGCAAATGCATGGAGCTTGTAGATGGGATATCTTGCATGAGGAATAGCCAGGAGGCCAGTGTCACTGGATCAAAGAGTAGATGGAGAGGAGTAAGAGATAGGAAGACGAAAAAGGTAGGAAGGGGCCAAGTTGTGAAGGGTTTTAAAGTTTTGAACAGTTTCTTAAGTGACCTTGTACAGAAAGAGACCATGGCAGTCTCGGAAATTGTGATCTCCGCTAATAAGCATCATTGAAGTAGTATGACCAGATAGCGTTACTTTATTTGCTGTTGTGGGCAAAGCAAAGGGTGCATTTGATGACCTAATAGGTCCTTTCCATCTCTAATATCTGTGATTCTATGAAATTTGATGTAGACAAGTGCAAGCTGATGTACACTAGAAGCAACAATAGGAGCAGCTCATCCACACTGATGGGTTCTGAATGACTATAGTTGTAAGTGCTCAGGAAAGGATCTAGGGCTCATTGTGGATGGCTCAATGGAGACATCTGTTCAATGTGCAGTGGCAGTCAAAAGAGGGAATGAGATATAATAGGCTGCATTAACTTTAAGAATGGGATAAAGGAGAATGCAGAAAATAATATGCTGCCTATAATTTGGCATTGAATATTTCTATGTAATTATAATAAAACATTTTAATGATATACATTGATGTTATGACTTTACCTCCAAAATCAGGATTCTGCTTTGGTCCTTTCTTTTCAAAGAAAACAAAGCAGAAATATAAAAAGTCCAGGGAAGAACAACAGAAATTCTCTAAGACAGACTAGGAAATTACCTATAATGAAAAACTCAAAAAGACAAGGGCATTTTCATTTGGGGAAAAAAGGCAAAATACTGACACTACACAAATGTATTTAAAATTAATGAAAGTTTCAGAAAAATCACTATAGCAGACTTCTGATTATCCTTGGTAATGGAGGTCAAAGATAGACTGGATAATTGAAATCCAGATAATCCCCCAACCTCATTTAGCTATTAGTTGCAGCATCCTACCCTACCAAAACTTTTTTTGGGGGGGGGGGGGAAGAGCAATGAGGGTTAAGTGACTTGCCCATGGTCACACAGCTGGTAAGTGTCAAGTGTCTGAGGCCGGATTTGAACTCAAGTCCTCCTGAATCCAAGGCTGGTGATTTATCTACTTTACCACCTAGCTTCCCCCACAAAACTTTTAAAAGATTAATAAATACATAGGCTGGCAGACTGCAATATGTGTTAAAAGATGGCATGCCAGTTCTTATTCATGGTATGTTGATACCTAGTCATGGCTTGGCCACAGGCACCTCCCTGTTCACTAACTCTTGGTCTTATGTCATTCATTTGTAACCTTCCTCCTTTCTGGTTGTTGTTCAGCTGTATCCAACTCTTTATGACCCCATTTTGGATATTGTTGCCAAAGGTACTCGAGTGGGTTTGCCATTTCTATCTCCAAGTAATTTTAGAGATGAGAAAATTGAGGCAAACAGGGTTAAATGGCATACCGAGGGTCACATAGCTAGTAAATGTCTGAGATCAGATTTGAACTCAGGTCTTCTTGACTGCAGGCCCAACACTCTGTCTACTCTGTCCACTGTGCCACCTAGCTGCTCTCCCTTCCTTGCTGCCTCCCCACTTTGTATGACAGGGGCACAAGGAGGGTAGAAAGAAGTAGTACTTTCTAGTAGCATGTTCTCTGCCTGTATCCTCAATTCAATGCCTGTGAATATTCTCCTTCCCTTCCCCAGCCCTATGCCTATCACATTCTTCCAACTGAACTCTGAACAAGAGCAAAGCTCTTTTTGTCCCTACATATGCTCTTTAGGATGTACTGAGGAGCAGTAAAATGTCCCCAAAGTGGGAGGGCTTATCAATCCTAGAAGGCCAAGAGTGATCAGAGAAATTTCTAATAATGCAATAAGATCAGAAGACATTAAAATTAAAATATTAAAAATGTAGAACAGATATGAAGAATTGCCTTTCATGTAGCAGCTAGGTGGATAGGACACAGGATCTGGAGTCAGGAAGACCTGAGTTCAAATCCACCCTCCAGCTTCAGACATTTACTATCTGTGTAACCTTGGGCAAGTTCCTTGATGTATCTGCCTCAGTTTCCTCATCTATAAAATGGGGATGACAATAACACTTACTTCCCAAGGTTGTTTTGAAGGTAAAATGAGAAAATATTTGTAAAATGCCTTGCCTTAAAGCATTTTATAAATGCTTTTAATTTTTTTAGTTACCCTATGCAACTTTCCAGCACAGAGTATCACTGCAGCAACAAGTTCTGTACAATTCT
Source organism: Dromiciops gliroides (assembly GCF_019393635.1). Classification (NCBI taxonomy): domain Eukaryota; kingdom Metazoa; phylum Chordata; class Mammalia; order Microbiotheria; family Microbiotheriidae; genus Dromiciops; species Dromiciops gliroides. The sequence goes on from NC_057864.1 coordinate 449,975,787, forward strand.
GTGAATGATTCTATCTGTAATTATATGTAGAGTCAGCTGGGGGCAGGGAGAAACAACCTTATGCTTATAGCTACATTATCTAACTGGGAAAAATCCCTCTGATTATCATGCTTCTGGAGTATACCAAGTCAGAAAGAAAATACCATTCCTGGTATTATGTCTCACAGTTAACTACATTAGCTATGGTTTATGTCAAAAACGTTAGTCTCAGATAAAAAGGATCTTAGACTCAACAAAGGCATCCTAAGGAAGGAGAGTTAAAGGGGTAAGCACAGTTGGAGAATTCTTCTTTGGGAGAAAACCAAAGAATGGAACCAGGATCCTTGATTGCTAAAGGGCCGCTTTACTTGGAGGTGATGTCCATGTGACCAAAGTGGGTGAGATGGTTCACACCAGAGTGTGAATAATCCTTCATCATTTACCGACACTTAGTTCTCCATGAATTCTCTAACTAGGTGATCAGTATGTTACTAGATCCTTCAGAGAATTGCTGAATTTCTCTAGTGTGGCCATAAATCCCAGACAGCCTTATCTAGCCCCCAAGGATATAACTTTCCTCCCAATTTGGCTAAAGTTCTTTGAAGGAAAAAGTGTGGTTCTCCCATCACTAACCAAAGTACAACTCTCCCATCTCTTACATATTTCCTGTTTTCTGAGGGAGCACAAAGTTCTCCTTTTTTTTTTTTTTTTTTTTTTTTTGGTGAGGCAATTGGGGTTAAGTGACTTGCCTAGGGTCACACAGCTGGTAAGTATTCAGTGTCTGAGGTTGGATTTGAACTCAGGTCCTCCTGAATCCAGGGCTGGTGCTCTATCCATTGTGCCACCTAGCTGCCCCCAAAGTTCTCCCTTTTGGCTATTGCTTTCTGGGATCCAGGTCCATCAGCACTTTCTTTTGTAAAACAGCTGCTGGGCGGCTAGGTGGCACAGTGGATAAAGCACCAGCCCTGGATTCAGGAGGACCTGAGTTCAAATCCGACCTCAGACACTTAACACTAGCTGTGTGACCCTGGGCAAGTCACTTAACCCCAATTGCCTCACTAAAAAAAACAAAAAACCAGCTGCTGCTTCTCCTGTCAGTGTTGGGCAAACTCAGACCTCACCTGTACTCTTTGCCTCAGCTCTTCTCAGGAAAAGGGCAACTCTCAAGAATCGGTGCTTAATATGTTGAAGGGGCTGTGGGAAGAAGCCTGGCACATTGGTGCACTATCCAAACTGGAAAATAGTTTAGAACTATACAACAAATCTTTACAAATGAGAGACACCCAGAAAGGTAACTTTATTTGAGCAAATTGGAAGAGTTTAATGATGAGCAAGTGTTTACATGCTAAAAGGAGGAGTGGGGGTGAGGGGAAGAAATCATTATACCTTCAAAACTGCACCATCTTTAAGAGACAAAAAAGGAATGAAGGGAGACAGATAATGCCCAGGTAGCATTTTGTGCTATTTTGTTTGATTTAAGAGAGTAAAGAAAAGGTGGTGATGGAGAGCACACAGGGAGGCAATGAGGAAGAGGAAGTAACTTATCATTCCCCATAATTGGAGCACATCAAAGCAAGGATATAGATAGAGGTTGGGGTTGGGGGAGTAGCCATCTCATAGAATTGATTCGAATCCAAATTGAACCAGAGGAGGGTTGGACCACACACACACACACACACACATAGTATAGTATAAGAACATATTAAAAATCAATAGGCTTAAACCCCATTGTCCCGCAAAAAAAAAAATCAATAGGGAAGTATATAATGTCAGGGAGGGAGAAAAGAGGGGAGTTTTGGGGTAGAGTTGAGACAGGAAGAGTTAGTCAACAAGACAGTTAATTGGTCAGTCAATAAGCATTAATTAAATGCTGTAGTATGTACCAGGCAGTGTGCTAAGTGCTGGGGATACAAATACAAGGGGGTAAAAAGACAGTCCCTTTCCTAAAGGAGCTTACATTTTAATTGAGGAAGGACAACATATAAAAGGGGAAAGTAGAGGTAGTACCCACATAGGGTCATAGTGGCTCACTTGCTTCATGGTGGCCAGAGAATAAGGGATGGTTGGTCTGGGGCCCTTCTCCAAAGGAGATGCCAGAAAGAACTCACCAAAAAGCCCACAGAGATAGCTGAGGCATGATGACTAATAGTAAAAAATGAAATAAAACAATTACTGGGGATAATTAAAATGGAGATTAAAAGAAGGCAAAGAAATGGTAAGACCTAGTAATTTAGTTCTGGCTTAGGTAAAGAGAGGAACAAAGGAATAGGATCAGATCATTTTAATTAAGTGTAACTAGTATTAGTCCCAAATCCTTTCTTTCACCCCTCCTTTTTCTTTGTAAAAGAAAGAGAATAGAAAACAAAAAGAGGAAATATTATAATAGTATATGATGGAAGAAAAATAATCTTAGCTAATAATCATAACTGTAAATGTGAATGGGGTGAACTCACCCATAAAACATAGAGTGGCACAACTCATTGAAATTCAGAATCCAATAATATGTTATTTACAAGAAGCACATTTGAAATGTAAAGATGTAAATAGAGTTAAGATGAGGAGCTAGGGAAGAAATCTATTGTTTTTCAGATGAATTAGAAAAATCAAGGGTTGCAATCATGATCTCAGACAAAGTAACAGTTAAAATAGACATGATAAAATGAGATAACCTGGGAAAGTACATTATGTTGTAAAGACATCATCGATAATGAAATAACATCAATACTGAGCTCCCATCATCAGATCACTTAACTATGGAATCATTTAAGTGGGATTGCTTCTAGTTACCTTTATTCCACTCAGCCCCTTCACAATTTAGTAATATGCATAGGAAAAGTCCCTAAGACTGTTCTGAAGAATAATTATTAAAAGATGTTTTATAAGCATAAAAATAGCTATCTGTTCTCTCTCCTCATTCAATTGCCCAAACCTGTCATTTCTAGTTCTAACATAGTTCTCTCTCCTTTGTCCCCTCCTCTAGACTCTTAATGTGACCACTCATGTTTAGGCCCTCACCTCTTCTCACCTAGATCATTGTAATTAGTATCGACTCCCCACACTCCATCCTCTATAGTCTTCCTCCCTCTAGTCTATTTTTTGATGCATCCTTTATATCCTTCCTGAATAATCTTCCCAATTCACTGTGATGTGATTACATTATACCTTTACTGAGACACTCTCAGAAACTCCCTAGTGCTTCCTGGTGAATATATAAAACTCTTGATCTTGGCATGTAAGACCCTTCACAGTCAGCTTTCAACCAACTAACCAGCCTTATCTCATGCTATTTCCCATTATGTATTTTACTATATTACATTCCAGCCAAATTCGACTAATCTGTATTCCTTGTACTAGCCCTGCCCTCTCGAAACTGTACCGTTGTGTATGCTACTCACTCTGCTTGTGTCTCCCTCATCACTCCCTCCTCCCCATATTATCCATTCAAAATATTCTAGGATTGTGGATTTAGAACTGAAAGGGCCCTTAGAGGTCACCCAGTGCTTAGCACAGTGCCTGGCCCATAATAGATCCTTTTTTCTTTTTTTTTGGCGGGGCAATGAGGGTTAAGTGACTTGCCCAGGGTCACACAGCTAGTAAGTGTCAAGTGTCTGATGCCAGATTTGAACTCAGGTCCTCCTGAATCCAGGGCCGTTGCTTTATCCACTGCACCCCCTAGCTGCCTCCCCATAATAAATTCTTAATAAATTTTTATCGATGTTCAACCCCGAATTTAATAGATGAGGAAATTGAGGTGCAGTGATTTTGTGACTTCCCTAAGGTCATACAGGTCGTGAGTGAAAGATGAGGGATTTCAACCCAGGGTACCCTGACTCCAAATCTAGATTCCACTTCAGCATCTTGTGAATAGTCTTCCCTTCCATTGAGGCCCAGCTCAGATGCCCCCATTTCGATGAAACCTTCTCTGACCCCTCCACCCCCAGGTGAAAGTGATCCCCCCTCCTCCAAATTCACACAGCATTTTGTCCAGACCTTTTTCTTTGCATGTATCTCACTCAGCTTTGTGTCATAGTGGCTTGCATGTTTGGATGTCCACCTGTTAGACTGTAAGCAGCTCGAGGGAAGAACAGGTGTCTTATCTAGCTTTGTCTCTGCAATGGTAGCCTAGTACTTTGCCATAGCAGGATTTTAATAAGTACTTGTTGAGTGAATAAATGATTGTTGAATGCAAATAAAGAGGGGAGCATTGAATTATCCTCTTATCCTGAAAGAGATCCTTAAGGGATAGTGGTAGGTGGAGCACAAAACAGATAATAAATATGGTCTTCAAGGCCATCAGTCTAGTACCTTTCATGTCAGTAAATTCACTTCAAAGAAATGAACTCACCAATACAATTGATTGTGGTAAACACCAGTGAACTACTTCAGTCTTATCTTAAATTTAAAATGAGCCAGAGGGATAATAGATCAAAGAATTAGGAAATGAACTGATACTTTTATCTCTACCGCCACCCCTCACCTCATATAAGTGAATGCTTGACCCAAAATTAATTGCTTAGGGAAGTGCTTTTTATGTTATTTCCCATATGCCGACCATGGGGATTTCAGAACTGTGTTTAGCATGACTGCAGACTTGGACTCTATGCCCTGGGTCTCTGTTGAGATAGTGCATTATCTCTGCCATCTCACAAGTGGCTTTTCCCTGACATTCATTCCCTGGAAGACAATGGGAACCTCTTCCCATGCTTATTTGTTTCCTTGGTAGGTTAAATGCCAAAGTGAAGACCAAAAGTCTTCTCTCATTCTCATCTCCTCTTTATGGTTATTCGTAAATTTCTCAAAAATGTTTTCTCTGGCCCTTATCCCAGACATGATTTTTGTTTGTTTGTTGGGCCAGATTCGAGTTCTACAAGAAAATATTTTCACTTGTCCAAAAGGTATAGTAAAGTAGTATACTAACTGAGATCATTTGGAACAAAGGCCTTAATCACATGATTGACTGACTTGGCAGTTCTCACCAATGGCAGCAAACTATTGGACAGTTTTTTCATGTGTACAGCTGTACCCATCTTAACTTTTTTTCTTTTACAAGCATGATGGGAATTGTCCATCCAAAGAAGTTTTACCCTCCTCATACTTGTCACCTTGGGAGATTTTACATTTATTCTGGAGGATACTGCCATTGCCCCAAATATTTTTAACTCTTTGCTGGGCATTCTCTTCACAGTTTATGTGGCATTCATTGATTTAATCTTATTGATGGCAAATCGAGATTCTTTTAAGATCTGTAGAAGCCTCTTCACTACAGTCCTTATTTAATGGCTTCCTTATGTTATCTCCAACATGTGATCCTCCGAAGGATCTCTAGTGAAAGACATTTCACTCTCTTGTTCAATCCCTACTCCCTTCACCACCTACATTTCACTTTTGGATCTCTTTAATTGCTAGGAAGTTTTCCCCCAAGCTGGACTGAAATCTGTCACTCTTGAATTTCTGAGTTCTGTCCTGTGGGGCCAAGTAGAACAATTCTAATCATTCTTCCATAAGACAGCCTTTCAAACACCTGAAGCAATGATCATTTCCTCTCTTGGGCTTTCCTTCTCCAATCTAAACCTTTCCAGTTTCTTCAACTGATCCTTATGATCTCTAGATTCTATTGAGTTGACATCAGGCTGAACTCTTTTGGTACAGTCATCTAACCCATGACAAATTCACCTAACCATTTTTAGTCCACAAGAATAGCAATGAAGGGTTTGTCAGATGCTTTGTGGAAAGATAGACATACTAATAAATCTCCTTTTTCTGAACCTCCATTTTTTCATCTATAAAGTGAGAGGGTTGAACTATTTGATTTCTAAGGTCCCTAACCTTCTGTGTTTTGTTTGTGGTTGTTTTTTATATCATCATTACCATACCACCATTATTATAATAATTGGCAGAAGCAGTAAACACTAAACAGAATTTTAAAATTTCTTTCAGGCAATGGGACAGCCTATGGATAATAGAGATATATAACTATCTCATTTCTTCATTTAACATTAAGAATTATTAAATGCCTTCTGTGCTAGGTGATGTGAGAGACATTAAGACTACAAAGACAAAAACAAGTCCCTGCATTCAAGTCACTTATAGTCTACTGGGAAAAACCAGCTTAGTACACAAAGAAATAAATACAAAATGTGTTCAGAATAAATACAAAGTAGTTTTGGGGGGAAAAGAACAGTGGAGGCTGAGGGCAACAGAAAATACCTTTTATAGGAGACGGCCCTTGAACTGAACTTTGAAGGAAGCTAGGAATTCTAAAAGGTGGAATTGAGGAGGAAGTATATTCTAAGGAGTGCATTCCCAAGCAAAAGCATGGAGGTGGGAGATTGAATAATTTGTCTGTAGCAAAGAGCACATGATGAAGAAAGACTTCTAATCAGCCTGAAAAGATAGGCTGGAGCCAGATTGTAAAGGGCTTTAAATGCCAGAGTAGTTTGTATTTAATCCTAGAGGGAAGAGGAATTTCTTGAGTAGGACAATAACACGGTCAGACCTGTGCTTTAGGAATATCAATTTGGCAGCTATGTACAAGATAGATTGGAGAGGGAAGAATCTTGAGGCACAGAGACCAATTAGGAGGCAATTGCAATCATCCAGGTAAGTGGTGAAGAGGGCCTGAGCTAGGCTGGTGGCTGTATGAGTGGAGAGAAGGGGACAGATGGGAGAGATGTTGCGAAGGAGAATTAACAAGATTTTGCAACCGATTGGCTATTCGGGTGTGAGAGATCAGGGATGACTCATAGGTTGCCAGCCTGGGTAACTGGAAGGATAGCCGTGCCCCTTAACAGAAATAGGGAAGTGAGGGAAGTGGGGAGGGCGTGGGTGGAGAGGGGCAGGGCAGGGCAGGGCAGGGCAGGGAAGAGAGTGAATTCTGTTTGGGACGAATTGAATAAGCCATTTTAGCAACATACAAGTCCCATGCATACCATGCACGAGTGCTGGCGCCATCTCCAGGGGAAGAACATGAGAGAAGAATTCTAGTCCCACTCAACTCTGCCTTGGTGTGGTCTTCACCACCCCTGGAGTATTGTATTCCCCTCTGGGAGACCAGGATGGGGGCTTAGGACCCGGTGGAGCCAGTTTCCTCACCAGGAGATCTCTAAATCAATGAAATCACAGATCCAGACTCCTACTTTCCTCTTCCTCACCAAAAAACAAAACAAAACAAAAAACAAAACCCTAGAAAACCCATATGTCCTTTTTTTTTTATCCTCGTCTTTTTCACAATAATTTAAAACACAAAGTGTTTAACTTTAAGGGGATCGGCCAGGCCATGTAGAATGCTGACTTTCTTGTCTCCACCCTTTTAACAAGTGGCCAGCCTCTCTTGGATGACCGGCAGGAATCTAATTGTAGGTGGGAAATACCTACCCACATTTGTTAGGGGTAGCCAGGTGGTACAGTGGATAGAGTGCTGGACTTGCAGTCGGGAAGAAGTCAGTTCAAATACAGCCTCAAGACACTCCCTAGCTGTGTGACCCTGGGCAAGTCACTTAACCCTGTTTTCCTCAGTTTCTTCATCTGTAAAATAAGGTGGAGAAGAAAATGGCAAACCCCTCCAGTATCTTCGCCAAGAAAATCCCAAATAAAGTCCCAAAGAGTTGGACACGGACTGAACAAGAGCATAAACAGAGCTGATATGCCACCTCCCTCATAGGGTTGTTGAGAAGACTGTCCTTCCTAAATTGTAAAGCTCTCTATAAATGTGAGCTATTATTATTGTCCATAGCCAATTCTAATATTCTGTGATCTATGATCTAAGGCTGGGGGTGGGGATGCTAGGTTAGCATTTTATCACTTGGGGTGCGGTTAGGTTCTCAAGGTTATTAGCTCAGGTGTTTATTACAAGGAAGAGGATTAAATTGGGCCCTGGGGGGGAATGTGGATTGGGTGGGTTTTTCTTTATCTCTGTGGAGGTTGAGGATGTTTGGCAGTGTGGAGGAGGATGGCTGAGACATTTATCTTTGACAGATTGACATTGTTTGGCATATAATGGGCAGAAGGATGATTTCATATTCTTTTGTTTTTCCTCTTGTTTTCTAAAACAAAGCATAAAGCAGCAGCAGGACCATGTTTTTGCTACTAATTTAGAAGCACAGAAACCCAGACTTGGAAGGGACTTCAGAGGTCACCTACTGCAGGGCCATCTGGGCAGGCATCCTCTCTCATCACCCCTGGAAAGTGGCTGGTCCAACCTCAGCTTAAAGACCTCTTAGTGAAGGGGAGCCTACTACTTCCTAGGGCAGCCTTATTCATTCTGCTTTTTGCACAACTCTAATTGTTAACAAATTTTTCCTCCTATAAAGCCAAAATCTGCTTCCCTGAGACATCTAAGGAGTTCTACTCTTGGGTCTGCCCTCTGGGGCCAAGTAAAACATGTCTAATCACATGTCTGATACCTTTCCACGTGACAGCCCTTCCTATACATCAACAGGATTTTCCCCTGAGTCTTCTCTTCAGGCTAAACATAACCAGATTTCTTCAACTGATCCTTGTTTGCATAGTTGATGACTCCCTCTCATCATCCTGGTTTACCTCTAGATATGCTCCCATTTGTCAATATCATTCCCAAAATGCAGCATTCTGAAATAAATGTAATCTAGATATGGTCTGATCAAGGCAGAGTACAGTGGAACTCAGCTCTTTCTCATTCTGGATACTGTGTTTCTATAAGTAGTCATTCATCCATTCAGTTAGTATTTTTGAAGTACCTACTATGTGCCAGGCACAGTTCTAAGCACTGGGGGTCCAAAGAAAGGGAAAGGACAATCCCTGTTCTTGAGGTGCTCACAGTCTAATGAGGAAGACAACATGTAAGCAACTATGTATGTATAAGGATATATACATACATACACACATATACGTACAAGATATGTATATATAGGATAAATTTGAGATAATTGACAGAGAGAAGGCACTAGAATTAAGAGGGAACAGGAAAGGCTTCTTATGTTATTGTTATTGAGTCATTTCAGTCGTGTCCGACTCTTCATGGCCCCATTTGGGGTTTCTTTGGCAAGGGTACTGGAGTGGTTTGCCATTTTTTTCTCCAGCCCATTTTACAGTTGAGGATACTGAGGCAAACAGAGTTAAGTATCTTACTCAGGGTCACCCAACTAGTATCTGAGGCCATATTTGAACTCATGAAGATGGGTCTTCCTCAGTCCAAGCCCTGTGCTCTATTTACTTTGCCACCTAGCTCACCAACACCACTGCTACCACCAGGAAAGGCTTCTTATAGAACATGTTATTTTAGGTGGTACTTCAAGGAAGCCAGGAGAGGGAAATGGGAAGAGAAAGAATTCCAGGCATGGGGGACAGCCAGGGAAGATATCCAGTCTGGAAATGGAGCATCTTGTTTGTGAGGGTAAGAAGGTATAAGAAGACTAGGGATGTGGAAGGGGGCCAGGGTATGAAGGGTTTATCCTGGAAGCAATAAGGAGCCTATAGAGTTTATTAAATGGAAGGGTGCGTGTGTGTGTGTGTGTGTGTGTGTGTGTGTGTGTGTGTGTGTGTGTGTGTGTGTGTGAGAAAGAGAGAGAGAGAGAAGCGGTCAGACCTGTACTTTAGGAAGTCAGCTGAGTGAAGTAAGGAGAGACTTGAGGAAGGGAGACACACCACAATAGCCTACAGTAACCCAAACTCTTGCTTCATATTGAACTTGTAGTACACTGAAAATGCCAGGTCTTTTTCACAAGAATTTTTCTCAGACAATGTCTGCCTTATCTTGGATTGTGCAGTTGATTTTTTTTAAAAACAGAAATATAGCACTTTATAGTTCAGTTTATTAAATTTCACTTAATTTGATCTTCCTACACTCAGATTTCTTCTTATTAGAATCATAAAAGATTTAAGAACTGAAAGGGTCCTAAGTCATCATCTAATCAGAGGATCAGAGGTGTCCAGCTCAGAAACTGTTTAGTCAAACTCTCGACTTTTACAGATGAGGAAACTGAGGCTCAGAGATGTTAAGCGATATGATCAGAATCACACAGCTCCTGTCTGTGGCAAGATTTAAACTCATGTCTTCTTGGCACTGACTAATGCTCTATCTACTACATTATGTTATGTGAGGTTCACAGAAGTTAAATGATTGGCTCATGTACGTTAGCCAGAGAGACAAAACCAGACCCCCTACTTCCTAAATGTCAAGTCCAGTGCCTTTTTCAATGCAATTAACCAAGTCTGGAGGGACTATTTGTGTTGCTTAAAGGTGAACCGATGGAATGCATAGGAACTAAGAAATCAAAGCTGAGCTTCTCGGAACAAAATATTTTTGGCTTCCTTACACATGATGCCATTGCAATAGTGATGGTATCAGCAAGGTTAGAAAAACAAATTCTTCCCTGGCTATCTTTTGCAGTCATTGATGACTTTTTCAAAACATTTCTAATTGGACTGACAGTTCACACACTTGGTACATGCCTAAGGGAAAATTTAAAGAGAAAAACCAAATGGAATCCATTAATTTAGTTCTGAGTCAAGTGAGCAAAGGGAAAATTGTGTTTTAAAATAAAAAAAAATACTTAGCAATAAATGGTACAGAAATCGATTTACCATGTACATGGGGATGGCCCTCAATGGGAAATGATGCCTTATCTGTTGGGAAAAAAAATACATAGAACAAAAAGAGAGCCTTGAAAACTGAAAGCATGCTGAGTACCTGTACTATGATACCTAAATCTGTTTATGTTTGTGAACCCTCCCCTAATCCAAGAAACCAGTGTCTCACTTCTCTTAACCTTGAGATTCCTTTATCTACCTTAAGGATAACATTAGAAGTGCCCTAGCAGGTCTGACTACTTTTTTTTTCTTTTTTCTTTTCTCTAACCGCTGGCTATTTTAGATGTTATGCTCCATTTCAGTTCTAATAATTACACTTTCAATTGGTTTATCTCCTGGTAGGCCCCCCTCCCTAATTGCCAGATCATCCAGAGGGGCACTATGCCAGTGACACATGTTTGACTCCCTTGCTTTGTTGCAGGAAAGTATTATCACAGCAGTATTATAGATGGATTGGAAATGTGACAGGGTGGACATGGGAAGACCTAAAACCAGTCTCATGCACTAGTTCAGGAGTGGGAGAATGAAAGGCTATGTTGGAGTGATGATGGTGGCAACAAAGAGAAGGGGACAGATGGAAGGGATGTTGTAGAAGTTGAAATGATATGTTGGTGACTGGCTATAAGAAGAGAGGGAGAGGGAAGAGTTATATAGCAACTAACATTTTCAACAGGGGAGACCTGGTGATCGGTGGTACAACTAACATATATTAAAGTCAGGAAGAATAGTTTTAGGGAAGAAGTAATAAGCTCAGTTTGGAGTATTTTGAGTTTGAGGTCTCAGTGGATCATCTGTATGGAGATATCCTGTCAACAACTGGAGATTTGGGTCTAGTGCTTAGAAGAAATATTAGCATAAGAGATAGAGAATACCAAATGAGTCATATAGACATGTTTCCTGTGAGTTTTAAAGAAGAGATCATTGAAAGATGGTGTCATATATTAGAAAGAACACAGGATTTGGATTCAAAAGACCTGGGTTCCTGTCTTGGATCCCATCACTGACCAGTTACAGTACGAGATCTCAGAGAAGTTCTTTTTATTTCTCTTGGTTTCCTTATCCATAAAAAGAAGGGATTGCTTGAAATGGCTTAATATGTCTTTTCCATTTTCAATATTCTATGATTTTTAGGGGCAGCTAGGTGGCGCAGGGGATAGAGCACTGGCCCTGGAGTCAGGAGTACCTGAGTTCAAATCCGGCCTCAGTCACTTAACACTTACTAGCTGTGTGACCCTGGGCAAGTCACTTAACCCCAATTGCCTCACTAAAAAAAAAAAAAATTCTATGATTTTATGGTTGTAGGCTGCAGTTGTCAGTCAGTGAACAAGCATTTCAGTAGCATTTATCCTGCTCTGAGTACTGGGGATACAGAGAAAGGCAGTCTGTGCTTGCCTTCAAGGAACTGACATTTCAATACGGGAGACATGTTGTCAATAACTAGGTATATACAAGATGGAAAGTCATTTCAGATGGTGAGGCATGAACAAGTGGGGGTGAAAAGACTCCTGCAGAAGACATTATCTAAGCTGAGTCCTGAAGGATGCCAGAGAAATGAAGCAGTAGAGATTAGGAGGGAGAATGGAGGACAGCAAGGGTAGAGGCATGGAGATAAAAAAAATGGAATGGCACAAATAAAGTGTGTGGATGATAGAGTGTGCGGAAGGAGCTAAGTGTAAGAAACTTGGAAAGATATAGGAAGGAATTGGGTTGTGAAGAGCTTTAAATGCCAAACAGGTGACTTTATATGGCAATAATGGGGAGTCTATTGAGATTATTGAGGAGGAAGATGACATGGGCAGATCCATGCTTTAGGAGAATCATTTTGGTAGCTGAGTGGAGGGTGGTTTGGATTGGGGAAAGACTTGAGGCAGGGAGACCAATTAGAAGACCATTGCAGTGGTCCAAGCGAGAAAAGATAAAGCCCCATGCTAGGGTGATGGCTGTAGGAGCAGAGGGAAGGGGACATATATGAGAGATGATGGGAGGATTGAAACAAAATTTGGTGATAAATTGAATACATGGGATGAGTGAGGCATTGAGGATGAAACCGCGGTTACAAATTTGGAGGATTGCAAGGATGGTAGATTCCTTGAAAGTAACAGGGAAGGTCACTCAAGTAGTAAGTGTCAGAGGCAGGACAGGCACCCAGACCCTCTGACTCCAGGATCAGTGTTCTTTCTCTTGTACTGCATTGCCTCTGAGCTCTTCTATTTACTACCTGTGTGACTTTGGGAAAATCACTTTACCTTTCTGGGTCTCAGTTTCCTCATCTGTAAAAGAATGGTGTTGCCCCTAGATGAGCTCCAAAGTACCAATTTTAAAAACCCAACAAACCAGGTCTACTGCTAAAACTCTGTTCAACTGCATCGGTTTCCTAATAATTTCAACTGCTAGTCTAGATCAACCCGAAGCATCTTGTCCTTGCCATCAGAGCTGTCTCCTTTCACTGGTTTCTGAACCTTCCCCTGCTCACTAAATTCTAACCCAAGGCACTGAGCTTATTGACCTTTCTGGTCTTGTGCTTGCTTAGTTCCCTAGGCTCAGAAATCTTCATGCAGCACCCTATTATATCCTAATAATCTTCCCATTTCCTGCATCCAGGCATCACTTCCCTAGAAGAGTGATGGGGCAGTTGGGAGGAAGAGAAATTGGTTCCATTCAGATTAGTGCCTGGATCTGGCCATCACTGTTTGCCCTCTGGTACATGCCATGTGTGGGCTCTGGATCAATATGAGCCTTGACCCTCTACTAAAAAAGACACTCATGAACACAAGAAGAATTGGCCATAGTAGTGCTACAAGAACAAACTGTAGGTACTCCCCTCAGCCTCAACTGGCCTCTCTGCCTGGTCACTCTTCACTTACTCTTTTTTTTTTTTTTTTTGTGGGGCACTGAGGGTTAAGTGACTTGCCCAGGGTCACACAGCTAGTAAGTGTCAAGTGTTTGAGGTCGGATTTGAACTCAGGTACTCCTGAATCCAGGGCCGGTGCTTTATCCACTGCTCCACCTAGCTGCCCCTTCACTTACTCTTAATATAAGACCTTCACACACCATGGATATAGAGGCTTATCTAGGAAAAAATACATCCCTCTACTCTGCTTCCCTGAACATCCTGGTTAAAGTGCTGGTCCAATCAACCTCCACTATGTTCAAATATTCCCTGAAGCCCTGGTGCTACAGAACCTTCCCAAGAGACTCCCTTAGCTGTTGTGCGAGGTGCCACCTGAGCCCTCTTCCTCTTCTTTTTTTTATTTTTTATTTTTTCCTCTTCCTCTTCTGAGACTGGCATCACACCATTCTCCCTGGAACACCACCATACCAACTTCTCTTTCTCTTCCCTCCTTTTTCTGCCACTGTCCCATCAGTTTGGGTATCTGTACCATTTCCTTCTGCCTCCTGTCTGTTACTCAAGTGAGTTTTCTCAAATTCATTTATAAGAGCAGAGTAGAAACACATTCAGAAATAATATACCAGGGAAGGATTCTCAGAAAGGTAAGAAAACTAGCCAGTCTCTGCCTGGGTGGAAGCAGTCTGCCTAAGCTATTTTACCCAGATATAGTTTTGGGATCTAAAGGAGTTGCAGGGAAATACAGTGGAGAGGCCCTGGCTTTGCAGTCAAAGCACTTACATTCCTATTCTGCTTCAATCATTTATTGCCTCTGAGCTCTTGGGCAAATCATAGAACCTCATAGTGCTTCGATTCCTCATGTGTAAAATGGGGCATTGATGCACTGGACCTCTTCACTCCCTTTCCACAAACTAAAAGAAACTATCCTATCGGACAGCGGGAAACCACCAGGTCTTCCTAGAAAAAAATGATACCAAGAAGCCATGAAAACCAGGGCTTCTATCTTCAGAGAGACCCACACAACTGCTAAGACCTATTTGCTTCCAAGACTTTTTAAATAGGATGGCGTAGATAGCAGTTTTAAAATTCTAACCAGATGGGCCTTGATGTGTTGCCTAGCAGGGGAACTCCAACCTCCCAGCCTCCAGGAGACATGCTAATGAGAAAGATGGTAGATGGAATTTTCAGGGGTCTAATAAAGCTTCTTTCTTCCTGGGAGCATGGAGGTTCAAAGCCCTAGAGGGTTCTACCTCATTTCAGCCTAGCTCCTAGCTCATGGCTTTGCCAAAAAGACAATTATGAGAGTTTATACTTTAGTCCCCCTGCCTTAGTTCTGTTTCCAAATAATGTCCTGCTGCAACTGCAAGTCAAGGAGGATTATGAATGGGTAAATTTTCTGCTTTTACCTGAGGTTCTCTCAGGCTTTTGAGTGCAAGTACTTATTTTTAGCATCTACATGACTATTCCTTTTAAAATCAATATGCATAAAATATTTTTCTTTGTCCTTTGTTTCAGATAAAGAAACCTGGTATTTTTCCTTAACATCCTGCTTTAATTAAGAGTGTGTATGTGTGTGTGTGTATACATATATGGAGTTTCTTTGAGTAAATATAACAGGTGTGTGTATAATATATGTGCACATATGTACACATATATAAATATACCCAGTATATTCAAATATATAATATGCATATGCAACCACACACATATGCATATGCATATAATTTTGTCCCATTGGCCAAATCATTTAATCTTTCTGTACCTTACTTCCCTCATCTGTGGAATTGACCTACAGAGCCTCTCAAAGTCCATTCAAACTCTTGAATTCTACAATGCTATCATTCTAAGGCTCATACTTTATTCCTTATTATCCCTGGTCACCTAAGTCCTTAGTTCTCTGGCTACCATGTACCAATGTCACATCAAGCTGTGGATCAGTAACAAACCTTTGCAACATTGCAACCAATTAAGCAGAAACCTTAACAACCCTTTCAATAGTACAACTAAACTTCCATTCACTAAGCTGATTGGAGGAATGCCTCAGTTCAAGGTGGGGCACAATTATTGTTTCGCCCATCCTGTGTTCTCTAAATAACCATAAGTTGAATAGCACCAAATTGTGGCAGGATCCATCACTGACAGGCTCACCTTAGACAAAGAATATTTCTATAATCTGCTTCACTAGAAGGTCCCAACAATACCTTCAATCTCAGTGAGTTGGTTATGGTTTTGTTGTTTGGTAGTTTCAGTCATGTCAGACTCTTGGTTTTCCCTAGCAAAGATACTAGAGTGGTTTGCCATTTCTTCCTCCAGCTCATTTGACATATGAGGAAACTGAGGCAAACTAGGTTAAGTGACCTGCCCAGGGTTACACAGCTAGTAAGTATTTGAGGAAAGATTTGAACTCGGAAGGATGTCTTCCTGACTTCCGGCCCAGCAGTCTATCCACTGTGCCACGTACCTGCCCTTGGTTGTAAAATACTGGAGACTAAGAGAAGCCTTGTGATATACTGGATATTTAGAGCCGGAGGGACGGAGCTTGCGTATCAGTTCTGTCATTTACTACTCGTGTGACCTTGTGGGCCAGTCGCAATCTCTCGGGATCTCAGTTTCCTTATCTGTAAAATGAAGAGGTTAGATTAGTTGGCTTATAAAGTCCATTCTAGCTTTAAATCTATGATTCTATGGTCTATGATAACTTCATTACAAAAAATAACATACAGGGGCAGCTAGGTGGTGCAGTGGATAAGGCGCCAGCCTTGGATTCAGGAGGACCTGAGTTCAAAACCCAGCCTCAGACACTTATTAGCTGCATGACCCTGGGCAAGTCACTTAACCCCCATTGCCCTGTAAAAAAACCCCCCAAAACAAAAGATAACATACTTCTAATCTGATCTGAGTATTCAGGACACTTTTATCAAAAATCCATCCTGATTCATATAGATACGTCCAGACCTCAGTATTTTACCTCAACAAACAAGAATGGGTTCTCATTTGGGTTCTCCTACCCCAAAGAGACCTTGAAATGATGGGAACTGATGCTACCCAAATGGATTTTGCCTTCATTTTTATCCCCATGCAGGTCGTCACTTACGGAGGGTAGTGTAGGCATTGAGAATCAAGGGGGTTTGCCCAAAGTCACACAGCCAGTATGTGCTGGAAGTGGCACTTAAACCCAGGTCTCCCTGGCTCCCAGGTCAGCTTTTTAGTTCTTAAGTGGTGATCTGCTTTGATAGAAGAAGTTTCTCACTTTGTTCCCCACACCGATAAAAACACAAGTCTGGTTTTAAACAGTCATTACACACATTTATTAGCACTTTAAAGTTAACAAAGTATGGTCCTCACAACAATCCTGCGAGTTACGTAGTGCAAGAGATATTATCTCACTTTTACAGATGAGGAAAATGAGGCCTAACGTCACATAGCTAATAATTGTATCTCTCTCAATGCCAAGTACATAATACTTATTCTATAAATAATGGATTGACATAGATTGGGTTATAGGACTAGAAGGATTGTTCTGACCACTCCGTATGACAGTTTAGAATTTCAGAAGATACAAAGACTTTGTAGATCATTATTCTAATGTTCTTATTTTGTAAATGACAGAGCTGAGGCCCGGAGAGCCTTCCAAGTTCACACAGATATTTAGTTGAAGATCTAGGGAAGGAACCTAGGTTTCTTTGCTCTTAGGCCAATAATGGTTTCTTTCTAGTTTTAGAGAAATAGGTCATCCCAAGGCCATCCCAAGCCAGTTCCTCTGCTGTTGTCCTTAAACCCTATCCCCTTCTATCTCCCTTAAGAGTTTGCTCCTTTTGTCATCCCTCCCTCCACTCTTTACCTCATTTCTTTCTTTTTTCTTTTTCTTTTGGGGGGTGGGATGGGGCAATGAGGGTTGCACAGCTAGTAAGTGTGAAGTGTCTGAGGCCGGATTTGAACTCAGGTCCTCCTGAATCCAGAGCTGGTGCTTTATCCACTGTGCCACCCAGCTGCCCCCTCTTTACCTCATTTCTAATCTCTCTTTACCCACTGGTTCATCTGCTGCCTACAAACATGCCCGTATCTTCCCCATCTTTAAAAAATCTTTCCCTGACTACAACATCCCCTCAAGCTATTATTTTCTTAATTTCTTCCCTTTCTTTCCTTTTATTTATTTATTTTTTTTTGGTGGGGGCAATGGGGGTTAAGTGACTTGCCCAGGGTCCCACAGCTAGTAAGTGTCAAGTGTCTGAGGCCGGATTTGAACTCAGGTCCTCCTGAATACAGGGCTGGTGCTTTATTCGCTGCGCCACCTAGCTGCCCCCCTTCCCTTTCATAGTCAAACTTCTTGAAAAATCTGTCTACCCTAATTGCCTCCACTTTCTCCTCTTCCCATACACTCCACTTCTCAATCCCTTGCAATCTGGTTTCTGACCCTCAACCACTCAACCGAAATTTCTTTCTCCAAGGTCACCAGTGAGCTTCATTGCTAACTGCTTTTCTCAGTCCTCATCCTTGAGCTCTCTCATAGCTTTTGGCTGTCAACTACTCCCTTTGGTTACTTTTTCCTTCCTGGGTTTTCATGAGGCAGCTCTTTCCTAATTCTTTTCCTACATGTATATTTCAGTCTCTTCTCCAGGATCATCATCTATGTCCCATTCCCTATATGTTGGTGTATCCATGGGCTCTGCCCTGGATCCTCTTCTCTCTGCACTCTTTCCTGGTAGTCATCAGCAGCTTCCATGGGTTGTTTCAGTTCTCATCTATATGCCAATAGCTCCCAAATAGGATATGCATTATGCATCTGTAATATGATATACATCATGATATGATACACACAAATTTAATATACATGTGTAGCCGTCATCTCTTTCCTTTGCTCCAGTCTCCCATTTTCAACTGCCTGTTGGATATCTCCATCTCCATGTTCTCTAGCCATCTGAAATGGAACGAAAGAGTTCTATCTACAACTGATTATTCTACCCATAATTCCATACTTTGTAACATTCCTTTTTCTGTTGAAGGTGTCACCATCCCTCTAGTTACTCAGATTCACTAATTGGGAATCATCTTTGACTATTCTCCTACCCTCAAACTCAACCACCCCATATCTAATTAGTTGCCAGATCTCCATTCTACCTCCTCAACATCTTTGGCATCCATCCTCTTATCACCAGTCATATGACCATCACCTTAATTCAGACTTTCATCATCCCTTGCCAAAATTATTGCAATCATCTTCTAATTGTCATCCCCACCTTAATTTTCTCCCCTATCCAATTTATCCTTCACACAACTGCAAAACTGATATTCCCAAAGCACAGATCTACCCCCCTGCTCAAGGAGCCTCATTGACTCCCTATGTTTGGTCCTTAAAGCCTGTCACAATCTGGCTCAAGTCTGTCTTTTCAGACTGATTAAAAATAATTCCTTTTCACATCCTTTTTGTGTGTGTGTGTGTGTGTGTGAGGCAATTGGGGTTAAGTGACTTTCCCAGGGTCACACAGCTAGTAAGTGTCAAGTGTCTGAGGCTGAATTTGAACTCAGGTCCTCCTGAATCCAGGGCCAGTGCTCTATCCACTGAGCCACCTAGCTGCCCCTTTCACATCGTTTTATGGCATATCTATTTGTTTTTCATATCAAGCATATCTATTTGTTTTTCTTTGTACATGACATCCCCTCTCCTACTTCTTTGTCTTTACCTAGTTTGTTTCCCACATAGAGAATTTTCTCCTTCCTCATCTTCAGTCTAAGTTCAACTAAAGAGCCATGTCCTACATTAGGCCTTTTCTTATTTTTCCAAATTTTAGCACTTCCTCTTCAAACATCGTCAACGTCAACAACAGCAACTCTGTATTTATCTTGCCTGTGTTTTGTGTTTATTTTTCTGTGTAAGTATTGTTAAGCTCTTAGAGGGCAGGAGCTGCTTTGTTTTCTTTGATCCCCATCACTTAGTCCAGTGCTGGCTCAATATAGGCACTTGCTAAATTCTTGTGGAATGGTCTATCTTGCCATATATGACATCACCTCACTTCAGAAAGGTCCAGAGATAGTGTTCGGTTCATAGGCAAGAGTTATGGTACTTGAGATGAAAGGGAATTCCGGAAGTCGTACTGAGTTCCAGGACTCAACTATAAGTCAACATCGGTTATAAAGGAGGTTTTTTTGGGGGAATTGTTTGTGCTGTTGTGGCTGTGAGTGGAGACCACTTTGTAGAACTGCCCTTGGCAACAAAATATGGATGATGGTGAGCCGACATGATTTCTCCTGAGTTTGTTTCATTATGAGGAGACTCTGAGCAGGAAAATCGAGAACCAACTGGCATCTGGGACCAGAAATCTAGAGGAACAAACCATTTATGTTCCTTGATGTCAGGGAAAGATCTTTTATTTCAAATGTGAAATGCCAAATAGTCCAGGAATGATAAAATCACCCTAGTTTTTCTTGTGAACTCCTAGAAGTCATCTTTGTTGGTATAAATGAGATCATTTAGCCTAATTAGTTCCAAGCTTAATTAGCAGTAATTATCCCAACATGGGAGTAATATCCGAGCAGGAAGTGCCGAGTCCTCGATTAGATAGATCTCTAATTGGTGTTACAATATTGTAATTAAAGCGTGTTTATACGCCTCTGCCACAGTGAGCGATTTGTTTCATGTCTGATTAAACAGGGAGACCCAGCAGCCTTTAAGGAGGCCATGACTCTAGTTCTGACTCACATAACATGTTCGCCCTGTGACGAAAAAGATTTGGAGAGCTGTCTATCTGTTCTCTGTATGAGATCCATTATGGTAAGATTTGTGCAGAAACTAAAGAGGATGTGAACATTCTCTACCTGTCTCTTGGGCTCCAGGGAAACAGATGTCTTTATGATTAAGGCTGAAGAGGGCAATTATTTTAATCCTTCTAAGGGTCTCATTCTGGTCAGGGTACGTGACGATAACTGATGTTCATATAGTGATTTTAAGGTTTGCACAATATTTCACAAACATTGATCCATTCGATCCTCACAAAAATCCTATAAGATAAGCATGATGATGATGAGGATGATGCTGATTTTGCAAATGGGGAAACTGAGGTTCAAAACGACTACGTGACTAGAGAAGCGCTATGATATAGTGGAAGAGGAATGGATTTGGAGTCAAAAGAACTGGATTCAAATCTCATTGCTATCCCTTACTAGCTATGTTGCCTTGGGCAAGTCATTTAACCTCCCAAGGCCTTGGCTTTCCCCATAGCTAAGATGAGAGAATAGAATCAGACATCCTCAGACACCCTTTCCAACTCTGACTCTCAGGATCCTTTAATGGTCTGATTTGGCCCTGGTTTTAAAGCTGAGCCGTAACCAAGGCTGGGTTTGAGCCCACATTTCTCTGGACTCCCAATCTGGCATTCCTTGATTGACACTGTACCAACTTTCAGTTGCACACAACTTTAAAGAATGACTTTAAACGACTTTTAAAGAATGACTTTAAATTTAAAGAATGACTTTAAACAGAGCTATTAGTTGCATGGTCTAAGACTGTGGTGTCTAGCTAGCATTTGTGTAACACCTACTATGTGCCAGGCATTGTGCTAAGCACTTTGCAAATATCATTTTACTTGATCCTCACAACAAATCTGCTAATTAGGTACTATTATTATCCCCCTTTTACAGATGAGGAAACTGAGAAGTTAAGTGATTTGCCCAGGATTACACAGCTATTAAGTGTCTGAAGGTGAGATTTGAGCTCAGGTCTTCCTACTCCAGGCTCAGCATTTATTTAACATTTGAAATGTTCAGGATCATTTTGGAGCTAAGATACTTGGGAGAGTCTCTTCTGAGTATCTTTTTTGAAGTAAAATAGGTTTGGTTACAGTAGTTGGTAACATGGGCCCTGTGGTACAGTTGGAAAGGGCTCTGGATTTAAATTAGAAGCTGAATTCTAATTCTGGCTCTGGCTCTTATCACCTCTGTGACCTTGAGCAAGTCACACGAACGTTTTCAGACCTCAGATTCCTCATCTCGAAAATAACAGCTTTGGACAAGATGTCCTTCAAGTTCCTTTCCAGTCTTAAATCTATGGGATCTGCAGTATTAGGTAAAAAATGTTATTTGGTGACAAGTGTTAGCGACATAGGGGAAATGAGGCACCAAGAAATGAAACATTTTATGTAACGGCACTCTCTGGGAAGAGATAGAGATGAAAAAAACTCACACCTCCAATCAGGCAGCCAAGCATTCCATTTGAGTTGCTAGCAATACTGCCTTGGGTCAGCTTTTGTGCCATTGCTGCCAGTGACCACAGAGCTCAAGGACTTGTTGCAAGAACTCCATGAATAACAGCCCCCATGCGGAAGTGGAACACATGGATGCTAACAACATGGAAGTCATAGAATTTCAGTCAGGAGAGTTGATTTCTTTTATCTTGAAACGCCACTGGAAGATATCATGTAAGGAACTTTAGCCTCTCAATGTATTCATCTTTCTTTAGCAAAAAGTAATGTCATGTCTTCGATAATATTGTTGCAACTTTAAGATTTCGCCCCAGAGTTAAATACACAGTCACTTGTATCTAGGGTCTTGATTCTGAGAAGCTCGAGCAAGTTGGTTTAAGGGTAACTGAAAGAGTTTATGAATTATAAGTCAATCAGATTCTTCATTTGAAATAATCTTACATGCTGGAGAGGCTGCCTAGTATAAAAGGAGTGGACTGGGTGTCAGGACTTGGGGTTGAATCGTGGTTCTTGAATCTTGCTTGCAGAGACCCTAGATACATGATTTAACCTCAATGAGCCTAGATTCCTCATCTGTAAAATGAAGATAGTTCTATCCTTTATAGGTGAGGAAATCAGAATGGTGAAGGACCCTAAAGAGTTTATGCCATATGAAGATCCCTTGAAGTAACTGGTAATCAATCAATCAATCAATCAATTAATTAATTTTTTGCAGGACAGTGGGGGTTAAGTGACTTGCCCAGGGTCACACAGCTAGTAAGTGTCAAGTGTTTGAGGCCGCATTTGAACTCGGGTCCTCCTGAATCCCGGGCCAGTGCTTTATCACTGCTCCACCTAGCTGCCCCCTGTAACTGGCAATTTTTCATCAAGAAGAGAGAGTCCTCAGGAAGAACATGATATCTGTCTTCAAGTATTTGAAAAGTTCTAATGGGGAAAGTGGAGTAGACTTGTTCTCTCTCTCTCTCTTTTAAACTCAGAGGGTAGAAATTTGAATAATGCTTCGAAGTTGAAAAGACACCATTTTAAGTTGGATGTAAAGGAAAAACTTTTGAACAATTAGAGCGATCCAAAAGTGAAACTGACTGCCTGTGGAGGGAAGTCTTCAGGCAAAGGCTGGATTGACCCTTTGTGTAAGTGGAGAGGGGATTCTTTCTCA
Organism: Dromiciops gliroides; assembly: GCF_019393635.1. NCBI lineage: Eukaryota > Metazoa > Chordata > Mammalia > Microbiotheria > Microbiotheriidae > Dromiciops > Dromiciops gliroides. The sequence goes on from NC_057864.1 coordinate 449,998,531, forward strand.
GGTGTGGATTGCACTTGATAGATAGGTCTCTTCCAACTCTAGTCCATCCCCTTGGTTTTACAGGTGAGGAATTGCATGGGGTCCAGAGGTTAACTGACTTTCTCAAGGTGGTAAAGAGAAGAGCCAAGATTAGGTTACAGGTGATTCGGGGAAAGTGTTCTGTGAACCTCAAGGTGCTCTATAAATGTGAGTTACTATCCTTGCATCTAGAATCTGTTCTTTAGTGATTCCCAGATGTGCTTCAATAACATTCTAGTGCATCTCATTGTTTCAAAGGATGCAGCAAAACTCTCAAAGCAAAATTTATTATAGTAAACTTTACCAGCATTTTAAAATGCCGCATAAACCTTTAGATGGGGGTGTTCTAAGATCAATTGTTATTCCCAAAAGGTGGGAATCATTGCTGTATCCCTCCATTTGTTCACATGTAAACTTATCATTGGTGGCACCTGATGAAACATACCACGAGGAATATGGTAGAACACCCAGAGGAGAGCAGCTAGAATGATCAAAATTGGCACTTTTACTTAGGAGGTGGGAAGACCTAAGTGATTTAAAGATCACTATCTTTAAATATTTTAAGGGTTTACCTTTGAAAGAAGTATTCTCCATAAACTTAGAAGAAAGAACTAGGACCAATGAGTTGGAAGTTATGGGGAGGCAGATTTTGGATCAACATGAGAAAGAATTTTCTAATAACTAGAGCTGTCCTAAAATGAAAATGGATTGCCTTAAGAGATGGTGAGTCACTCAAGGTAGAAGGAATACTTTCATTTATGTATTTGTTTGTTTATTCATTCATTCATCTGCCTATCTATCTATTTATCTATCTATTTTGGGGGGCAATGGGGGTTAAGTGATTTGCTCAGGGTCACATAGCTTATAAGTGTCAATTATCTGAGGCTGGATTTGAACTCAGGTCCTCCTGAATCCAGGGTCAGTGCTTTATTCACTGTGCCACCTAGCTGCCCCAGAAGGAATACTTTTGAGGTGTTTTCATTCTTCTGGTAGGCTCTGGCCATCTCAGATCACTTCCAACTTTAAGATGCGATGAATCTATGAATGAGTAAAGGAATGAAAAAGCATTTATTAAGTACTTAATATGTTCCAAGCACTGTGCACATGATTATTTTCTTAGACAACCATCATTGAACAATCAATGAATATTTAATAGTTTGGTGACATTAAAACTTGAATTGCTTTTAGCTGAAAGGGACTTTTTTTTTTGCTTTCAAGGCAACTATGGTGATATCATCAGTTGTGAGCCCTAAATCACCCTGAGTTTTCCAGCTTGGCCTAGCCAGAAGACCATCTGAGAAACTGATTGGCTGAGCTTATTTACAACACACACACATGTACATAAACGCATGCATGCATACATGTACACACAATGCATACATACATACACGCATGCATGCATCCATCCTGTTGAGGATAAGCTCCTCAGTTTGATTCCCTTGTGAAAGAATGAACACATTCCTCTGTCTTATACATAAAATAAATCCTCTTAACCTGGTTAGTCAACCCTTGGTCTCCCTCAAGAGAATGGGGGTGAATCTGGAAATCTATCATGGCTAGAAGTGAAACAACTCAATATTCTTGGTAGTTTAGTAGTTTCCATTTGAAAGGCAGCATTATATTATTCGTATGGACTGAACTGTCATTGCCGGATGATCTCTTTGGTGGGTGTTTCAATGAGAGGAAAGAGGTCTGAATTGGGAGCCACGAGATGGCCCACAGATGTCACACTAAGATTTGGCACTGATATGGTTTGAATAATCAGAAAACGTCTAACCAAGTGTTTAAGATCCCTGGGTTTGCAGTTGGACTCATGCCAGATAAATCTAGTTAGGATCATCAATGAAACAGGAGAGGATTGTGATCACTGTTGAGCACTTCAGTCAAGGCCATCATCAGCTTACTATTTTTTAAATTTAGAATTTATTGAGCACTCTGTGTGCTGGGCCCTGTAGAAAACTTAGCGCCCAGCAAGCACTCTGGCAGGCTTAGGTTACTCCTCATCTCATGTTGCTCATCAGGGACCTGCCTTTAGTTGCTGTGGAGTTCACATTCAGCAGGGGCTCACCCAGGCTAGAGATAGAATCTGATGCTTCTTTTATGACCGGGGAAAGGGGTCTAGGGTGTGAGCAGTGTAGGTTTCTTTTCTGGAATGTGCCTTTGGCAAACTGTGTGACAAATGCAGTGGTACGATCTGAGTCCTGCTTCTGGAAGTCTTGGCAGGTCCAGGAGCAGCCCTGGGTTGGGTCCTGTCTTGTATTTGCTTTCCTTTGTCAGGATATGTCACTGACCTTCACCAAGCCTCAGTTTCCTCCTCTGTGAAATGAGCAGGTTACCTTCAATGACTGAAGTCCTTTTGAGCTCTAAAATTCTGTAATTCTCCCATTTGGGCTGTTTGGGGTTTGATTCCTTTGAGGAAGGATGAGCGCAGGGCTGTCTGATGGATAAACCGAATCCCCTTTCCCTGGCTAGTCAACCCTTGGTCTCCCTCAGAGAGTGAGGGTGAATCTGGGGAAATCGATCATGGCTGGAGGAAACAACTCATTGTCCTTTGACTATGCCTTCTTGATGTCTGAAGACTGAGAACCATTCCACGAAATATGCAGATACTTTGTCTCTGTAGCAATAGTATTAATATCTCACCTTTATGTAGCATTCTACAGTTTCCCAAATGCTTTCCTTATGATAATCCTGAAGTTGGTAGGGCAACTGTTATTATCCCAATTTTATGAATGAGGGAGCCCAGGCTTCGAAATAAAGTGATTTGCCGTAGCTCATGATGGAAATTAAACTTGAACTCACGCTTTCTGATTCTATCTGTAAAGTCTGTAACGTTAAACCTATGATAGCTGATATTTTGAAAGACAAGATAGATTCATATTTCAGTTTTCTTCCAGATGTTTAGAATCAAGCAGACACAGTTTAATTGAAAAGACTCCCCTCTTGGAAATCTCAAGCCAATTTGTGGGCTACCCAACAAATCACCATGAGGACTTTGTCCTTCCGTCTGCTTCACAGATTTTCACACTATCCCAGTGTTCTACCTTCCCTTTACCTCCCACTAATTACTTCCAGCCCCTGCACTTTTCTCTTTTCCCATTTTTCTTTCTTCATTTAACAGGCCTGTCTTTCTTCCCCTGACAGTCCTGTTGGTTACATCCATCCAGACCAGTCTTCAGATTGACCTCCAAAAAGCTTTCCCTTATTAACCCCAACCAGCAACACTTGTGTATAAATAGTTTGTTCTATGTTCACTTGATTACTTATATTGTCTGGGTGCTCTATTCCTTGGAGGCAGCAAGGTATTGTGGGAAGAGTCGCAAACTGGGAGACGAGAGACCTGGGTTTTTAGGCTTTCTTTTGTCACCCAATGGCTATGGCAGAGAGACTCTTTGCAATTTGGAGCCTTGGATTTCTTCACCTGTAAAATGAAGGAAGTACTAAATGATCTTTAAGGTTTCTTTCAACTTGAAAATTCTGTGATTCTCTGCTTGTTCTCTTCCTAACTAGATTATAAGCACCTCAAAGGTAGGGCTGACTCATTCTTCTGTATCTGGAGACCACAGTCCAAGGATACTACTGAGTCCACAGATGGTGTTTAGCAAATCTTTCTTGCCTTTTTTTTTTTCAGCTTCTGGTGGAAACTACCAAAACCAGAGGACCACAACTACCCCCATTTTACTAGAGAGGCTCTGGGACCCATTCTGGAAAATGCTACCATAGGACCAAGTCACTGGCTTATGCTCAAATACCAGAGAGCAGCAAATCACTGCATTAAGGGAGGAAGTTAGGGTTCACACCTAGTAGCAGCTTTGGTTTTTTAAGAAAATGTGTTTATGGTTTGTGCTGTTTTCCTCAGCAAGATCATTTCCTTGCAAATAATGAGAGCTGAGTGTGATATGGTTGAAATCCCATCACTCTGCAAAGATGGAGAACTCACGTGATCCTTACTAGGGCCCATTATCCAAAACGATACTCATAGGAATGCTGTCTGGCAAATATTAACTTGTGAACCACAGCAGCATTTAGGATACTACACAGTCTGCTTACTCCCAAACCTACAACTTCTCTTGGATTTGTTTTTTATTTTTCTATTCTTGGCTTTAATGCTACATTGATTTTCTCCTCTCCTCTCCTCTCCTCTCCTCTCCTCTCCTCTCCTCTCCTCTCCTCTCCTCTCCTCTCCTCTCCTCTCCTCTCCTCTCCTCTCCTCTCCTCTCCTCTCCTCTCCTCTCCTCTCCTCTCCTCTCCTCTCCTCTCCTCTCCTCTCCTCTCCTCTCCTCTCCTCTCCTCTCCTCTCCTCTCCTCTCCTTTCCCTCTTTGTTAGAAACAAAGCAAAAAAAGTTCCTTCATTTATCTCTAATTGGAAAACTTGATGTTTCTATATATTTTAAGGTAACATCATTTTTTTCTCTTGGACAAGATATAATTTATTTATTCTTCTTCCTTATCCCCAAAACATGCAGACTGGGGGCATTGGAAAGAGTCTGGAGGTATCTGGGAAAGTGTCTTCCTTGTTCATCAACAGAGAATATTGGTTCTAGGGTCACTTTGGTGCCTTTTCTGTATACTAGAAAAAGGATTAAGGTTTTTAGAGAAGAAAAAAAGATTGGAGGAGATTTTTCCATATGGCAAATGTAGCATATTAGATGAAGGAAAGTTAAAAAAAATCTGAATGTATATAAAGAAAAGGCTCAACCCAAAGGGAGGAGTTGTGGTTTAGATTAAAGCCACAACGGAAGTGAAGGACGTTACCACTTTCCTGCCTGTGGCTAGAAGATTCTACTCTGCCTCCATCTGATAGGCTATAGGGAGCTGATCTTCCTCGAGGAATATGTTTATTGCTCCCTCTCTTCTCGAAAAGCAGCAAGCATGGTTTGTCTGTGGTCTTGATGAGTTTAAATTTGATTTTTAAAGCACTCCTACCACATCGTACACCTACATTTCCAAATTAGTTCTCTCAAATTTGTTTCTCTCTGAGAAAAGCAGGATGCTGGAACTACCCGAATAATTTAAAGCAGGAGGGAAAGTTATGATTTCATCAAAAAACCCTCTGAGACTTGGTTGGCTTTCTTCAAGAGTTGCTGTGTTGGTCAACAATATCAGACTAACAAAACTGAATGCTGTGTAATGATCAGGACTGAGCTTGGTCCTAGAGAAGAGAGCAAAGAATGCACTCCTCCCCATTCTTGGCAGAGGTGGGGGGCAATGGGTATGGAACATTTTGGATTTGGTCTGAGTTAGTTACTTTTGCTGAACTGCTTTTATTTCCCATCTCTTTTTTACTCTTTGTTACAAAGGATGACTCTCTGGGGTCAGAAGCAGGGAGAGAGATATTTGGAAATAAAGGTGATGTAAAAACAAATGATATCACATTTTTAAAGAGCTGCTATGTTGGATAAACTCATCACCCAGTGGTGATGAACTTCTCCAGTTCTTACATAGGCCGAACCTTTGGTATAGTGTGTGTGTGTGTGTGTGTGTGTGTGTGTGTGTGTGTGTGTGTGTGTGTTTTCAGTCACAGATTATATAAATTTCTAGCTTGGCAGAACCTCTCACAGGTTATATACTGCTTACATGGCCTCCAAGAATTTAGAGTCATCTCCAATCATGTTAAAACAGAGGAGTTGGCCTTTGCTGGAGGAAGAATTCTCTAAGTAATACTAGACCATAATTCTCCATTTTTTTTAAATGTTGGGGATCTGGCTGGTCAGTTAGGCTTGTGATTTAATAATGTTAAAATCTTACATTTATATTGTGTTTCACATCAATTATCTCACTTGAGCTTCAAATCTCTTAGTAGGCAAGAGAATGATCATCATTCCTTATTTATACTTGAGAAAGCTCAGAGACTAAGTGACTTATCCAGGATAACAAAGTGAGTAGCAGAGCTAGGACTAGAAAAATTTCAATTCTCAGCCCAGGGTTCTGGCTACACTACACCAGTTCTTCCTTTATTAAGGGATCTAATTATAAATTATGCCAAATATCTCTCCATTAAATCTAACTGGTTCTGCTGTTAAAGGTATTTCATCCACTCTCACTCCTATAGGAGCTTACCTGGGCAGAGATATAAAGAAAGCAGAGGGTTTGTTTCAAGTTTTGGTTTTTTTGTTTTGTTTTGGGCTTTTTTCCCCTGTACTGTCCCTGCTCCCCCTACCTCTCCCTACCACTTTGGACCCTCTATCTTAGTCCAATGGCCTCAGTTGTCTCCCTATGAATTGTAAAAACTACTCTGGAAGCTAATTTACACAATGTTATGGCACTTAAATAATTTAATGTTTATCAGGCCCAAGGGTACTTACATTTTAAACTGAGTATCTGAAGCCTAGAGAAGCAGTGGAACCTAGGTTCAAGTTCCTACTCTTACACGTATATGTGACCCTAGGTAAGTCACCCAACTTCTTAGTGCTATAAGTTGCAGAGTAGGTGTTGATCTCATTGAGAGAATGAGTTTCCTCTCTAGAAGTTCCTCATATACTACTGAAATTCTAGATCTGGCCCCCAGTGCACACAAAATGAAGCATCGAGTCTGGAAGAGTGCAGCTTTAACTAGAATTAGAGGTAATTCCAAGCTTGTATAGAGGTATTGGGCAGGTGGAGGGATGGAGGTGAGTCTTCAGGGTGGTTTGTGTCTTCATGATAAAGCCCCTCTTTTGCATAGTACACACATTTCTAAACTAGTTTTCTCTTGAGGGCCTGGGAGGCTTCTGAAGTCATACTGTGCAGGCAGCCAGACTGATTCCACTAACTCATAAAGAAAGCCCAGCTCCTGTATCTGCAGAGCTGTATATTTAGCCTCACACCAGATTTAAAGACTCCTATCTTGACAAATTCAATGGAGATTCCAGGTCCCAGCCACACCTGATCTGATAGGGTTTTCCTTTCACTGGTTGATTTCATGTGAATTTTAAACCCTGGCGATTTTCGTTGCCTGGATCTGTTTTTCATTGTAGATTTTTAAAGTATTTCATCTTCAGCCTTCATTTGACTGCCTTCTCTGTTTGTTTGTTTGTTTGGTTGTTTTTTTTTTTACCACTGACAATTCTGTATAGATTTCAGATCCCAGCTGCATTATTTAACTATTGTGTGTATGTATATGTGTATTTTGGGGGGACTGATCCCTCATGGCTATTAGTCATATCCCTACTGTTTGTAGCATCTTAATGTTCTTCGGTTTAAATCTTGCCCGGGTTTGGGGTCGTGGCTGTATTTAGCTCTTGCTTCGTTTTGCTAAGACGTATTTGCTTCTTTAATGGATTTTGTATATTGCACATCACGGACTACTGTTTTCTCCCCCTGCCCTCTCATTTATTGCAGCTTTTTGGAGTCTTTTGCACTGTAACTAGAGGTTTTTCCTTTAGGAGTAAGGTGCTTATGAATTTCAGTAGCTGTTCTTTGTCTTGATCAGTTTTATAAAAATGCAGCCTATCCCCAAACGGGCACAGGCACAGAAAGCAAGCCTTCCTTCTGAGCAGCTGAATAAAGGAGAGCAGGCCTCTTGAATTTGTAAAGTAGTTAGTGCTCAGTCATAACCACTGCAGGTGACGATGGCCTAAGCATTTGTAACCTTTGAGATTTTCTGACCAAACAGCATCTGGGGGCATAAAAAGAGCATTTTTCCTGGAAGGGGTTCCCTGAAGAGCTGTTATGTGATGCACAATCCCTAACCTTCTATTAACGGCTGACCTGAACCCTGACCTTGGTTCACCATGGAGTTATTTCATTTGCCAGGTGTGAAAATAGGATTTTACCATGGAAGGGAGTTATTATTTCTGAGGTTTATTCCTTTAGTGAGTTGTGATGATTGTAGTAGATTTTTTTTTAAAAGAGATTAGCCATGCATGGAACATATCATTAAACATTTATTCAGCCATGCTTAGGGTGAGGGGGAGCTGTTTATTTGTGTTTGATGGGCTGTCTTCCCAGATGGGTTTCAGACATTCACCCCACAATTTGTACACTTTCCCTGGTACCATTCTGACCTCCCTTAAGAGTGTGACAAGGAGATGGTTGTTTAGAAGTTGAAAAGGAAGAAGCATTTATTTAATGCCTACTATGCGTTAGGCATTGTGCTAAGCGTACTACAAAGATTATTCCATCTTTTTTTCTGCCTCCCACTTAAGACAATTCTGGGCTTTGTTTTCCTGGACTGTACAGATAATGGAACCCAAATTATAGTCCTATGTATCATTTCTTTGTAGAAGGGGTGTGGTGTCTTGGGGGGTTCAAGATAGATTTTTCCATGATGATTTACAAGTATATAATCCAAACCTGTTTTATATAGGATGGTTTATGAGAGTTTCAGAGGAACTTTCCCTGTGAAGTTATAGAACAAAGTCAGCAGCACACACAGTAGATGGCATTCTGGCTGTGGAGTCAGGAAGATCTGAGTTCAAACCCTGCCTAACTAGTTGTGTGACCCTAGACAAGTCACTTAACTTTTCTGTATTTCCTTTTCTATAAAATGAGGATATTGGACTTAATAGCTTCCCCTTTCTCAATTTATGATCCTATAAAAAAATTAAGTTTAAAGCTCCAAACTGTTAGAAGATAAAGCCTTGGAGTCACCGCCTAGCCAAGGATAATATATCTGATTTAAATACCTTGTTTACTATAATGTTGGAATAGGTGTCAGAACTTAGGATTGTTTAGCATTTCTATCTTTGTTCTTCCTAAGAGCTTTAGAATCATTTTCATAAGCTCTAGATTAGTTGATCTTCACAACATTCCCATGGGATGAGTGGGTGTTGAATTTTCTTATCATTTGCTTTATAGCTTTTTCTTGTCCTCTGGGTGACAAGTAGATTCATTGGAAGGGCCCTTAGATATAATTTTTCATCTAGTCCAACTTTCTCATTATACAGATGAGGAAAATAAGGACTAGAAAGCTTAAGTTACTCGCCCAAGGTCATAAAGATAGTGGCAGAACTGGTACTGGTGATCAAGTTCATGTGATTTTCATCATCTGTCCCTCTTTGGAATTCTTATAGCACATTATTTGAAACTCTCTTATGAACTTATATTCAGTTTCTGTGTTATAGTTAATTTTGCTCATGATCACACAGATCATGTCTTAATTGTTTCTGCCGTAGTGCGGTTTTTGTTTTATTGATACCTTTTGTTTTTTGTAAGTTTTAATTGATATCTTTTGCTTCCTACATCATCAGTTATCCCAAGTATCCCTCCTCCTCCTCTCCCTCCCAGAGATCTATTCCATATGACAAACACAATTTTTTAGAAAGGAAAAAAAAACTAGCAAAACTTGTTAATTTTTTTTTAATCCAAAAATGTGTGCAATGCATCACAACTGTGGACCTTCTAGCTCCATGAAGGAGTAGATTGGGGTGTCCTCCTATATCTCTTCATTTCAATCCTGCTTGATTTGTAAGGGGCTAAAATTCTAACTATTCTATCTAAAATCTAATGAGTGGTTGCCAATAAATTATAAGCTTTAGCAAGAATATTTAAGTGTTTAAGTATTTATTAAAGAGCATTAGGATCAGAGAGAAAGGTAAAAATCTAACTATTTCTAAGAGACTCCATCATCCAACCTGCCATGGTGAGGTCAGGAACCAAGAGAGAGAGAAACCCTTCCCCAGTGTCCACTTCCTACTTCATGTTCTCTTCCCAGAAATGGGAGGCTCCTCAAGTTGATTAGCTGGTAGTTTTGATAGACAGTACCCATGAGCAAATGTCACTTCATGATGCCAAGGACCTGACCACATGGCTTGCCCTCAGACTCCTTCTCCTCATGGCAGAGCTTTCCTACAGTACCTCTCCAGCAGGTGGCGTCATTCCAATTGTTACAATGTTATTACATTTGCTTTTGATATTTGGGTATGTGGTTGTTCTTTTCATTCACATTGTTGTAGTTACTGTTTATATTGTTTTCTTGGCTCTGCTAACTTCACTCTGCATTGGTTCATATAGATCTTTCTATGCTTTTCTATATTCATCACATGCATAATTTTTATAGCATAATAACATTCTATTCCATTCATGTACCACAATTTGTTTAGCCACTCCCAAATAATGGGCATCTACTTTGTTTATAATTCTTTGCTCTCACAAAAAGTGCTACTATAAATATCTTGCTGTACATGGGGACTTATTTCTTATTGATGACTGCCGTGGTATATAAACCAGTGTCTGCTATGAACATTTTAGTTACTTTATTTGCATAATTCCAAATTGCTTTCCAAGATGAACGTACCATTTCATGGCTCCACTAACAGAACATTCCACAGCCCATCCAACATTGACCATTGCCATTTTTTGTCATGTTTGCCAACTTGCAGAGTATAAGGGTTTACTTTCCTTGTTTATTCTTTTTTATTGTTTGGATTTTATTTTTGCTTTGTTGGATAGCATAACTCCAGCTTTTTTGGATTCACTTAAAGCATATTAAATTTTTTCCATCCCTTCAGTTTTATTTTGTGTATGTTTTTGTTGTTTAAATGTGTTTTTTATAAGCAACAGATTTTAGGAGTTTGTTTTCTTAGCCAATCTGTCACTCTTTTTCATTTTATTGGATTGTTTAATCCATTCACATTTAAAATTATGAAAGTTGGGCTTATCTTTTCTTCCATCTGTCTCTAATATTGAACTGTTTGGAAGTTATGACATTTTATGCTCTTCTGCTATAAACACAGTACTATATTCCTTCAGTTACTTTGCCTTAACTTTTTTTTAAGGTGGCCCTATTCCCACTGTCTCTCTTCCCCTCACTTTTGATCCTCTCTTTATTTGTTACTTTCTTTCTCTTTGGGGTTTTATCTTCTACTTTGATCTGGTTATATAATTCTTCCATTTTTTTCCCCTCTTAGTCAAGTAGATTCCTCTTTCCTCTCCTCCCCTTCAACTAGTCCTATTAATTAGGTTTTTCAAATTTTTTCATTTGTGTGCCCCTTTCCAAAAAGAATTTCTGTCATTCTCTTCATTATCCATCCTCTCTGTCTACTCTAGATCCTCATTCTCTGGTTTATTATCCCTATAATTATGTGATCTCTATTTTCTATATTCCTCATGCGATTAAAACTTCCAAGGTATCCATTCTATGCTCTCCCCTCTAGGTGATTTCTGCCACTGCTTTGCCCCATGGATTCTGTTTTTCCATTGTGTTTCATTCCCAGAATAATGCCAATTATTGCATGTGTCAGAGAAGATATTGCCCTGTGGTAGGGTCTCTTGCCCACCGTGTTCCTGATTATGCAGCTCACCACTTATTTATACCCTCCCCCAGTTACCATCCTCCCTGGGTCCATGCTTTCCCAATCTCCCAGACACCAGTTGCCTCCAGGAGATATAACTCCCACCTCCTAAGGTAGGATGAGTAAACTTTTCAAACACCAAATTTCCCAGGCCACACTCAGTGCAGGGTCCTTATGAACCTTAACCAACCATCTCTCTTCACCCATAGGAACCTTCATCAGTGGAACCCCCTCCCATCACCAAAACAAGACCTCCTTCTTTCTCCCTTTTATTTTCTCCCATCCTTCTCACCCATTCCCTTGTAGGCTCTTACTCTTTCTTAGACCACATAGGTTACCTTTCCCTCATTGCTAGCTCTCAATTTGACACTGGTACATCACATATTTCTCTCTATTCCCTTGCTTCCATCCTTCCCTTTCATGTACACTCCCATATTGTAATATAGTATATAAAAACATTGATTCACCTGTAGGCAGGATGTTGCCAGGTTCTTTCCATAATGCCTCAGACCTGCTTCTTCACTATTACCTCTACCAGGACTTCTGCCTTCATCCCTGTCTCATTGTGTACACTTATAAAGAAGTCTCTTAATTGTCTCTCTGCTGTTACCCTGTTGTTGTTGATCTTCACTGCTGGTTTTCTTTCTAAAAATGTTTCAAATGCTTCTTTATTATTGAGTGTTCCATCTTTTTTCATTTATGATTAAGTTCAGATGTGCAGGGTAGGTCATCCTGGGTTGCATCTTGAGTTGCATTGCTCTTTAGAACACATTATTCCATTTCTTCCTATTTTTTCTAGTAGGTGTTGAATAGTCTTGTATTCAAATTTCCTTTCTTTTCTATTTGAAAGTCTTTCTCCTGATCACTTGCAGATTTTGTTATTTCTGATTTGAATGACTAAATTTAACCCCTATGTTTTAGAACTTGTAGCCTTGGGCTTTTTTCTAGAGGTGATCTATGAATTTTTTCAATTGGTATTTTATTTTCTATGTTCAGAAGGTCTGGTCAGTTCTCTTCTATTTTTCCTGCATTAGGATGTTAAGGTTTTTTGTCCTATCCTGATCTTCTGGGAGACCTCTGATCCTTAGTTGTATCTACTCATCCTAACTTTGAGACCAGTATGTTTTGTGTGCATAGTCATCATACTTTCTTTTAGTGTTATTGTTTTTTACTTCTCTTCTTCTAGATTGTCCAATTTATTGTTCTCTCTTTTATTTCTTTGTTGAGTCTTGCCATTGTAAAATCTAGTTTTTCTCTTCTGCTTATTATTTTTGCTTTGCAGGTCATAAATTCAGTTCTCATAATTTTAATTTCTCTTTTGAACCACTCAGGAACAGTGGGTTATGGTTCCATGTTCTCTTCGCCTTCCACAGGGTCTTCTGTCTCATCAAGTTTTGGATCACTTTGTTTTGTAGTATTTGTTTGTAGATGCTTGAACTCATTAGTTAGGCCATATTTCCTTCTGTTAATGTTTTTTCCTGTCAATTTATCTACTTATATTGAAGGTCTTTGAGTTTTCTTCTTCCTGAGATCTCTGGTAATTTTAGTCTTCCCCCCTCCCCCAAACCCGGCCTGATTTTCCCCTATTGCACATTATCTGTCTCTGTCCTCTCTGATAGTGGTTTCCATGGGGGCTAGATTGCAAAGCATTTCAGCCTCCTCCTTTCACTCTGGGCAATTCATGGTTTGCTAGCTTAGTTCTCTGCCCCAAGTGACTTTTGGGTGGACAAATGGCCTCGTCTAGATGTTGAGCTCTTTCCCTGAGGCATAGTGAAGTGCTGTATAATTCCTACAGACATAATGTCCTGGAATCCTGACTCTATTTTTTGTTTTTCTGGCTTGGTACTCATGGTGCAGACAACTGCTGTGAAGTTCAGAGCATTGCTGTTTTGGTGATATAGAGTTGTCTGCCCCAGCAAGAGCAGTTCTGATCTTTACAATGCTAGTGCTATAGGATTGTCTACCACCAGGGTGGCAGCCCCCTGCATTCTTTTGCTCTTCAAGAGCTGCTATAGTGCCGTTGTGATAGCCCTGGAGCCAGAGTATCCTTGGCACTAAAAAGAGGGAGAGAGTGGAGTGTTTGGTTGTGTTTTGGTACAAGCTATTGGACCTTGATTCTACTTGTATCACTTTGCTGCCTGTAGCATGTAACTTGGAACAACTGAATTCAGGGTCATTGACCATCATGTTATGAGTTCATTTATTTCTTTACCTTCTTTTGGATTCTGGATGTCTTAGATCATGAAGCCAACTGAAGTTGTTTTATCTTTGGTACATCATTTCTATTTTGGAGAGGTATGAGAGGTCTTGGGCATCAAAGAAAATGTCTAATTTGCCATCTTGTTGATTATATGATTGCCTTTTGTTTTTTGTACCACTATCACTTCCAGATGTTGCCCCTTTCTAGTAGAATTTTTCCCTATCCTTAAGAAAAACAGTGAAACAAAAATATTCACCATAAACAAAATCATTGGACAGGTTGATAATATCTGATAGCATATTCATTCATTCAATCAATAAACATTTATTAAGGACCTACTATGTGCCAGGAACTGTGCTAAGCACTGAGGAGACATAAAGAGGCAAAAGACAATCACTTGCCTCAAGTAGCTTACAGACTAGTGGGGGGATACATCATGCAAACAAATATATAAAAAGCAAGCTATATACAAGATAAATGGAAAATAATTGAAAGAGGGGAAGCATGTTAATTAAGCATATGCAGTATTCTGCATCCATACTTCTGCTGTACCAACAGAGGAACAAACAATGTTTCATCAACTTCCTTTTGGAACCAAGCTTGCTCTTTCCATTTAATTTTTTTTTTTTTTGTGGGGCAATGGGGGTTAAGTGACTTGCCCAGGGTCAGCTAGTAAGTGTCAGGTGTCTGAGGCTGGATTTGAACTCAGGTCCTCCTGAATCCAGGGCCGGTGCTTTATCCACTGCACCACCTAGCTGCCCCTCTTTCCATTTAATTTGACTCAGCTGTTCTTCAGTATTGTTTTTGTTTATATTATTATTATTGTATTAGTGCCCTTGTCGTTCTGTTTTCTTCATTTTGCTTCACTTTATGAATCTTCTCAGGTTTCTCTGAATTCTTCATAATAATATTTCATTTATAAAAATTTGTTCATCTGTCCTCCTGTCGATGGAAGCTGGGAGTGAGGAGCAACAATGGAACAAGCTGGGGCAAGGAGCCCGTGCAAGGGACTAGGAAAGGGTAGAGGGGTTATCTCCTAAATGTCAGATTCTTCAAAACTCAAAAGGAGGCACCTTGAATACTATCATTTCAGAAATGGTTTTAGGAGAGATTTGTAAAGTAGGAGCTTGTCAGAACCCTCTCAAAATCTACCATCTATTCTGTTCACCTGTGATTCTCACTCCATGCATTATTTTCAAGATAGGACCAGGTTTCTCTTCAATTTTCTGCATTTTTTGTTTACTCCTACCCCAAATCTCAAAGTCACATAGATCAAGTTGCTTCTTTCATATCAAGGTGGTAAATATCAGTTGAGGGAAAATTCAAATCCAGAAGGAGCTTCCTAGCTTGGTAGAGTCCATTGTTGCTTTTCTATTAATGAAAAAGGAGGGCTCAGGTGAAGAGGTAAAATATTCCCTGGAGGCTCTCACTACCAGGTGGTAGGCACCCCCCCCCCCCAACTCTCCTGGGGTTAAGGAAAGCAGATGACTTTCCACCTTTCCACCTTTCCACTGTGAAACACAGAAGAAATGGTTATATCTTTTTCTTGGGAGTCTGCTTACTTCCTATTAGGTTTTTATTGTTTCATGCATGGGTATCTTATCTCCTTATTGATCCTTGGCCATCTTTTTTTCATCTCCCTGGCTAACAGTTTCCACCACTAGAAAGAAAGAGTTGGGCCTCAAAATATGAGAGGAAAGATGATTTCTGAGACCCTTTCCATTCCTAAAGATATGGGACTTGATTACTTTCTAAAGAGTGGTTTCTTAAGCTTCAAAGGCAAAGTTAGAAGGAAAGACTCAAGGTTCCACTGTGATGACCCAAAAGAAGCGAGTCTTCCTTATTAGGTAGAGAGTAGTCAGTCAGTAAACATTTATTAAGTGCCTTCTATGCCTCAGGCACTGTCCTAAGTGCTGAGGATACAAAGAAAGAGTTCTTGCCCTTTAGGATCCCACAGTCTGGGGCAGCTAGGTGGCACAGTGGATAGAGCACCAGCCCTGGAGTCAGGAGTACCTGGGTTCAAATCCGGCCTCAGACACTTAACACTTACTAGCTGTGTGACCCTGAGCAAGTCACTTAACCCCAATTGCCTCACTTAAAAAAACCAAAAAGGATCCCACAGTCTAATGAGGGAAAAGGAACATAAGTCACAGGTGGCATGATGAAATCCTGAAGCAGAGTGGGAAATGTTGAGGTGGCTGCCTTTGATACCCTCCTTAAATGGAGAATGCACGAGGAAGTCTCCTATGCCTGTCCTCCACTTTCTCCAATCCAAGGGAGAAGGGCTCACCAAGGAGAAGGGATACTGAGGAGGTAGAAATTTAGTTTCGTTGTCATTATACTAATGTAATTTCTGTTATTGTTTTTTTGTTTGTTTGTTTGTTTTGTTTTTTTAGTGAGGCAATTGGGGTTAAGTGACTTGCCAAGGGTCACACAGCTAGTAAGTGTTAAGTGTCTGAGGCCGGATTTGAACCCAGGTACTCCTGCCTCCAGGGCCGGTGCTGTATCCACTGCGCCACCTAGCTGCCCCTAATGTAATTTCTAATAGGGGTAAAATTCAATCCAGTAAACATTATTAAGCACCTACTATGCCCAAGGCTTGGTGCTTGTTACTAGGGAGATAAACAGTCCCTGCCCTCAAGGAGCTTATCTTCTTCTGAGGAGATACAATGTGTATATAAATACATTTGAGGGAGAAGAGGTAGAGTGTGATGTTCTAGGAATGGAAACCAATTTTAATATCAGACTAAGTAAAATATCAGCTCTTGGATTTGCTCTCTCATAGGTAACCAACAATCCCCTTCATATCAGATTCCTTGGTTTGCTTTTTCTCTTCTTAGCCTATATTTTTGTCAGCCTCTGTGTGGTAGTTTAGATCATTGGCTAGCCTCCTGAAATTCTGCAACATGGAATTGTAGAGTGGGAAGGAACCCCAATGGTCTTTAGCTAATTGTTCATTTGTTTTCAGTCATGTCTGACCGACAATGACTGAAATGACAAAGGTACTGGAGTGCTTTGCCATTTCCTTCTCCAGCTCATTTCACACATGAGGAAACTGAGGCAAACAAGGTTAAGTGACTTGCCCAGGGTCACCCAGTTTATTAAGTGTCTGAGGCCTGATTTGAACTCAGGAAGATGAGTCCTCCTGACTCCAGGCCTGGAAATCTATCCACTGTGTAATCTAGCTTCCCCCTCTTTGGCTAATACCTGAATATCCTCTTTACAATGACTTGACAAGCCAGATATATAACAGTATGTCTCCTTCCTTCTAGACCTCCAGTTCGGAGCAACCTCCAGCTTCTTTGAGAAGGTTCTCATTGCTAGAGAGTTTTTGTTCTTACTTCCAGTCTAAATTTGCTTTTTTTCATCTTTCATCCACGTTGCTCTTAATGATCTGTCCCAATAATTCAATTCTTCTTCACTTTATGACATCCATTCAAATACCTAAAGAGATCTTTAATGTCAATTGAATTAAATTCAACTAGCATTCATTTTGGACCTGTTATATGCAAGACTGTTCCTAGGCGCCAGGGATGTAAAGAAAAAAAGGGGGGAGGGGGGAAGAAAAGAAAAGAAAAAAGGAAACAGCTCTTGCCCTCAAAGCACTTACATCTAGTTTTTTCTATTCTGTGGGTATGGTATAGCATGTACATAAGTAAATGCAAAATCTATGGTGGTGTAGTGAATGGAGTACCAGACTTGGAGTCAATAAGACCTGAGTTCAAATCCTTCTTCAGATATTAGCTGTATGATTCTGACAAATCACTTAACTTTTCTATGCCTCTGTTTCCTCGTCTGTAAAATGAGTGACTTCCTCAGTGACTTCTAAGGTTCTTTCCAATTCTAAATTTATGACTATGATACGAGGAGTCCCTGAAAAGGACTCATGGAGGAAGTGAGATCTGAAAAATATTTTGAAGGAAGCTTGGAATCCTGAAAGAAGGAGGTTCAGAGAGAGCACGTTTCAGACAAGAAAGACCACCTGTGCAAAGGCATGGAAGCAGGAGCCCAGATGCAGGGAACAACAACAACAACAACAAAATATAGTCTAACTGGAGCATAGAATGAGAGAGGAAGTAATATGAAATTAGTATTGGTGGTACATTGACAAGAGCTTTAAATGGCAAGTGGAGGCATTTATATTTTTTTATCCTAATGGAGATAGGGAAACATTGAAGATTTTTCTAATAGGAGGCACCATGGTTAGATATGAGTTTTTGGAATATCAATTTGGCAGCTATGTGGAAGATTAATTGGAAAAGGGACAAACTGGAAGCAGGGGGAGGAAGCAATTAGTAGGCTATTGCAAAGTTGAGATAAGAGGTGATGAGAGCTTGAATTGGGGTAGAAATTGTGTAAGTAGAGAAAAGGGGATAGAGAAGAGAGATGGTATGGAAATAGAATGGAAATTATGGCCATTGATTAAGCTATATGGTTGGAAGAGGAGGGAAGAGCTAAGAATGACACCAAGATTGCAAACTGAGGTGATTAGAAAGGGATCAATAGCATTAACTGAAGTAAGGAAGTTTGGCCGAGGGGTGGGATTTGGGGGGACAATATGAGTTCCACTTTAAACATGTTGAGTTTTGAGATGTAGGTTTGAAAATCAAAAGAGGGATAAAAGCTGGATATGTGGATTTGGGCATCATCTGTTTAAACATTATAATTGAACCCCATGGGAAGAGATGAAATAACTAAGGGAGAATGTGTGTAGAGAGAAAAGAGCTGGGGACAGAATTTGGGGGGATGTACAAAGAGAGGTTTTGAGATGTGGATTGGGAGAAGAAAGGGTGCTCATTACAAATGACCTCTCTTAAAAAAAGAAAAAGAAAAAAGAAAAAAAAGACCTCTCTTTTCTTTCTTTTTTTTTGGGGGGGGGGGCGAAGCAATGAGGGTTAAGTGACTTGCCCAGGGTCACACAACTAGTAAGTTTCAAGTGTCTGAGACTGGATTTGAACTCAGGTCCTCCTGAATCCAGGGCCAATACTCTATCCACTGTGCCACCTAGCTGCCCCCCTTTTTATTTTTAAAATTTTATTTTCTTAAATTTTTTACCTCTCTTTTCTTACTCTTTGTAGGAAGTGAGGTCCTCTTCTAATGGTCAAGGTGAGGAAGTAATTTTGAAAGTCTGAGGAGAGTAGGTTTGTAATATCTGCCCTAGAGCTTGTGACAGAGTCAATCAGGCAGGACTATAAGGATCTCTTTGGAGGGAGGGCCTAGTTGAGATTAGATAATAAATTTGCTGTGAACCCAGTTATAATTATTTGGTGACTTTTTTTTTTCTAGGAGCATTCCAGCAGCACATGCGTAGAAACAGATAAGGCTAGTGGTAACCTAGGTTTGGGATTTAGTAAGTCATGACTGGTGAGATAGCACAAAGGGGCAAGGAATTCAAGGCTAGCTAATAAAGTATGGTTGACATGGTCAACCATGTGGTACAGTGGAGTCAGGAAGACCTGACCTCAAATCCTGCCTCAGATACTTACTAGCTATGTGGCTTTAGGCAAGTCACTTAACTCTTATTGCCTCAGTTTCCTCATTTGTAAAATGAGCTGAAGAAAGAAATGGCAAATCACTCCAATATCCTTGCCAAGAAAACCCCAAATGGGGTCATGAAGAGACAGATGTAATTCAACAACAACATGCTATATAAATGACAAGATATTGTTATTTTCTAGAGAGTTAATATAATTAAAACTATGTTAGGGCACATGGTTATTTATATTTATTTAATATCTATGTTAGGGATTGAACTTGCATTTTGCTGCACTTTGAAATAATACAAATGCTCAAGAATAAAAAAGGCCAACATGTTGAATAAATCATATAAATAAAGGAAAATTACAATCCTAAAAAAATAAAGAAGAGAAAAGAAATGTTCAACCATGGGTTCAAGATTATGAAAGGGAAGGGTTAATAGGCTGGGAGAACAGGGAGGGGTAGAGGACTGGAGGTCACAGTCAGCACACAGAGTAGTTTTAGGAAGGGTGAGAAAGGAGGAGAAATTGAAGGTAGCAAAAGGACTTTGAGAGTTCTGTCTGGATCATAGAAGAAAAAACAGTTACGAGTACGATTGAGGTAATGATCGTCCTTGTATGTAACTGAGGTGGCATGAAGATATAGGTATGGAGCTTAGGAAGTTGATGAACTGGGAAGCCAGCAAGTCTGAGGGGATTTTGACATATGTTCAAGTCCCTAAATATGAGGAGATGAATTGAGATAGAGAGGAAGACTGTGAAACTAGGTACTGAACTCCTTGAGACAGAAGGGATAATGACCGTGAGATCAGTAAACAAGAATGACAGGAAATTATAATGGATGATAAATATGGATGGAGAGAAATTCAAAGTTGGAGAAATTGCTAAGCAGTGGTGGCAGAGGAATAGTGTGTTAGTGGGAATGAAGAACAATGACATATTGGATGGCAGAATCAGGATTCGAAAGAATCTTGATAAACTGGAACATTAGATAAAATGTACATAGGGATAAGTGACACATCTTACACTTCACTTCTAAAACTCAGTTTCATAAGTACAAGATAGGAGAGGCATGGTTTAACAGGATTTTATCTGAAAAAAGATCTGGAGGTTTTAGCCGACTTCAAGATCAATCCAAGTCTACTTCTCTTCCTGGGCCAGTGCTTTGTGGGGCAGAAAAAGAAAGAAGTACAGAGCACTTGAGAGGGAGGCCAGGGGATATAGTGTCTTCTGAGAGGAGAGCCAAGTTTCTATATCCCAAGAAGACAGAAAAAGTGTAAGTGAAGAGGTCTAAAATCAAAGGAGGGGGCAGCTAGGTGATGCAGTAGATAAAGCACCGGCCTTGGAATCAGGAGGACCTGAGTTCAAATCCGGCCTCAGACACTTGACACTTACTAGCTGTCTGACTTTAGGCAAGTCACTTAACCCTCATAGCCCAGCCCCCGCCCCCCAATTTTTTTTTAAGTAAGAAAAATTAAAGGAAACTTGTTTCAAGTGCTCCACAGAGTCCTGTTCTAATACCCGTTCGTGGCATGGAGGTGAACCTGAGTTCTCAAAGACTGTCATGTGTAGCAGGTTTTGCCATGATGAAGGGCTTTGAGTAGGCTCCTAGCAGCCCGCTGAACCTGTTTTCCAAGGATCAATTTTGCTAACTATGGAGAAGCATGTCACCAGTAGGCCAGCCACCTGGTGTTTGTTAACTCATGAAACAAATAAAAAGAAAAATGGCCTTTATAGTCCCCTTTCACTTCTGCAGTGATGGTGGCAGAGGGACAGGGAATAAGACAGAAGATAATACAAATCATGTCATCTTTAGACTGTCAATAAACTTTAGCCCAACTATTTATGCTTTAAATGTGAAATTCTTATCCATTGACTAAGTGGTCAGGTCATTGAAATTGCTGAATCATATCCACCTTGACACTTATTTGGTAAATGAAACCAGAAGAAAGTTGTTACAAAATGGAAGTAATTGTCAAGCTGCAATAATTGCAGCTTTTCTACCATTATCATTTGTTTAAAATGTAGTAAAGAAGCTAAGATCCTCCAAATCACATCAACATCCATTCTGATGGCTGTTGACTTTAATGCAAAGGAGGAAAAAGGTGAGGATATCTGGAAATGTATGAGACAGCATGGTTGAGGAAGAAGAAATTATAGAGGTCAAAGATTTGTGTATTATAGCAATGCCTTGTAACTGTATCATGAACATTTTCTTTTAAAAAAACACAAGAAGAGTTGACAGTACATGACAAGCACAATAAAGAATTAAATAGATACAGTTTTAACAGACAGGAGAAGTCTTGTTATTGATGTAGGACTTATCCCTGAGTCAGCTGTCTGTCTATAGTAAGACCATTGACTCATTAAAGCTAAGATCCAAATGAGTAAAAAACAAGAGAAAGAATAATAATGAGAAAATGATGGGGTCTACAATTTAAACAACTTAACCTTAAACTAACTGCAATTTAAGACTGGGAAAAAGACAACAGAAATGACATCAACACTAAATGTAATAATTTTATCCAAAAACTTAAGCAATGTAAATTAATTGCCATAACAAAGAGAACAAAATAATTCAGAAAGCACTTTAGTGGGCAGACTTCTGACTTACTTGCCAAGTGGAGAGAGATGGGTCCTACCAAAGGCAGCACCAGATTAGAATATAACCTTCTTTTAAAAATCTTAATGAAAAAGGATAAATGAGCAACTATGAGCAGGATCATCCCATAAATAAAGAAAATCAATGGATGTTGAAAACAGTTTAAAGGAAGTTTGACACACTCTCCAAATACATAGAATCACCCAAAGGGCATTCAGGGATGAGAATGAAAGGAGGACTATGAACAGAAGAAAAATGGAAAAGATTCTCAAAATACATGTTAACGATTTATCTTTCTCTATCAAGGATAGTGGGAAAACTATAAGCTTTTATGGGGGGTAGGGAGTTGCTTTAACTTGACTGGACTTAGGCTTTCACATCATTTCCTGGCCATTTCTAAACCACTCTGTCATGTGTGTACTCTGCAAGTGGCCCGGGTATTCAACATTTAATCTCTGATTCCCCAGAAGCAAAAGTCCCCATAGTACCCTGGGTGAGCACTGTTAAACTTTCTTTTGTTCAGACTAAACATCGACAAGTTCTTTCATCTGATTGTGAATTGATCTCCGCCATCTTGAATGACTTCCTCTGGACATTCTCCAGTGTCTTTCCCCAAAAGTGGCATTTAGAACTGAACTGAACACAATGCTACATACATCTGGAGCATTGTCCAGTCAAGGCTTTTGCCTCCTTACTCCTAGAAGTGGTACCTCCTTTAAGGCACTCTGAGATCATGTTTGCTTTCCTAGCTGCCATATTCCACAGTAGACTTGGATTGATCTTGAAGTCGGCTAAAACCTCCAGATCTTTTTTCAGATAAAATCCTGTTAAGCCATGCCTCTCCTATCTTGTACTTATGAAACTGAGTTTTAGAAGTGAAGTGTAAGATGTGTCACTTATCCCTATGTACATTTTATCTAATGTTCCAGTTTATCAAGATTCTTTCGAATCCTGATTCTGCCATCCAATATGTCAGCTATCCCTTCCAGCTTTGTGTCATCTGTAAATGTGATAACCATGCCATTTATGCCTTTATCCAAGTCATTGATGAAAAATGTTAAACACAACAGGCCAAACAGTTCTTAGGTGTACTCTACCAGAGACCTACTTCCAAATCGACATGGAGCCATTAAAACTACTCTTTGGGTCTAATCATTGAACTGAATCTGAATACAACTAAATGCACTGTCATCTAGCCTACATCTTCACCTCTTTTTAGGTAACAACAGCGTGAGATATTTTATCAGCTGCTTTGCTAACATCCATTTACAGCATTCCCCTGAGAAACTAAGTGGTGCAGTGGATAGAGCACCATGTCTGGAGTCAGAAAGACTCATCTTCCTGAGTTCAAATCTAGCCTCAGACACTTACTTGTTGTGTGACCCTGGGCAAATCACTTCACCCTGTTTGCCTCCGTTTCCTCATTTGTAAAATGAGGTGGAGGAGGAAATGGAAAACCATTCCAGTATCTCTGCCAAGAAAACCCCAAATGGGATCACACAGAGAGTTAGACACCACTGAAAAATGACTGAACAACGAACAACATGATCTACCTGTTCGGTAGTACTGTCAACAAAGTAAATACATTTAGTCAAATATGACCTGTTCTTGATGAACCCCTTCTAGCTCTTTGAGATCACTGCTTCTTTTTCTAGATATCCATTAACCATCTCGATTTTTTCTGGATTTCCATTAACTATCTCCATATAAATACATGCTAGAATTTTTGTACAAATCAAAGGAAAACTCACTGGCCTCCAGTTTGCATACCCTGATCTCTTTCCTTTTTTGAAAATCAAGGAAACATTTGCTTGTCTCCAACCTTGTATATTTCTTGTTTCTATGATCTTTAAAAGTGCACTGACC
The DNA here is from genome assembly GCF_019393635.1 of Dromiciops gliroides. NCBI lineage: Eukaryota > Metazoa > Chordata > Mammalia > Microbiotheria > Microbiotheriidae > Dromiciops > Dromiciops gliroides. Next base: position 450,021,907 of record NC_057864.1, read on the forward strand.
ATGGCTTAGCTGTCAAACCTTAGTGCCTAATATGCATCTGGACCTGGTGACTCAAACCCATCCAGGGCATCGTACTCCCTTCTTTTCTTGGCTGTCAGCTTCTTATTAGCCGTCTATGTTCTATTCCTTCCAGTCCAAAGAATACAGAAGCAAAATAAACCTTCTCTCATTTGTCTGTTATCACTGTCCCATGTGCTCTGGACTGGTCCTAACCTTTCTTTGAGCCTCCTCTTTTCCCCCCACTGCAACCAGCAGATCAAAAGATGATTCTAAGTTGGAGGTGGTCCCCTGACTGTAGCTCATGGGTAGAAGTCAGGAGAGAGAATGTTCCAGATGTGGAAGAGAGCCTGTGCAAAGGTGTGAGGCTGGAGATTCAATGGGAAGTTCATGGAGCAGCAAGGAAACGGTTTGTCAGGAATGTAGATTGTAGGAAGGAAAGTGCCATGAAATGAGCCTTGGATGCCAAATGAGGATTTTACATTTGATCTTGGTGCTAATAGTGAGACGCTGGAGTTTATTGAATGAATGAGGGAGGTGAGACAGTCAGACCTGTGCTTTAGGAAGATCAGTTCGACAGTTTAGTGGACAATGGACTGGAGAGGGAAGAGACTTGTGGCAAGGAGAGCAGCTAGCTGGTGTGGTGGATAGAGCACTGGGCTTGGAGTCAAGAAGATGGCTGACTGTGTGACCCTGGGCAAGTCACTTAATCTGTTTGCTTCAGTTTTCTTATCTCTCAAATGGGGAAAATAACAGCACCTACCTCCTAGCTTTGTTATAAGGATCAGATGAGAAAATTGCAAAATTAGCATAGTGCCTGGCAAATAGTAAGTGCTATATAAATGTTGTTGTTGTTGTTATTATTATTGCAATAGTCCAGGTTCATGAGGTGGGAAGGTTCTGCATCAGAAATGGCAGTGTCACAGAAGAGAGGGAGGCATAAACTAGAGATATTATTGACATTTGACATGAGAGTGAAGAGTTGAGGATGACACCTAGGTGACTTGGGAGAATTATGGTGCTGCCCATGGTAATAAGAAAGATAAAAGGATAAGAAGGGTGGGGTTTCGAGAAAAGATTGTGAGCTGTTTTGAACATTTTGAATTTAAGGTTTCTATGGGACTTCCAGTTAGAAGAATCTAATAGTTAGAGATGAGAGTCTGGAGGTTAGGAGAGAGATAGGGTTGGGTTAGCAGAAGTGAGGATCGTCGGCATTGAGACAATAATTGAATCCACAGGAGCTGATGAGATCCCCTAGAAAAACTGTATAGCTTGAGAGAGGAGGAGATCCAAGACACAGCCTTAGGGGCTTTAGGGACTTGACCTGGATGAAGAGGGAGTGGCCAGCCAGATAGAGAAATACCCTGTTAGAGTACTGCCCCAGAAACCTAGAGAGAAAAGAGGGTCAAAGGCTGCAAGGAGGTCAAGAAGGAAGAGGCTTGAGAAAACACCATTAGATTTGGCAATTAAGAGATCTTTGAACACCAGTCCTGGAATCAGGAGGACCTGAGTTCAAATCCGGCCTCAGACACTTGACACTTACTAGCTGTGTGACTCTGGGCAGGTCACTTAACCCCAATTGCCTCACCCCCCCCCACCCCACCCCCACCCCCAAAAAGAGAGAAAGATCTTTGGGGAAAAACAAACAAAAACAAGAAGAAAAAAAAAAGAGAGAGAGAGATCTTTGGTAACTCCTGAGAGAGCCATTTCAATGGAATGAGGAGATCAGAAGCCAGATTGTAGAAAATTAAGAAGAATTAGAGGAAAGGAAGTAGACACACTGACTATAAACAGTCTTCTTGAGGAGTTTAGAGGGACCCTGGCTAATAGAGATAGATACAGCTGAGGTTTTTTGAGGTTGGGAGAGTCATGGCCAATTGTAAGGCAGTAAGGAAACAGTCAGTAGACAGGGAGACATGGGAACCACGTTATGAATGGAATTGCCTTTCTGAATGCCAGACTGAAGAGTATTCATTTTATATTAAAGGTAGTAGGGAATCATTGAAGATTTTTGAGCATGGAAATGACATGATCAAACACATGCTTTGGGAAGATTATTTTGGCATCTGAGTTTTACTCAGATGGACTAGAAGAGGAGAAAGTAGAAGAAAGGAGAGCAATTAGGAGACTATATTTCCTTCTGTATCCTCCCTCCCCTGCCACCCTACCCCAAGTCCAATTACCTCTTCTATATCCAGGGATTAGAGGCACAATGCTCCTTTGATCTAGAAAATCCACTTTAAAATTTTTGGCCCTCCTTTCATACCAGAGAAGAAGGCTGAATTTTTTCCTTTCCTTTTTTTTCTTTCTTACTTTGTTTTTAACAGGGCAAGGAGGGTTAAGTGACTTACCCAAGGTCACACAACTAGTAAGTGTCACATGTCTGAGGCCAGATTTGAACTCAGGTCCTCCTGACTCCAGGGCTGGTGCTTTATCCACAGAACCATCTAGCTGCCCCTTCCTTTTCTTTTATGGGGTGTTTACAGTACCTTCTTTTGTAAATTTTGGGTTAAGTATTTGTTCACAGCCTCTGTGTCATCTGCTGGCCTTTGCTTCTTGTCTTGGCTTTTGCAAAACTCCCCCCAAATTTCCATTTAATTTCTTATACCGATTTGTGATGTATCAAAACCTCAATTGGGGAAAGTTGCAGTGAGGAAGGGCTAACTGTATATTCTTGTTCCCTCAGTGGCTTCATTTGATCTACTTATTAGGGAAAGAAGTGATCTGATAAAGTAATTTGTCCTGAGGGGATGACTACACATTATAAGTTTCATTTGTTACCTCTAGTTTCCTCATACCTACATCTAGAGATATTTAGGATTTGAAAGTACAAGATGAGAGATAATCTTGCATGCAAAGGAATGAATGATTAATGGTAGAATTTCAGAGCAGGCTTTTTTAATATTAAAATTTTCCTTTTGATTATGAACTTAACAATTACCAATAAACATCAACATTTCAGCCTATCATGAACAAAAAAGAGGATTGCACATGAAATCACAAAGTTCTGTTATGTACAATTTTTTTCAAACTGGCTATCAAATTTAGAGAGGCATCATAGTACGTTGTATAGAGAGCTGGCCCAGGAACCCTGAGTGCCTAGGTTCAAGCCCCACCCATGACAAAAACTAACCAAATAACTGTGGGCAAGTCATGTAAACCTCTTCATGCTCTAAGTCAGAGGCGTCCAGCGCTGGTGAGGCCTGAATGAAATTAAAATGTAAATGGACAATATTTAACAAAATAAATTAAAAAACAATAGATAATGTTTAGATAATACATAGACCAGGTTAATATGTGATTTTCTAAGTCAGTTTGTGTCCTGAGGGGATCCCTAAGCACAGGTTACTTACTGGCCTTATTTCTGTTTGGTCTTGGCACCACTGCCCTAGGAAGCTCTCAGAGTTTATAGAAACTACAGAGAAGGTGCTGACTTGTAAAAGGGAAAAAGTTCCCTCACCAAAGAAATGACAGGCATAGACTGGATAGCAAAGTGCTAACCACACAATGAACAGAAATGGGAGCCTATGTTGTCTGAATAAACTCTCTGCCCTCTCTGCTAAACTTGGTCCTGTCTTACTCAATTTAAGGAAAACAAAGATTGAAATGGTTTCGATAGCCTAAGGTATTTCATATATCCTTAGGCACTCTATGCTTGGGAGCTATCTGTAATTATTATGCGTATCTATTATTACTATTATTATTATTATCCATATCAAAAGTTTGTTGTTATTGTTCCACTGCCCTGATTTTTTCAGTGTAGAGAAGTCCCACTGTGGAAACTCTATCCACCAATGCCAGACAGCAACTAATCTGTAACTTAAAGGTTTAGAGAATTTAGGGGAGGCTTCTCAGTATTTAAGTGACTTGCCAATATAGCCAATATGCATAAGAGGCGTAAGTACTAAGTACTTGAATCTAGATCTTTCTGACTATGAAGCTGACACTCTATTATGCCATACTGCTATTTACTCATTATTTATTCATTCATTCATTCATTCATTCATTTGTGGGGTAATGAGGGTTAAGTGACTTGCCCAGGGTCCCACAGCTAGTAAGTGTCAAGTGTCTGAGGTCACATTTGAACTCAGGTCCTCCTGACTCCAGGGCTGGTGCTTTATCTACTGCGCCACCTAGCTGCCCCATACTGCTATTTATTAATAATTATAATTAAGACCCAGATCATTATTGTTGTAATGAGCAACAGCATTAACATTAACAGTAGCAGCCAAAACAGGGAGATAAAATAGAAAAAGAATTGAAATTGGAACCCTAAGTCACAGGGTCAAATCTCAGCTGGACTCCTATAGATGGCCTTAGACAAATCACTTCTCTCTGAGATTCATTCCATTTTTTCATTTGTCAAAAGAATGGGATTAAATTAGATGGCTTTTAAAGTCCCTTCCGGCTCTAAGTACCATGAAGTTCAATGAAGAAACACCTACCGAGTGCCTGTTTTGTGTACGATGTTGGAAATGTATAGTTTGTTACATATCAGCCCAGCCCTTAGGGAACTTTGAGGTGATTGAATATACAGTAAAAAGTGACACAGTAATAATTCACATTTAAACAATACTTTATGGTGGAAGTTCTTAATAATTTTTGTCATAGATTTCTTTGGAAGTGTAAGGAAACTTGCAGACCTCTTCTCAGAATTATGTTTTTATGTTTATTTTTAATTATTTATTTTTTGGAGGCAAGCAGAGTTAAGTGACTTACCCAGGGTCATACAGTTAGTGTCTGAAACTGGAAACTGGATTTGAACTAAGGTCCTCTTGACTTCAGGGCCAGGGCTCTATCCATTGCACCACGTAGTTGCCCCCAGGATTGTGTTTTTATATCCATAAAAGCAAAGTACATAGGATTATAAAGGAAACCAATGATATTGAAATTCAGTTATCAAAATATTTTTAATGAAACAAGTTCCTGAGGCTAAGAACTTTTGCTTTATAATATAAAGTGATTACTATATAGTGCATTGAAGCTCACTACAACTCTGTGAGGTCAGTAGTGTATTATCATTCCTGTTTTGCAGATGATGAAACTAAGGCTCAGGGTCCAGTGTTATATAGCGAGTAAATAAATGACAGAGAGAGAACTTGAAGGAAGATCTTTTGGCTGCATACCTAATACTCTTTCTATCGCATTGTACTATGCCATGATACTGTGTCAAATGAGTGGTCTACACATTGAATGCTATTGGAATTCAAAGGACAAAGATGCCTAAGGGCTCTGCAAACTAAGGAAGGTAGATTCCGAGTTGAGTATTGAAGAACTGGATGGATTTAGAAGAAATGAGGCGGGGGCATGGGGAAGAAGAACTGGGAGGACGACATGGTATGCAGGAAAGCATATTGGCAAACTAAAGACCTGCATTCTGATCCATGTAACTTCCTAGCTATGTGACTTTGGGCAGATAATCACTTATGTACTTGGTTTTCTTATCTGTGAAAGGAGGGATGTTGTACTTGAGGATAGCTAAGAACCTTAGAGCACTGACATTCTAGGCAAGAGTGCATATGCTATATTTTATAACAAACAAAGAGCCAAGGAAGGTTTTTGAGGCAACATGATACCTGCAAAGCTGTAGTTTAGGAAAGTCATCCTTATAGCCATGGATAGAATGGAATGGAGGCAAACAAGGTTTAGTTCAATCAGATTCAACAGACATTTATCAAGCACCTACTCTATATAAGGTACTACATTGAAGACAGGGTGTCTGGTTAGAAGATGGTTGCAGTTGTCCAACACTGAAGTGATGAAGATCAAGAAGACAAGTGTTCTGGAAGTGGAATGGAAATGAAGGGAGAAATCCAGGAAAAAGTAATAGTATTTCTTGAGTAATTAAACACAGGAAGAAAGGGAGAGGAAACATGAGGGATGATCATAAGGTTCAAGATTCAGTGACTAGGATGATGACGGAAACATTGGCAGGAAGAGAAACTGATTTTGAGGAAAAGATATTGAGTTTAGTCATAGATATGTTGAATTTGGATTTATAGCAAGACATCTGGATTGAAATGCATTGTAGATAGTTAAAGATACAGAACTAAAAAGCTCAAGAGAGAGGCCAGGGATGGAAATGTTGATTTGGGAGTTGTTTGCATAGAGATAATAAGAAAAGTCATGGGAGTAAATGAATTCTCTGAAGAAAAAAAATCATATTGAGAAAAGAGCAGAGGACTGAGAACTGAGCCTTGCACTCAGAACTGTCCACCTTTAGAAGATATAAGAAGGAATCTGAGCTAATGAAGAAGGCAGAGGAGTGAATATAAAGGAACAAGGAAAACCAGAACAATGGAACATCATGAAATTGAAAAGAGAAAAGAAATCAAGAAGTAATGTGACACAGGGCTTAGGATAAGTCAGAAGAATTTTCTCCTGTGAGAAGCAAAACCAAAGATGATCAGATAACAAGACAGACATAGGGAGGAATCAAGGGACTATTAAAGTTTAGATTAACTGGGGGGGCAGCTAGGTGGTGCTGTGGATAAAGCACCAGCCCTGGATTCAGGAGGACCTGAGTTAAAATCTGGCCTCAAACACTTGACACTAGCTGTGTGACCCTGGGCAAGTCACTTAACCCTCATTGCCCTACTAAAATAAAATAAAATTTTAAAAATTTTAAAAGTTCAGATTAACCAACTAGATATCAGGACAGACATACCTAAGAAGTAAGGGGAGATAAAATTCTATAACAGGAAAATCAGTTAGGTGTGGCTACTACCTGACCAGAGCTAGGAGACAGAGATAACACCAAAGGTCAGGACCATCATTTCAAAAAAATCCCCCTTGACTCTCAGGAATATGACAAGCATCCAAGCTTTCCCCACCCCAAAAGGGAACTTTTCATTTTCAAGTAGACACCCCATCTATCTTCTACAAAAGCTTTTTCTTTCCTTCTGTTCTGGGAGGAGAATGTTTTTAAGCTCTCCTCCCCTTGAGGTGAAGTCTTCTACATCCCTCTAGGTAGCCTACCCTAGAGCTAAAGTTAAAAAAAAATTAATTCTAATTGGACTGTGTTCGAGAATATAATTCTTTATTGAAGAATACCTAAGGACACCCACCCTTTCCCCCATAACAGAATGGGTGGTCAGCCATACTGAAGACTCCAGAGAAGTCCAAGAGAGGGAGGGTTGAGGAAAAGGGCCATTGGATTGGAGACAGATCACTACCAACCTTGAGAGCAATCTCAGCAGGAACTGACAAACTACAAGGAGTTAAAAAGGGAGAGAGTGATGACGAATTGGAGATTGTTAGTAGTGAAATGAACATGAGAAATAGAATGATCATTTGAGGGCAGTAGGGTTTAAGGTTTATTTAAGGTTTATTTGGGGTTGGTTTGGGTTTTTTTTTTTAAGGATATAAGAAAACAGAACCTGTTTTTAGGCAGAGAGTAAGAACCCCGTGAAGGAGTGATTGAAGATTTAAGAGAGAGGAGAAAAATTTATGCAGCACAATCCTATAGGAGAAAGGAGCAGGATAGCATCAGGAACACAGGTAGAAGTGTCAGCTTTAGCCATGGAAGGCCACCTTTTCCACTGCAACAGGAAGGAGAGAGGACAGAATGGTAGAGGTGGGAAGAGAGAATGAGAAATAAGGGAGTTCATCTTTGATGTGTTGACCTTTTCCATAAAGTAGAGAGCTAGGCAAGGAGGAGGGATGTGGATTTGGAAGTCTGAGGAATGTGTGAAAGATTTGGAATAATTAGTATGCAAAATGATTTGGAGAGTCAATAATGAATGATGAAGTAGTGCCAAGCAGTAGTGAGGGCCCAGAATAGGTCACATAGCAAGAGTCAGCTTGGTCAGAATAATTTTGTGACTTTGTCCAGTAACACTTAGCAGCAGCTCAGGAATGGGAGGTGAGTTAGTTCACTTTATGACTGACCCAGATTTTGGGGGGTGAGAATGGCAAGTTAGAAGAAGATCCAGCGTGTCAGGGCAACATTCAAGTCAAAGGGGTGAGGGAGTTTGGAGTACTAGAGAATTTAATGTTGATGCACCATTCAAGTTGGGTAGAGAGTCTAGCCAAGACAACAGGAAGGGGGACATAGGAAACGACTGAAGATTATGATGAGGGACACAGAGAAAGCAACAGAGAAGATACAGAACATGTATATATTTGGAGAGTGAAAATCAGGAGCAAGAAAGGAGATAGTAAACATAATAAGGACAAAGTAGGAGATTTAGTAATCATTTTTTAAATGCCCGCTGTGTGTCAGGCATTGCAGAGCAAAGAATAACTCAAGGTTATTGATAAGGAAGATTTAATAATAGGAAATAATGATAATAATAATAATAATAATAATGATAGGAAATAATGATGTGAGTATGGTATGGTGCTTTCTAACAAGTGGGATATTCTCCCTAAAGGGAGCAAAGCAATGACCAAAATGATTGGACATATTCAATGACCACCTCCACATAAATAAATCCACTTTTTAAAAATGAAGACAGAGTTGAAATCAAAATCAGCAAAAACTGAGCATCGATTATTTAATAGGATATGTGCAAAAGACATCACATTTGAGTTGACATATCTTCAATATGGGCGTGATCTGCCACAAGTTGGCTCATGACACACAGGGGGCATGTTATCATGCTGCTCGATGCATGTGTACATGGGGTGTATAAAATTGAAAGTACCTAGTCTTTGAGTGCAACTTAAGAGTGCTATAAGCTGTATGTCTCCATGTCATTTCCTTTGGTGGGTGAGTGCAAGATAATAAGCTGGTTCTCCCCCTTAAAAAAATCCTTGAAATATTTTAAAAATTGAGATAACTCAATAATGATCATCATTTGAAAATTTCAGTAATTAAATTGGTCTTATTTTTTTATTTTTATTTTTATTTATACATTTTTTAAAAATGGTTGGCAGTGTTATATACAATTTAGAAACCACTGGTATAGTTAAGAGAGCACTGAATTTGGAATCAAAAGACCCTGGTTTGAATCCATTACCTGTGAGACTTTGGATGTGCCAACAGGATTTGAGGTCCTGTTTCTATATCTGTATAATGGAGGAGGGGGGGGAGGGGGGCAGCTAGGTTGTGCAGTAGATAAGAGTGCCCAGCATGAAGTCAGGAAGACCTGAGTTCAAATCTGGCCTCGGACATCTATTAGCTGTGTGACCCTGGGCAAGTCACTTTACCCTGCTTGCCTCAGTTTCCTCATATGTAAAATGAGCCGGAGAAGGAAGTGGCAAACCACTGCAGTATCGCTGCCAAGAAAACCCCAAGTGGGGTTATGGAGAGTCGGACACAACTGAACAACAGTCTCTGAGATCAGTTGCAACTCTCTCTCTCGAGTTCTATGGGCTATGGTGTAGACAGTTCTAAACTTCCTTTTAGCACCAAAGATAAGATTTTATGTAAGGAAAGAATGAGTAAAGAAGTAGAGTAAGGTGGAGATGCAAGGAAGGCTAGGAAGAACCAGCATTTGTAGGGATGAGACTTTAGAGGTGTGCGAGGGAAATAGTGAGAATACGCATCAGGAAAGGATAGAATTTCAGCGTTAGAATCCAGGCTACCCTTGGTTACCAGTGAGTGATAACTGAAGCATCCCCTCTGTAGGCTGACAAATGGTCACCCACAGAGACCCACTTTCTCCCTCCCAAGCATGGTTAGCAGGCCATCTAAGTAAATAAGAAGGACCAGCCATTCGGGACATTAAAAAATAGCGTGTCACGAGGTGGTGTTTTTAGAGGGCAGAACGTTGGGGAGCAGCGTGGCCATGAAGTTAGCACAATATTAGTTCTGCTTAGTGCTACCCAGAACAGAGCCTTCTGGGCAACTCCCCAGGAAGGGGGTAGTGGGGACCCAAGGTTCAAGATTCATCGAGTGACCTCAGGTGAGACTACGGAAGGCAAAGACAGTGAGAATATTGATTTCTGCCTTACAAAAGAGACAATTACCCCTAAATTTTCCCGGCAGGGATGGAGCTGTGGGGCTCCCATTGACTTTAATGGACTGGTGAGAGCTATGATAGGGAGATTTGTTTCTCCTTCATGTGCAATCTAAAGAAGAAATAATTTCCTGGCTATTTTATTACAGTGTCAGGGCGGGAGCAGCACTAGAGTTAAAGCTGAGAGATGCCTTTCCGGTCTAAGCCCCTATTTTCAGTCATTAATGACTCTCTTGGTGGTATTCCTTTGGGATTGAAATGGTTCCTTTTGAACTATAGGGAAGTAGATGAATTAACATGAAGCATGGTATAACCTAGAGGGTAGATGCCCGACTGTCAGGAGCCTCCTGGCCGTAGGTTGGCTTAAATTTATCACATAAGTTTTGTTCCCTATTTTCTTCATATATAAAATAGGGAGAATAGAACTTCCCATTTAGCACCATTTAGTTATGAATGGCAAAACTACACTGCATTCTATTGGTTACTTTAAAAATGTGATGTAGGGGGGAAATGATAGAGCCAGGAATAGGAAAAACTGGCTTTTCTTCTCAGCTTTGCCACTGACTGACTGCCCATGTGGCCTAAGGAGAGGCAAGTAACCTTTCTATACCTCAACTTGATAGTATCATAGAATTTTTTAGATCAGATAGTCCAATCTCATTTTTAAAGGCCAAAGCGGTGATATCACATTGCTCACACACAGGCATGCTACTGGTTAGTGGCAGGGACAGGACTAAAACTGAGCTCTCTCTATTGATTCCAAGGTCAATGGTATTTCTCCTATATATCATTAGTCACCAATTAACAATTATTTTTTTTTGGCCTGGTAGTGAGGGTTAAGTGACTTGCCCAGGGTCACACAGCTAACATACAGTTATTAAGCACCTACTCTCTGCCAGGCACAGTGCTTGGTAGTGATCAATAAACATTTATTAAGTGTTTACTATGTGCCAAGCACTGGGGATACAAAAAGAGGCAAAATATAGTCTGCCCTGAGGGAGCTGACAATCCAATGGGAGAGACAAGAAGAAAACTTATACGTACAGACAAGCTATATAGAGGATAAATGGGAAATTCATTAAGATTAAGAGGGAGTAAGATAGGCTTCTTGTTGAAGGCGAGCTGGGGCTCCCATTGACTTTAATGGACTGGTGAGAGCTATGATAGGGCTTGAAAGAAGCCAGGAGGTGGAGATGAGGAGAGAGAGTATTCTAAGCATGGGAGATTAGCCATTGAAAAGACTCTTGAGGGGCAACTAGATGGCACTGCAGTGGATAAAGCACTGGCCCCAGATTCAAGAGGACCTGAGTTCAAATCCAGCCTCAGACACTTGACACTTACTGTGTGACCCTGGGCAAGTCACTTAACCCTCATGGCCCCACCAAAAAAAAAGAAAGAAAAGAAAAGAAAAGACTCTTGAGTTAGGAGATAGAGTGTCTTGTTCATGGGACAGCCAAAAGACCAGTGTCACTGGATCAAAGAGTATTTATTGGGGCATAAGGTATAAAAAGACTGGAAAGGGAGGAGGGGTTAGGTTATGAAGGACTTTCAATTTCTAACAGGATGGTGTTGATAGCACTGGAGATCTATGCTTTGTGAAAATCACTTTGGGGGCTGAATGGAGTATGTGTGTGTATTGGGGGGCAGGGGACAAGGCAGGCCAACCCACCACCAAATAGTTTATTACAATAATTCAGGCATGAGGTGTGATGAGGATCTGCACTAGATTAGAGGCAGTGTGCGAGGACAGAAGGGAGCGTACTGGAAAGATGTTGTAAAGGTAAAATGGACAGGCCTTGCCAACAAATTGGATATGGAGGGTAAGAGATAGTGAGAAACTGAGGTTGTAAGCCTGCAAGACTAAGAAGATGGTAGTACTCCCAATAGAAAGTTGGAGGGTGGTGCGGGAGGGAGAAGTGTTTAAGGGGAAGTGGTACTGTGGATAAAGTGCTGGGCTTAGATCAGGAAGACTCATCTTCCAGAATTCATATCTGGCCTCAGACTCTTATCAGTTGTGTGACCTTGGGCAAGTCACTTAACCCTGGTTGCTTCAATTCCTCTTTTGTAAAGTGAGCTGGAGAAGGAAATGACAAACCACTCCAGTATCTTTGCCAAGAAAACCCCATTTGGGATCACAAAGAGTGAGACATGACTAAAATGACCGAACATTACATAATGTCTAAAGGGCAGCAGAGAGACTGAGGCAGGAAAGGTAGATCTGAGAATCATCAGTATAGAGATGGTAATTAAATCCTTGGGAGTTGATGATGTCACCAATTGAAGTTCTATAGAGGGAGAAGAGAAGAGGGTATAAAGTGTTCCAAGTAAAAAATAAAAGTCAATTTTTTTTTAATCAAAGGAGATTCTCTCTCTCTCTCTCTCTCTCTCTCTCTCTGTCTGTCTCTCTCTCTCTCTCTCTCACACACACACACACACACACACACACACACAGCCATACCCCCACACATTATATGTGTGTATATGTGGTTGTATATATATACATATATGTGCATATATCTATGTTCTTTAAAATACATACAAAACAAATACATAGACACTGGAGATCCAGAGATAAAAATGAAATTGTCCCTGCCCTTAAGGAGCTTACATTCTTTTTTTTTTTTTTAGTGATGTAATTAGGATTAAGTGACTTGCCCAGGGTCACACAGCTAGTGTTAAGTGTCTGAGGCCGGATTTGAACTCAGGTACTCCTGACTCCAGGGCCAGTGCTCTATCCACTGCACCACCTAGCTGCCCCATGGAGCGTACATTCTTTTTTTTTTTTTTTTTTAACGGGGCAATGGGGTTAAGTGACTTGCCCAGGGTCACACGGCTAGTAAGTGTCAAGTGTCTGAGGCTGGATTTGAACTCAGGAACTCCTGAATCCAGGGCCGGTGCTCTATCCACTGTGCCACCTAGCCGCCCCCGGAGCTTACATTCTAATGGGAGAGACAACAGGTTCTTGTAGAGGAAGATACAAATACAAATAAAGCAAACACAGGGGGAACAAGAAAGACTTCATGCAGAAGGTGGCTTTTGAGCTGAGATTTGAAGGAAAACAAGGATTCCAGAGGTGAAGGTTGAAGGTAGAATGCAGATCGTGTATGGAGAACAACCAGTGTGCAAAGGTGCAGAAATGGGAGACAGATTGCCTTGAGTGACGAAAAGCAAGAAGGGCAGTAAGGCTGGACCATAGAATATATAGGAAGGAATGATGTGGAAGGCTGGGACCAGATTGGAAAGAAATTTAAGTGCCAAACAGCTGAATTTATCTTTGATAATAGAAGTAATGGAGAGCCACTGGAGTTCATTCAGTAGGGCTAGGACATGAACACATCTGTGCTTTAGGAAAATCTTTTTGGTGGTTGTGTGAAGCATAGATTGGAGTGGGGATATATTTGAAAGAGGGAGGCCAGTAATGAGGCTATTGCTGTATTCTAATCGAGCAGTGGTAGAGGCCTGAACTAGGGTGGTGAATGTATAGGTGGGAAAATGAGGGATATATGTGTGTGTGACATATATCGGAAAAGGAATTAGCAAACCACTCTGGTATCTTTGGGAACACAAAGAGTCAGACATGACTGAAACAACTGAATGATGATAACAATGTGACATATGTACATTAGAATATATGTATATGTGTATATCTAGACATACACACATATACATGTGTGATGTGTGTACATATATCTTTTTTGTGGGGGGTGGTAATGAGGGTTAAGTGACTTGCCCAGGGTCACACAGCAAGTAAGCATCAAGTGTCCAAGGCCAGATTTGAACTCAGGTCCTCCTGAATCCAGGGCCAGTGCTTTATCTGCTGTCCCATGTGTACATATATCTTTATACAATTACACACATATACTTGTGTGTGTATGTGTATATGACATTGCAGAGAAAGACAGGACAAGATTTGGCTCCTAATTGGATATGTGAGGAGAAGGAAATTAAAGCATTAAGAATTACCACAAGGTTGCAAACAGGGTGACTGGGAGTATGGTGTCAACAGAAATAGAGAAATTTGTAAACAAGTTGGGTGATTTGGGGTTTTTGTTTTGAGGGAAATAAGAGATATTGAGTTCTTTTTTTGAACATCTTAAGTTTGAGTTGCTTAAGGGACATCTACTTTAAAATGTCTTAGAGTCGGGGCAGCTAGATAGCGCAGTGGTAAAGCACCGGCCCTGGATTCAGGAGTACCTGAGTTCAAATCCAGCCTTAGACACTTGACACTTACTAGCTGTGTGACCCTGGGCAAGTCACTTAACCCTCATTGCCCTGCAAAAAACAAACAAACAAAAAAATGTCTTAGAGTCAGTTGCTGATGCAATATTGGAGCTCAGGAGAGAGTCTGTGTCTGGATATACATATACATAGATACATACATACGTATATTCCTGAGTCATTTAGGAATCACCTGAATTAAGATGATAATTTAATTGATGAGGTCCCTAAGTGAGAGAGGATAGAGAAAAATAAGACATGGGCCCAGGACAGAGCAATAACATCCATCTTCAATTAATGTTTTGGTGGTAATGGATGATGATCCAGCAAAGAATGAGAAAAAGCAATTAGACAGGAAGGAAGAGAACTAAGAGACAAATGCTTACCAAATTTGTTTTTATCACAAAGCTAGGAGAGAAAGCTAATAAGCTGGATGCCAAAATCAGTATTCAAAACAATTTCAACAAGCTAGAATCCGATAAAAGCCAAATCTAATAATATGCAATGTAATAGGAATAAATGTAAAGTCTTCTGTGTGAGTTAAAAAAAATCAGCTCCATAAGTAGAGGCTGAGAGGAATGTGACAACAATTTATATAAGAAAAACACCCCAGAGTTTGAGTGCACTGCAAGCACAATATGAGTTGACAGAGTGATATGGCAGCCCAGAACCCCCTCATGTGTTCATAGAAGCTGAGCATCCAGAACAATAGAAGTTATAATCGTGCTGTGCCCTTTTCTGGTTAGGTTGCATCTCGAGGCATTGGGTTCAGGTCTGGGCTCCACATTTTACAAAGAACATTGAAAATCTAGAGAAAGGAAGGAAGGAAGGAAGGAAGGAAGGAAGGAAGGAAGGAAGGAAGGAAGGAAGGAAGGAAGGAAGGAAGGAAGGAAGGAAGGAAGGAAGGAAGTGAAAGAAAGAGAAAGGAAGGAAGGAAAGAAGGAAGGAAGGAAAGAAAGAAAGAAAGAAAGAAAGAAAGAAAGAAAGAAAGAAAGAAAGAAAGAAAGAAAGAAAGAAAGAAAGGAAGAAAGGAAGAAAGAAAGGAAGAAAGGAAGAAAGAAAGGAAGGAAGGAAGAAAGAAAGAAAGAAAGAAAGAAAGAAAGAAAAAATCTGGAGCTCATTTAGAAGAAAACCAGGACAGTGAAGAGACTCAGAGCAGCATGCCATATGAGAACTGGATGAAGGATGCAGGATTGCTTAGGCTGGAAATGAGAAGATTGGGCGGGGTTGGGGCAGGAACAATGTGATAACCTGATAGCCGTAGTCATTGGCTGTTTGAAGGGATGTCTTGGTGAACGAAGTTTGATTAGTCTTGGCAGAAATAGCAACAAAAGGTGGAAGTTGGAAAGAAGCAGATTTCAGCTCTATAGAAAAGAAAACACCCTAATAATGAGAGCATCCCAAACTGGAAAAGGCGAAGCTCCCAGATTTAAAGGTCATCCTGACAGCACTTGACCAAACTTCAGCCACATAGAAACAGCGGGAGTTAATAGCAAGTTACCAAGATTCATTAGTTAAAATAGGAAGTTGTCAAATGACACCTTCATATCCCAGGTGATTTACTTTCTGGTTTTTGCTTCTCTGCCCAGAAACCCAGTTGCCAAAATTGTTAAGGGCAGCTCTGCCCTAGGGTAATGAGTGAGTTCTCTACACTGGAGATCTTCAAGTAGAGGCATTATGATTACTTTTTAATGATTGGGGGGGTGGGGAGGAGAATTAGACAATTTTAGAGGTTCCTTCTAGCTCTGACCTAAACTTCTAGAATCTAGGTTAGATAGGGCTTTTTCTTTTTGTTTTTTTGGTGAGGCATTTGGGGTTAAGTGACTTGCCCAGGGTCACACAGCTAGTAAGTGTTGTGTCTGAGGCCAAATTTGAACTCAGGTCCTCCTGACTCCAGGGCTGGTGCTCTATCCACTGCGCCACCTGGCTGCCCCAGATAGGGTTTTTCAAGACTTGAGGGTACAGTACAATCTTGGGGAAGTGGGAATGGTAGTTTATAACAGCCATATTCCTAATTTATAATGGCATTTAAAAATTTACAACTCACTTAATCTTACTAGAAGGTAGTCATGCCGAACTTTCAGAGAGTAAAAAAGTTTCTATGGGAGTGAATTTCAGTAATACATTGTCTTCCTGGGCAAGAAAATTCATTGCAACTTAACGAAATTGAGCTTATTTTATCCATGCATCATTTTCATCCGTTGCTATTATGATGAACAAATTTGGGGATGCAAAACTCAAACATCTGCCTCCTAAGATTTCCCCTCCCCCCAAGATAAAAGCCCTGATCCCCTTTCAGTTTCCTTTTAAAGTGTAGTCTTCCCCCATTAGATCCTATGCTCCTTGAGAGCAGGGACTCTTTTTAAAAAAATTTGTATGTATGTCCCCAGTGCTTAGCATAGTGCCCGGGATGGAGGAAAAGCTTTAAAAAAGATGTTTATTGACTTACTATTTTTAGAATACCATTTAACAGTATACCATTTAGTTGTTTGTTTTTTCTTTTTCTTTTTAGGAGTAGTGTTCTTATCTTAGAATGTATATATAAATATAAACTGCTTGAAAGCCAGGTCTTTCTTGATATATTTTTAATGAGTTCCGTGCTTTTTAAATGATTTACTGTTTTTATCTTCACAATGTGCTAGGCACTATACAGCAGAATATAGAACTCTCAAGTTTGACTGAAGGGCACAATCCCGAGGTGAGAAACTAATGAAAATAGTAAGGCCATTTAATAGACTATATTATCATTCAAAATGCCACATCTATTCCATGTGCCATGCAGATAAATTAGCATTGCTTGGGGAACTTTAACCTTTAAATTTTCTGGCTTTTTCCATGCTTAAATTCCCAACATTATTGTTCCTTTTACCAAGGTATTAATATTCATTTAAGTTTTCTTTCTACTTCAGTAAATAATGCTGAACTTTGACTTATTTGGTTGAATAGGGTTTATTGTTCATTACAACCAGTGAGAGCATCAAGGTATTTTATGTATCTATGCATATATGTACACACCCATTGTTATTAGAATGAGTTTGTTCTTGGGCATTCTGGGTAGAGGTGATGAACACCCCAGGCCCAGGGCTGCCTGAAACCTATTGTGGCATTGCCTATTTATTATGAATACAATTTATATGCTCTTCCCTCTACCAGAAATGGCAATCCAGAATTTTTATTGCACAGTCTCAGATTTGGTTGTCTTTTCTGCTGCTGCTACTTGACAGCCTCTCCTTGGTTACAGAGGTCCTTGGCTATCCTATAATTCAATTCAGCAAAAACCTTTCATTTTACTCATTTCTATTCTTGTTTACAGTGTAGAATATTTCCTTTGACATTCATTCATTTAATGCTGTTTGTTATCACCACCCCCTTTTCCTCCCTAGTCCTCATATAACCATAGTAATAATAGGAACCAAGAAAAAGGAAATCTTGCTTTCTTAACTAGAAAAGATGTGGTACCATTTGTCACAGAATCAAAATGGGGGAGACATGGTCTAGAAACTTATATGACTAGTTAAGAGTTTTAAATGGATTTCCAGAGCAGCAAGTCAGCTTTATCATTTAGCACTCTTTATTTCTACAGTTTTGGTTCTTCTTTTTTTTTTTTTAAGTAGTCTGCATTTAAATAGTCAGCAGTCATTCTTTAATATAGTGCTATCAGGTAGTATAGCAAGATTATTCTAATTTACATATAGGGAAGCTAATAAAAATATTCTCAAAGCCACAAGTGAATAAAGTCAGAGACAACATAAGATTTCTTTTGGTCATTTGGCCCCAGTTCATCTCTATAAGGAGAATAATGAAATTCAGTTCAATTCAATAAACATTTATTAATATGCCAAGCACTGTGCTAAGTGCTGGGGATACAAAAAAAGAAAAAGAAAGACCACCCCTGCCCTCAAGTACCTTACAATCTAATGATTTTTAATAAGAATCTAATAAGCACATTATAATGATAGCCTTTTATATTGGGGGTGCATGTATGTATGTATATTATATATATATAGAGAGAGAGACAGAGAGAAAAACAGAGACAGAGACAGAAAGAGAGAGACAGAGAGACAGAGAGACAAGGAGAGACAAGGAGAGGAGAGAGACAGAGAAAATGTTAACTTATCTTATTTGACTTTGGGATAGAAATGGCTGCTTCCCCCCCCCCCCCCCCATTTTACAGATGAGAAAAGCAAGAACTTGAAACTAAGTTTCCTGAAAGTCTAGTATTCTTTCTGCTGGCTTCCTAATATTCCACATCTTATCCACCTGATTTGGAGAGTCATTTTGGGCAGTGAATTGAGTTGCAAAGAATGGATAAAATAAAAAGCTTTTACTGTTTGCAAACGACACATGTATTATCTCAGTTGATCTCAACCACCCTGGAAGGTAGATGCTGTTATTACCCCCATTTTACAGATGAGGAAACAGGCTGATAGAGGTTAGGTGGCTCACTCCCCGGTAGTATGGCTATTTAGGTGACTGGGGTTTATAGAACACAGGCCTTCCCAATCCCAAGTTTGCCGCTTCATCTACCAAGCCCATCAAGCAATGTACCAGCAAGTGAGTTAGAGCATTCCATTCCGTGTGGCTTTTGGAGGTGACCTAGTTTTAGAGAATATGCAAGTGGAGATAGGAATTTGGAAGGCCTCTTCCAAGCCAGACTCTGTCGCTCACTAGCTGTTTGACCTCTATACTTAGAGGCTGTTAGGTGGCACGGTGTACACAGTGTTGGACTTGGGAGTCAGGAAGACCCGAGTTTAAATCCGGTCTCAGTCAATCACTTAGTCTGTGGGCAAGTTACTTAATATCTCTCTGCCTCTGTTTTCCTTCTCTGTAAAATGGAGCTAATCTACCCTCCCTCCCAGGAGGATAAAATGAGGTAATATTTGTAAAGCACTTTGCAAACCGCTTTATAAATGCTAGCTATTATTACACCTCGATTGTAAAATGAGGTTATGATATTTGCACCCACTACCCTAGAAAGGTGGCGTGAGGTTCAAATGAAAAGAAAATTTTGTACGTTAAAATGATATATCGATGCAAGCCGCTGGTGATTTAAAAAAAAACCCAACATTTTCATAACAGGGATGAATTCGCCTTGTGTTCAGAAGGGGGTCTGGACTCAAGGATGGGTGGACATATCCTTAAGAGAGACTTTAGGGAATAAAACTGAGCTCTCTGGAGCCTGTCTCTTTTTCCTTTCTTTTTCTTTTCTTTTATTTTTTTAAACCACTGACTCATTGTATGACTTTCAGCAACATGTTCTCACCATGATGCCTTCATTTCTCCATTTGGGGGAAAAAAAAAAAAAGATAATCGCCCCGGCCACCCACCTACTTCACAGGGATGACTGTGCTTTGAGCCGTCAGAAGAAAGGTGCTCAGAACATCCCGAGTAGTAATACTATAATAATAGCAATGGGCCTGGAGCAATTGAGGATTCTGGGGAGAGGCACCATGTGGTCACTCTAATCTGGTTCAGACTGGGGCCGGGCTCTAGTTGGAGGAAACTGATCGCCTACCTGCGGGCATGGGACGGTGGGGGGGGGGGGGAGACACCTTGACAATTACCTGATTGAGGGGGTGGTTCCTAGGGGAGAGCGCAGCCCGGGAGAGGGGAGCACGGGGTGGGTGTGTGAGTCGAGGGGCTTTGCAAAGTCCAGAGGGGCTAGCGAGGTGGAGGGTGGACCCGGGGGCAGAAAGGGAAAGAGCCCGCGGTCAGGGGGCGCTGGGAGGAGGCGGAGGGGCTGGCCCCGTCCCCTTTCCGCCAAAGATGGCTCAATTCCACACTCCCTCTTCCCCCCGCCCCCCTTCTCGCGGCTCCCACACCACTTTCCACTTCTCAGGCCCCACGGTCAAGTGCCTGGAGGGAGGGAATGGGGTGGGGGTGGGGAGGAGAGGGACCTCCGCCCAACACGATCCCCGCCACCCCAGTGGGAAACCGGGCTTGAGCGGGAGGCGGAGGTGGGGAGAGGGGGAGTTGGGGGTGGGGTGGGGGGTCTGCCCCTTTAAGGAGGGAAGGAATGGGAGTCACCCTGATTGGGGTGACGAACTGGGGAGGGGACCTACTGGGCGGGGTTATGCAAATAAAGAGGCAATGACGATGATGGGCGGTTCCATAGTAAAATGGTGGCGGGGAGGGGGAGGGGGAGGGGGAGGGGAGTACAGGAGGCGGGGCTATTCTGGAGGCGGGGAGACGGAGGGGGCGGGGACTATCTGAAAGGGGGGGCGGGAAAATGGAAAGGGAGGGAGGAAGCGGGCGGGTTGGTACCATTGAACGGCTGGGGCGGGGGGGGGCGAGGAGGAAGAAGGCATTCCTTTGGATCCAGCCCTCCTGAGCTGCGGGGCTGGGAAGGAGCTAAGAGTGCGAGGAGTAGAGGGCTCAGCGGTGTCCCCCTTCCCTTAGCCTGGCGGGAGGAAGAGAGAAGGTAGAGACCAATCCCTTCCCGCCCCCACCACCCCCTCCCGTCTTCTTGGGCGGGGCGGGCGGCCGGCGGGAGGGGGGGCGGTGGTGGAGGAGGAGCCGAGGGAGGGCGAAGGGGAGGGGGAAGGGGCGGTACCACACGAGGGGGAGCCGGAAAGGGGGAGGCGCCGGCGGACAATGGAGCCTATGTGTGCCTGCGGGAGTGGGACGGCTCCGCCGCCGCCGGGGGGAGACGCTGCGCCGCCGCCGCCGCCGCCGCCGCCGCTGCCGCCGGCCCCGGCCCCGGCCCCCCGGGGCTGAGAGCGGCCGCCGATCGTCGACCCCCGCCTCCAGTCCTCCCCGCCTTCCCCTCCCCTCCCGGTGTCGGGGTAAGTGGCAGGGCCGGGGAGGGGGAGGGGCGGGGGAGGGGAAGGGCCCGGGGAGGGGGGGAAGGTCCGCGTGTTCTGGAGCCGGCTCCGGGGAGGGCACTGCCAAGGGGGAGTTCAACTACTGCGAGAAGCCTCGGGGGGCGCGGGAGGGGGCGGGGTCGGAGGGGGGAGCCCACGACGAGGGACCGAGCTCCGGCGCACTTGGGGGGGCTGGGGTCCGCAGGCGGGGCAGGGGGCTTCGGAATGTGCCGCGTTGAGGGAGGGCCCGGGGGAGGGAGTCCTGGGGGGAGGTCGGGTGTGGAATGACTGGGGAGGAGAGGCCGGCCCCCGGGGGCTCGTCTGGACGTAGGGCCACCCTTCCCGGGGGTCTCGGATGGAGGCGCGAGACCCAGACTCGGGGGAGTGAGCGCATGCGAAGCCAATGGCCCCAGCAGGTGAGTTGGTGGTTGGGTCAGTGAATCCCGGCCAACTCCAGTCCTTGAGAGGCGAAGTCTCCTTTGGCAGGCATTGGCAGGGTGGGCGTAAGCGGGGATCCCACCCGTTGAGGGGTGTCACATTCGGGGGATGAAGGGACACAGGCCTGGACAATCCCGTAATAGCATCACTGGACGCCCGTCTAGCGGTGCTGCCAAACTTGCCTAGATGGGACTAGCCTACCCTCAGAGAGCTTAGCATCTAAAGGAAAGCAGAGAAATAGGAGTCCAGGAATGGTGAGGAAGAGGAACTCGGACCCTAAATTGGGTGTTACTAGAGGAGAAGAAAAATCCTAAACACCCTGGGCTATCAGTAAGCTATTAAGCGTTTTTGTTAGAGCCCTACTGTGTGCTAAACAAAGACAAAACAGCCCCTGCCCTCAAGGATACGTTTAAATGGGGCGGATGATTTTCAGAGTTAGAGGAAACTCAGAGATGGGTAGATTTTTTTGAGGAATGTTCAAATTTCAGGCAAATAGACAACCTGGAATGGCCTCATAAATGCGGTAGTGATTCCTTGGTGCATAGATGAAAGACTATTACCTATTTCTATGATAATATTAATAGATGGTGAATCTTTTGGTGTGTTGCTTGTAGGAAGGCATTCACTCTGTTCATTGAATAGGATGGTCCCAGCAAGAAAATATTTGGGGACATTGATTTGAGCTTTTGTTCAGTGATTATATGATGGTAAAAGGGCATTAAATAGCGTGTAAGAGGGGTGAAAATAGCGTGTAAGAGGGGTGGTGTATAAACATTGTGAGCATGGGAGCAAGAACTAGTCGGAATTGTACTAAATGTCATTGGGAAGTTGTGAGAGAAGCAAGAATGAATTAAATTCTGGACCTCAGGTGAAAAATTCAGAAAGGGTTCCTTATGCTTTAAAAAAAAAACACAGAAAATGTCAAGGACAGAAATGGAGTTATAAAGGAAGGGCATTGTTTAATGGAAGAAGAATGCTTTGAGGGTATGGTGTTTATAATTTGGTCCAATGAAGGCCAAAGGTGACCTTCATGAGCTTTAAGAAGTAAGATGAGAGTGTCAGGCCAAGTGGAAGGATGCCTGATAATATTGGATCTGAGATGATAGTCTGGAGTTGAGGTGTCACAGAAAACCACAAATTGACATTATCTATGTTCTAGTGGGTGGGTGTGGATACATATATATGTATATGCACCACCCCACATGTATATATGTTCTATTGTATTTTTATTTTGTTTTTTAATCTGGTTCCTTGTTAAGGAGTTTGAAGGGTGCAGGGTTTGGCTCTTCTTATTCTAAAGGAATGGAGGGGAGGAAAAATGGGGGATATCCAGAATGTGAATTAATTGACTAATCCTTGAAGCTTTTTGTTTTCTTTGTGTAAAACAGCATAGAATATATGCTTCATCTTTCTTACTAACCTCAGAGTCTAGGCTGAAAATGGTGAAAATAAGATCTCCATATAATGTGACTTGCTTTATTTGAGGATTTCCACTCCCCCACCCCCCCCACCCCACCTCCCGACGATTCCAATGAAATCCAATGTAAAGGCAAATTTGTTTTCTGTTTGTTGGCAGTTGTTATTTTTTAGTGCAGAAGAGTATATAAACACGATGCTACTTAGTATAGGTTATAGAGCTTTGGACTTAAGATCAGGATGTCAGCTCTGCCGTTGACTTGCTTAGCCAATAAATCACTTTGTCTCCTAGTTTTCCGGTTTTTGAAATGTAACACCAATGTGCCTTCCTAACCTGTGTCTCAGTAGTTAACAAATGAATATCTCTCTGTGAAATCTTTCATCTCCTTTAAGAAAGCATTAAGGTAGCCTAACCTTTTTCTCACTACTAATAATAGTAATAATCAGTAACATTAAGCAGCTGGCTGGTATTTATATAGTTCGTTACATAGATGATCTCACTTGAGTTCCTTGACATATGGGTGATTTAGTTAGTATTCAATTCCACAAACTTTTTAAAAGCCTGTACTAGATCCTGGGGATACAAAGACAAAAGAAATCCTTCTCTATAGGTATACAGATGAGTAAATAAAAAAATATTTGCAGAGTAAATTTTTGGAAGGGGACCACCTTAACAACCAATGGAATTATAGAGGGAGTGGCTCTTACTGCCCCCATTTGTCAGATAAGACAACTGAAGGTTAGAAAGATTAAATGAATAGTTCAGGGCTCATAAGTGTCAGAAGCATGATTGGAACCCTGGTCCTCCAAACTCCAAACCCACCTACCTTCCAGGGGCAGAACAGATTCAACCTTAGAGCAAATATCATGGCAAATGGGAGCAAAGAAAGAAGAGCGATGCTATACACCATGTTCAGTGAAGAGATTTGGACAGTTGCCCTTGGGACCATAGAGCCAACACTTCTCCTCCACCTGTGGTGCCTGATGCAGGCAGCATTCGGTTTTATATTTTGTTATCTCTATGTCATTTCCCTGTTGGAAATGTGGTCCCTCTCCCCATTCACTGGTAATAGCAGTGACTGCTCTAGGTGGCAGTTGAGATGCTGTGTCCAGGTTCTGCCCTAAATTAGAAACAGTGGGGAGAGTCCTGCCTCGTACCTAAATTTCATTCATCACCTCTAAAATAATAATGGTGGAATAGCACACTTGTCTTAATGCCCACGTACCCATGATGCTAGGGGATACATAAATACAATCTAGGCTTGCTTATTCATGGGTTGTTTTTCAGTTTGAATGACTCAAGCTCCTGACTGTCACCTTTCCTCCCTCCTGTACATTTTGCTGCTAATTAGCATCAGGGGCACACAAGAGAAGGAAATAAGAAAGTCAGCTTTACTAACTATGTTGGGGGGGGTTATAACTTTCTAAAAAGGCTTTTATATTGTCGATATAGTTTCATTTTCTGTATTCTGTTTGTCCTCACTTATCAAAAATTTTCCAAGAGGGTCTTGATAATTTGCAGTGTGGCTACCCCTCAATATCTTGATTTTTGGTGATTTCTCCTTGTTCTTTATGATCCGACTAATATATACATATAGACTTGCTGCTTGTTCCCTTTGCCAAATACTGGTGGGGCAGCCAAGTGATGGGAAGAGAGTTGTTTTCTGTGGGACCAACCCAGATTAGGATTTGAAATTTTGCTTTCTTTTGTTCCCTGTAGTTCTGGCCTGTTGACTTTAAAGTGTGACTAGCTGGTGTATTTCTAATTTGACTTGCCTGGCCTCCTCGAAGGAAGTCCAGATCATCCCTGGAAAGATCTACAGTGTTCCAATGTGGAGGAGCAAGAAGCAGGCTGAAAGCCTTTGAAGGTAAGGCACCAGGGACATACCTTTAAAATTGGAGGGGGGTGGGGTGGGGGGAGGTGGGGGAAGTGTTGCATGGTGTTGCTTTTAATTAAAAATGTTTTCCATTATAGCTTCTGATGTAAATGGAGTTGGTTTGCTCCACAGTGAACACATCGCCAGAGGCAAAGTGCCTGTAGTCTACTACAAGCAGAAAATATGTCAGCAGGAATGGACTTTATACCATTCATGTAGCCAGGATCATAGCTTTGGATGGAGCTGGGAGAGATCTTAGGTCAACTTCATTTTACAGGGGAGGAAACTGAGGTCTAGGAGGTTACATGACTCACCTAAAGTCACACATCTAATATGTGACTAAAGCTGGATTTGAACCCAGGCCCTCTGACTCATATCCAGCATTCTTTCTATTGCTCTTCTCTGTAGGGACGGATTGTAGCTTTCATGGGTTGATAGAGGGATAGATCCATGAGTTCTAGGAGGGAAGAGCAAATTGGGGCCATGTAATTGCATCTAGGTAGAAAGTAAATGTAGTAGCATAATTTACTTTGTAAAATTCTATCCTAAACCATGATAGTGAGAATCTATTCTTCAGAGTACTTGAATTTTAGTAATAATGTTAGCTCTGTTTTCTCATAAAGTATCTGCATATGTCTCCCTCCCCCCTCCATGAGCACAGAACATTTATTTCATCTGATACAAGGTTTTCTGTACCTAACTGTTATGCTGGTTTCCTTCCCTGATATTTTTATACCTGTGTTGAAGAAAAATTGGCTCCATTCACTGGTACTCTGGGAGAGGGGAAAGCCATTGGAGTAGTTTGCTTAACAGAATTTCAGAAGGGGCTGGAAATGGAATCCTGAGGTCTAAATCCCGTGTCATGTTCTAGACTTTTTTTACTGTGCCTTTTTCTGATAGAGAACAGAAGATTGTTCAGCATGATGGGTTGATGATGAGCGGATTATTCAGGCAGGTGACCTAATGAGAGATCATTGGGTGTTCATACACAAATCACATGAATGATGTTGATTTTCTTGGGTTTGAGTTTGGTCAGATGGATCTTGGCCACCTTGTTGAACAGGGTGTTTGTGCGAGATTTGTTGGAATATCCTGGCTATAAGAGTCCTATGATTTGAGAAATTAGAAGAGCACTAAAGAATTGGGACCTAAGAGAATCTGAGGCTTAGTTCCCATTCTCATTTCCCAAACCTGCAAGATCTGGGCATGGCTCCACTTGTTCATCACCCACGCTCCCTTCAATCCCTTGCAGTCTGGCTCTCATCCCTATCATGCTACTGAAACTGTTCTCTCAAAGGTTGCCAAAGACAACCCCCCCTCCCCCAATAACCAAATTAAGTGGCTTTCTCTCAGTCTTCATCCCCTCTGACTTCTCTGCAGCATTTGACATAGTTAGCTACCCCTTCTTTCATTCAGCAAGTGTTTCATTTCGCAGTCATCCTATCTGCAGAACTTCCAAATATGGAACCATGACGGTCCTTCTCCAGGCTTTTATTTCCAATTGATCACATTTCCCCTTAAACCTTCTCATCTTCTGAATGTCTCTGTCTGTAGCACTGCAATTCTTTTAGACTCTCTTGCTCCAAACTGAAGTGCCTTCTTTACCCTGTCATTCCACAGATCCCATTAGTTGTCAGATATTTTGGATTCCACCAGCTCAGTATATTCCCATTCTCATGACCACCCCTCCCCCCCTCTAGTTTAGGCCTTCATTCTTTTTTTCTTTTTATTTTTTTTGGTGAGGCAGTTGGGGTTAAGTGACTTGCCCAGGGTCACACAGCTAGTAAGTGTTAAGTGTCTGAGGTCGGATTTGAACTCAGGTCCTCCTGAATCCAGGGCTGGTGCTCTATCCACTGCGCCACCTAGCTGCCCCCATTCTCTTTTTCCTAGACTTTTACAATAGACTCTTAACTGATCTCCCTGTCTTCCATCTGTGACCCTTCCAATTCGTCCTGTAGATCAGTCTTTCTAAACGACAGGTACAACCAAGTCACTCCATACTCAGAAACCATTAAGAGGCTCTCCATTGCTTCTTGAACAAAGGCAGAACTGCAGCCTCTTTATGATTCCTTTCCAGCTATAGAATACCTCACTTCAGGTACCCTGTGCTTTAGCCAAACTGTACTACTTGTTGTATCCTGAATACATCCCATACTCGATGGACTGTCTGTGTTTAATTGTGCTATGCTCGGTGCCTAGAATATCCTCCCTTTCTCCCTGCCCAGTTTCAGCTCTTTGGAATCCTGCCCAGCTCTAGTACTGCCACCTTCATGAAATCTTTTCATTGCTCCAAGCCAGCAGTAATCTCTTCACCTGATCTCACTGCACCTTTTTCACTTATACACTTATTAATTAGAAAATTATAGGATCCCTCCCCTACCACTATCCAAAGTAGGAATTCCATGTACAACATTTCCAACAAGTGGCTATGCACCTTCTGTTTGATAAGTCGTCCAGTGATGGGGAATTCATTCATTCCTCTCAGCTGGTAGCCCACTCCAGGTTTGGAGAGCTCTAAGTTTTAGAAGAACTTTTGTTGTTGTTGTTGTTCTGTTTTTAGTTTTACTTACCTAAAATTTGCCCTCCCTCTATTTCTCACCTATTAGTTCTAGATTTGTCTTCCTGAGCTGAAAGGGCATCCAGATTCCACTTTGTAGGGTGTTGGTTTGCGTTCATGTCCTACTCCCCTATTAGGGTATAAGTTTCTCGAGATCTGGGGCCTCGTCATAATTTCAGTCCTCATCTTCCTTGACTTCCCTCTCATTTGACACTGCTGCTCATGCCCAACTTCCAGATGGATTTTGGCTTCAGAGATACCATAATCTCCTGATTCTTCTATGGGCTCTAACCACTCTGCTGTCTCAGGTGTCTCTTCCTGGCCCTGGTTGGGTGTTCCCCATGGTTCTGCCCTTCACCACTCTTCTCCTTGGTATCCTCACTCACTCTTCTCGTAGATGAAACCACTCCCTCTGTGAATGTGGGCCTCAGTCTCTCCGTGTTTCTGGTCTTGCTTCAGAGCTCTACATGGTCATTTCTGCCTGCCCAGAGGTTGTGTCTGCTTGAGTGGGCTCCTAGCACCTTCAAACTCAGCATGTCTAAAACCCAGTGGCTTCACTTTTTCCTGCCCTTCTCTAACTCACCCGGAAGAAAAATCTGTTTGTCTTTCTGATCTCACTGTGTTGTCAATGGATCACTGTCCATCTGGTGATTCACCCTACATTCAAAACCCCAGTGCCTTAGAATAATGTTCAGACTCCTCCACCTGGAATCTGTTTGCAGCCTTAAGTTACATTACTCTCTGCCAGGATTTGATGGTCAGTGCAGACCATCCATACTCCAAGCACAGTGACCATGGCCCGCATTGCCCTGACTCTCTGTCTTTGCTGCTGCTCTCTGTCTAGAATGCTTTCCATCCTCTTCTCTACCTGTTAGGATCCTACCCACCCTTTAATCCCTCCCTTAAATATCTTTTCTTCAGTGAAGCCTTCCCGAAAACTTCTACTGAGACAGCGTTTCTCCCTCCTTTGAGTTATCATAGCTTGTTATCTGGAATTCTTACATGCTTTTTTCCTAGTTTATATTCTAACTATACTGGTTTTATCTGCCCCATTAGGTCTTGTGCTTCTTTGGGGTAGGAATTCTGTCCTGTTGGCCATTTTGATCTCCTTAGTATTAATACAGACTTTATATATATAGGAGGTACTTGGTAAATGCGTATTAGCTCAAATGAGACTCATTGCCAGCAAATCAGTTGGATAGGTAGCGCAGTAGATAGAGCACTGGCCCTGGAGTCAGGAGGACCTGAGTTCAAATCTGGCCTCAGACACTTAACAATAGCTGTGTAACCCTGGGCAAGTCACTTAATCCCAATTGCCTCACCAAAAAAAAAAAAATTATAATCAGTTGGATAGGATTTTTAAAAACTGCTTCCAGCAGTATTTTGTTGAAGACAAGGTGCAAGATTTGGGGATTACCTATTGTCCATTAGCACAGATAATTAGTATAGATTAAAGTAACTGGAAAGACAGTGTTCTTGAGAGGCTTTCTGGCATAATTTTAATTCCTCAAAAGTCAGTCTCCAAAGTGAAATGACTCCAGGACTCTCTCCTCTCATCAGAGCGGCAGGAGACAGCAGGAATTCAGTCAGAAAAGTCCATTTCCATATACTTTTTTTAGAACTTTGTGCCGAATGGTCTTGTCAACCAGACAAATTAAATTGGAATACCTATTTTGTACAAATCACTACACTGCTGGAGAGTATTCTACTAAGCTTTAGCCAGATACCTGAGATAAAGGCCCAAAGAGGACCACTTCAATCAATCCTGGCTTGACAGATCTCGGGGTTGAGCTTTCTACCATTCCTACAGAATTCAATAAACCTTTAAGTACTTATTTGGTACAGAAATCTGCACTTGGGCCTGAAGGAGATTTCAGGCCCATGGATATTAAGTGTCTCATTTGTGAGTTGTGTTATTAGGCCATATAGGAGATTCAGAATTCTTAGGTAAGCTCGAGTGCCTTTCCTCATGGAAAGGAGTTGGGGGAGGTATAATTCACAGATTTTTCCCTCTCCCCAAATTTAAAAGATAAATCTGAATTTTTTTAGTATGGGTGATTGGCTAGTTAAAGGTACCTTTAAACCACAACAAAACAAAGTTTAGAGAAGAAGGTTTTGAAGGAAAGATAATTTACATTTATATAGCAATTTCAGGTTTTTAAAGTGCTTTGCATACATTATTCCATTGGGCAGTAACAGACCAGTGAAGTTAAGGAATCAAATGTTATCTTCATTTTACAGATGAACTAAGGCTTAGAGACTGAGTGACTTGGCCAAGGTCTCATAGCTAGTAGGTGGCATAAATGGGCCCAGAGCCCAGGTCTTCTTGACTCTCAGTTCAGTGCTTTTACCTTCTGCCAAATGACAGATTCAGTTATACACCTGTTGAGTCTGAGGTGCCAGAAGGACTTAAAGATGAGGATATACAATAGACACTAAGAAATGCAGATTTGGGGCCCGTTGAATAGAAGTGATGATGGAGATGGGATACAGAACCTAAGATTGTTGAGAGAGTATAAAAGGAAAGAAAGAAGGGCCAAGGACAAAATCTTGGAGAGTGTTTCCATTTAGAGAGTGTGAAGAGGAATAAGCATCATGGGTGATGAGAGAGCAGGAGTGGTCAGGGAAGGAAGAAAGGAAGTAAGCAAGCAAGCAAACACTTATGAAGCACCGATGGGTGGCAGGCACTGTGCTTTACAAAGAGGCCTTCATGTGAGCCTCACAACAACCCTGGAAGAGAAGTCAGAGAGAGAGAGAGAGAGAGAGAAAGAGAGAGAGAGAGAGAGAGAGAGAGAGAGAGAGAAAAGAATCAGGAGAGCTTGGTGTCCTGGAACTGGGGGTGGGGAAGTGCTTCTTGAGGGAAGTGTCAGCTCTGAACTCAGCTGAAAGAGGGACTTGTCAACAGTTTCATATGCTGAAAGGTCAAACTACAGGAAGACTATTGGTTTGGGCCTTGGGGGGTCATTGATCTTTGAGAGAGTAGTGTAGAGTGTTTGGGGAGAAAGCCAGATTGCAAGAGGCTGAGTAGAGTGGGTGGTAAGAGAGTGGAGGAAGTGAATGTTAACTACTCTGTGCAGAAATAGGACCATGAAAGAGATGTGAAGCTAGCTGAAGAAAGAGCATCAAAGTAGAGGAAAGAATTTTTAGGATAGGGAAGCCCTGAGAGCATTTCACTATAGTTGTATAACCTAGGAGCAAGAGGGAGGAAGCAGATGATGGAGGTTACCCAGGACTCAGTATTAGCCAGAAGAAAATAGTAGGTTTGATGAGAGTGAAGGGAAAGAACAGGAAATTGCCATCTGAAAAGTAACTTTCAAAGGGAAGGATCTTGGAGATGGTGGTGAAGTAGACAACTGATAACTGAAGCGAAGCTGAGAAATCATAAAATCAGGATGTTAGGACTGTCAAGTATTATTGAAGTAGGCTGAGCGTGAGCTTATCCTTTCAACAAGTATTCATCGAGCATTCACTGTGGCATAATAGGGTTGAGTGGAAGATGGTGAACCAAGTACTAAAGGTTTTTTCCACTCCCAGTCCCCAAATGCTGAAGGCTTCCCTGAGTAACTTAAAACATCTCAGAGAGGCTGGTGGTGGAAAAGATGAGTGACAAGGGACTTGGCTAAGCCACAGAGTAGATGTCCACTCTCTAATATTGGAGAGGGGCAGATGGGAGTTTCCTCTTCAATCGCTGTCCCAGAATACATGTGATTTGCCTTTCTCTGGCAATATTCATTGACCAAGCGGTACAGTGAATAGGTGTGTTTCCTATTCACAGGTTTCTCCCTCATCCTTATCTTCTTCTAGGTATGAGCATCTTTTGAGGAAAGAAGTCGGGCTCTCGTCTCCAGGATGAGCACTGCTGTATCGTGACCCCAGGGGTTCGGGTGAGTGGTGTGAAAGAAGAATGACCTCAAAAGTAGAAATTAGCCTCTTTTGTAACAAGCGTGGCAGGAAAGAATGTGATTGGATTTGTCAATCAGTTCCAAACATTGATAGAATGCACTTTACAGGCTTGCTAATTTTTAAAATTATCCAGAGATCTAAGGAGTGGGATAAATCAAATCAGCTAGCATTTATTAAGTGCTTGCTGTGTGTAAGGCATTGTGCTAAGTGCGAGGGATACAAAGCAAGACAAAGCAAAAAACAAAAACAAAAAACAGTCTTTGTTGTCAAGGAGCTCACAGCCTAATGGGGAAGATGCCATATAAACACCTATGTACAAATGAGATAGATACCGGATGAACTGGGGGTAATCCCAGAGGGAAGGTGCTAAGAGTAAGGAGCACTAGGAAGGGCTTCTTGCAGAATGTAGGAATGTAGCTGAGATTTGAATAAAGCCAGGAAAGTTAGAAGGCAGATGAGAAGGGAGAGAATTCCAGGCACGAGGACAGCCAGGGAGAATGTCTGGAATCAGGGAATGGGTGTCTTATGAAAGGAACAGCAAAAAGGCCAGTGTCACTGGAGAGTAAATGGAAGGGAGTAAGGTGCGAGAAGACTGAAAAGGTAGCAAGGGGCCAGTTTGGGAAGGGCTTTAAAGGCCAAACAGGATTTTATATTTAATCCTAGAAACAACAAGGAGCTGCTGGACATGATTGAAGGGGGAAGCAGGAGGTGATGTGGTTAGAATGTCCTTAGGGGGGCAGCTAGGTGGCGCAGTGGATAAAGAACCGGCCCTGGAGTCAGGAGTACCTGAGTTCAAATCCGGCCTCAGACACTTGACACTTACTAGCTGTGTGACCCTGGGCAAGTCACTTAACTCCCCTTGCCCCCGCAAAAGAACAAAAACCAAAACAAAACAAGAATGTCCTTAGGAAGATTTATTAACGCCTGAGTGGAGGATGGATTGGAGTGGGAAGAGAGCTGAGGCAGGCAGATGTGAGGTGATGAGGGCCCGTACCAGGCAGGGACAGCGTCAGAGGAGAGAAGGGGCATTTAGGAGAAATGTCCTGAAAGGAGATTTGATAGGACTTGCCGTGTTATCGGAAATGGTGGGTGAGAGAGGGAAGAGTTAGGGCGGCCCCCAGGTCGTGAGCCTGGGTGACTGGATCCTCCACTGTAACAGGGAATTAGGAGGAGGGGAGGAAAATAGTGAGGTTTGTTCTGGACGTGTGGAGTGTAAGATGCCCGCCAGCCGTCCACTGCAGGGCATCTGAGAGGCAGGTGGTCAGGGCTGGACAATCAGATCCAAGAGGCGTCGGCATACCACAGTCATGGAGATCACCCCCTTTAATGGTCTAGAGGGGGAGGAGAAGCAGGCCCAGAGCAGTCTTAGGGACCCCCACAGGTAGCAGACTGGATGTGGATGAAGATCCAACGAAGCAGACAGGTAGGGTGAGAACCAGGAAAGAGACTGCTTGATTGCAGAGGCTGCAGGACAAGTCAGTGCATTTAGCAATTAAAAGTCTTAGTAACTTAGGAGAAAGCAGTTTTGATTGAACGATTAGGTCAGAAACCAGACTGCAAAGAGTTAAGAAGAGAGGGAGGGGAAAGATGCCGAGGCATCTGTCGTACAAAGGCGTCTGTTCTCAAGGAGTTCAGCCCCCAAAGGGAGGAGAGATGTTGGGGATGGACAGAGCAGGTGAGGCAGTATGGGAACACCCCAGAGACAAGGAGACTTTGGAGCTTTGTGAGAGAGTAGGGGTGGGTGTCTGCTAGGGGACATGATGGCAGCCAGAGCTTCACTTGTTGACTGGAGGATTATCTTTGTCATTTAAAGGAGTTAAAACACAATTGGAAACTTTAAAATGCTAATTGACACATTTGTGGTCAGTGTAGAAAACTAGCTATCAGACCCTTATGTTAATTGCCATCAATGAGTACAGGACCATGCGGCATAAGGAATGAAGAGCCGGCCTTCGAGCCTGGTTTCAGGTCCTGCCTCTGACACGCTGGGCATGTGATCTTGGCTGTGTCTTGTCTCTAAGACTGTAAGGTGAAGAACAGTTGGAGATCAGCATTGCTAAAAGGGGTTTGCTCCTTCAGTGAGTTACAGGTTAGGACCCGAATCCCTAACACATCGTCTTAAAACCTGCTCTTTCCTGGTCTAGCTCTGTCCTCTGCGAAAACATCTCAGTAAGCGCATTAAGGAGATCCCTTCTTGACTCTAGCCATCTCACTGAGACAGATGTTTGCTAGTGAAACAGATGAACACTTAGCCATCAGCCTGCACACATCCTTTAGACTCAAGCTTCTTCAGGATGTATGAGGCCTGCAGAGTTTCATTGCTGTCCCCTTTGGATGGACACATATTAAGGAACCTGTAAATACACAAAACACCCAACTGAGCCAGAAATCTAGGATGTTCTTTGTTTGCCATTGACTTAAAGTAGGTGCATACAAAACTCAAGATTATTCTCAGTTTTATCTTTGTATAGTCGTGCACAAATCATTTCACCATCTCCGTCTCTAAACCAAAAAACGGGTGGCGTGAACATAGGTCAGCAGATGAATTTCATTCCCTTTTTCAAACATAAATGATGGGACTCATCATTGAGAGGGATTCCACGGATTACATCAAGTTACTTGGCAGAGTATTTCATGATATCCCTGTGAAGAAGATAGATGATAGTACAGTCACACGGATTCTTAGCTAGTCCAGTGACTTGACCCAAGGAGTAAATGATTAATGGATTGATTGAAGGGAAGTTTTTAGTGGAATGCTCTAGGGATCTGTCTTAACCTCTATTATGGCCAACATTTTTATCATTGGCTTAGAGGAAGGACTAGATGAAGTTCTCCAGTGTTCAGATATATTTAATGACAGAACCAGAATCTAAAACATGTTCAGCAGGTTAGATTGAGAGACTAACCCTGATGATGTGAACCACAGTTGGGAGAAATGTAAAGGACTCCCTCGGGCTTAGAAAACTAAATATACAAAATGAACAGTATCAGTGTTGGGAGGGTTCCGCAGTTTGTTTGGAAGAGATCCGGGCTTTATAGTGGATTGCAAGGTCAATAGCAGTGTGATAATGGCAGCCATGCAGTTCATTTAAGTTAAGAGTGCATCAATAGTAGCATGACTCCTAGAAAGGGTGGTCCTTCTCTACCTTGCTAAAAGCTTGTATTTAGCTCGGGGCACCGTATTTTTTAAAGGACATTGAAAAGCTTGAGCCCCTCCATAAGGGAACAAGAATGGATGCGGAATGGTTGGAAGGACTAGGGAGGTGCCGCCTGGAGAAGAGAGAGAAGACGGGAACGGGAAAGATTTCTGTTAATGTTTTCCATTAGAATTTTAGGATTTAGAACTGAAAGGACCTCAGCCATCATTTAGTGTAACCTTTTTATATGACAGATGAGGAACTAAGGCCTGGAGAGATATGTTGTCTCTATTAACATCACCCGAGTAGACTGAGATTTGCAACCCATTCCTCTGGCTGCAAATCCATTGTACTTCCTACTACATCTCCCTTTGTGTATCCAAAAGAATGAAGAACAGGAGAAATAAAGAGCCAGGAAAAGGGGTTGATGGGGCTCAGTCATCAAAGGGGTTCTTGTTCACCAGCAGGTCAGACTAGGTGACCTTGAAGATCTCTCATAGCTCTGGGGTTCTGTGATACCTTGGTAAGAAGAGTAGTGTCTTCAGATCATCGATTGTGTTACCTGAGGCAACTTTAACCACTTCTTGCAGAATTTCTCCTTCTGCCTCCACCTGCCACTAGAGACATCAGGAAGGCATGTTTTAAGACTAAGCAACATAACATGAAAGCACTTTGGAAGTCAAGCACTTAGCCAGTATTAGTGGCAATTAATAGTGGTAATCAGAAAATTTGGCTAGATTAATGAGGTGATTTCTGTAAAATGCTTTTAAGTTCTCTTAAAAGAAACATGTAACCCAAATACCAAATGTTTCTTTGTGTGTTGCAGATTCTCTTACATAAATATTCATGGAGCATCTACCACGTATCTAACATTGTTTAAGTGCAGTAGGGGATAGAAAAGAAGCATGATTCTTACCCTTAAAGAGCTCATGCTTTCATTAGGCAGGCAAAGTATAGACACATGGCAGAGAAATTTATCAGAAGGTAATATATACTTAGGTGTGTGATAGTGACAATTCATGTGTGTATAACAGTGAGAGGTTTCCAGAGGCCTTAGCAACTTGGGCGTCCCCAGCGCCTAGCACATAAACCCAGAAATCTTCCATGGAGAGTCTACCCGACCTGATGGAAGCTCTTACACATAAAAGGTGCCGGATAGACCTTTATTTTTGTTGAACACCTTGGGGTTGGGAGAGCCGGTATAATTATTTCCATTTTCTCTGGGTTCCAAAGATAGTGGCCTTTCCACACTACCAATTGTCTCTTCAGCTATTTAATTCATCACTTTTTTCGACCATTCTTTTCAATGGATTGGTCTGTGAAAGATTTTCTGGCCACTTCTGCTTTATCGAATACTCCTGTTTAGTGTGAAGTTAACTGAAATGAGTAGTTACGAAGTTATTCTGTGACCTAAGAAGTAACCTAACATTACAGGCGAGGAAACCAAGGCCCAGCGAGAGAGGCAGTGATTTACCCAAAGTTAGAGACAGAGCTGGGATTGAAACCTAGATCATTTGATTCCAAGCCTCATGTTCTTTCTACCACTTCACCTTTGAAGTTTAAACTTACAAAAGTGGTGGTGATGGGAAGAAAGTGAAAACAAAAATTAAATATAATCAAGGCCAAAATATATTCAGTATCCTATGGTCTCTGAGACAAAACCCATAATTAATTTATTAGTCTAATTCCTTCACCTGTCTCCAGAATGCTACCAAGATTTGTCCTAACACAGAAAGAGAAACCTGGGGAGTTTTTATCAACAGATGTTCCATACTTCTTGTTTGTAAATCCTACGTGAAGTAGGTAGGAACTGAGTACGATTGTGATTTTCTGAATGGAGAAGTAAATAGAAATAGACATCTAAGTCACTTACTCACAGCCACACAATAAGTTATTGTTGACTTAGACTGGAACATATTCTCCTGTTTCCAGTAGAACAAGATCAGGCAGGCTGTGGCCCTCGCTGTTTCTGGCTACTGTCCCTGTAGCCGGTGTCTTCACTACCTCTACTGATATTTGCCCAGTCAGTTAGAGGTGAAGAAGAGAGAAATGTGGGACTGGTGATGGTAAAGAAGTACGGTGGACACCCCCTAGGATCCAGCTGTGCCTTGAAAGCTGGATCTTGGCTTTCTAAACAAGATGACCAGAATGCCTTGCTGCCCTGAGAGTACACTCATTGCACTCCCTAATATTGTTTTGACCTTTATCTTTTGAATTAGCCTTGCAGATAAGCTCAGGAAATGTTTTAGCCTTCTGAAATGTTCTGCTACCTGCAAAAATTATGGATCTGTTTGCTCATCCATGCAATATTGTATCCCCACCTCCTTTCCTTTGGATAAGAGAATATACACCCCATACTTAACATTCCTTCTAAGACAAAAATTCCCATTAAAATTTAATGAGGGTCATGGAAATTAGAGGTATAACTCACTCAATTTATATTGATCCAAATCCTATTTTTTTAAGCCTCAACTGATTTTTATTTTATTTTTCCCCCAGTTTCATGGGCTGATTTTGTGGGCATGAGTTAAAATACATGGTAACTTAAAGTGAGGGAAATAATTGGAGCCAAGTTCATTACTTTTTGTGAGGGCATGGTAAGTCACCAGAGGTAAAGCTTCCAATTCACCCATAGAAAGGAATTTGTGTGGTTTTGTAGCTTTAGAAATGTGTGGGATCCAGTGCTGATCAAGGCCTTGTTTGGGGAAAAGATTGACCTAATGTTGAGTGACAAACTTCAGAGAAGGGGCTTCCGTAGGCAGGATTCTTTCTTAGACTCCAGACCCCCAAGTACGTGCAGGGAGGGAAGGAGGGAGGAAGGAGGACTCAATTTTGATGGAATTCCTTCTGGAGCATAGTGCCCCAGAGGCTTAGGTATGCGTAGCCTTTTTTTAAGGATGCACTTCCTTCATTTGGCTTGTGTGTTGTTGTGACATCTCACCTAAGTCCAGGTGGCTTTCTCCACAGTGGGCCCCGGAGATGCGAGATCTTCCCTTGGCAGCAGGAAGCTCACACCTAGAGAATGCTGGAGCTGCAGGGGGAAAGGGCCCACTACCACAGCAGAGAAAAGCCAAAAGGAAAAAGGCCTAGGGACAGACAGCGCTGAGGGGCGCCCCCCGCAGCTCCAACTGCCTCCCCCTGCCCCCTTCCCTAGAGGAGCCTGGCCAGCCGGTCCCCGTCTGTGAATACAAGCTCAGGATTTCAATCAATGCATTCCAGTAACCCTAAAGTGAGGAATTCTCCATCAGGAAACACGCAGAGGTAAGGGCCCAGGGCACCCTGTCTGCTGAAGAAGTGCAGACTAAATTCTGGAAGAGGGAGGGGGACTCCAGCAGGTTCAGAATTCATCCACAGCTTTTCTACTTGCTTTTCTCTCTCCAACCTTCTCACCTCCCTAGTTCCTCTGCTCCCACCCATTCGTCCCAGGAGGGAAGAGAATGCTAAGCCTTCTTCTCTCAGAGACTCTGTCTCACTTCAGGGTGGGTAGCAGCCCCGTTATCTCCTCTTGTGTGTTTGGGGAGGGGCTCACATCCTGGGGCGTTTGCCCGACCTGACTTCCATCACTGGGTTTTCCTTGTGCTGGCTTCCTGGAGGGAATTGGACTCTCCTCACAGCTGAAGTGTGTCCTCAGCCTGGGGCATGGCCGGCATGGGGATCTTTGCAGTGCCTTGTTTGTTTACTTTGAGCCAGTCCTGGCGTGAGGCGCTTCTTTATGTACATAGAAACGGTTGTCCTTTACTGACAGGAGCCGAAGGGACGGGGCCTCTGGGGACTGTGGTTCCCGGGAGCCGGCAGGCATACTGCTCGTCCCTCACTGTTCAGAGCATCGACTCTGGGGCTGGGGGAGAGGGGAGACAGAGGCTACCCGGAAACATGGGGAAAATTACTGATCCTCCCTGGGTCTGTTTTCTCCCATAACAGAAACTCTGCCTTCCTGCTCTGTGTTGACAGGCTGCATGAACAGTCTGACCTCCTTCTGTTATGTGTTTGTTTCAGTAGCCCCAAATCTAAGCAGGAGGTGATGGTCCGTCCCCCCACAGTGATGTCCCCATCTGGAAACCCCCAGCTGGATTCCAAATTCTCCAATCCGGGTAAACAGGGGGGCTCAGCCAGCCAGTCCCAGCCATCCCCCTGTGATTCCAAGAGTGGGGGCCACCCCCCCAAAGCACTCCCTGGCCCAGGTGGGAGCATGGGGCTGAAGAACGGGGCTGGAAATGGCGCCAAGGGAAAGGGGAGAAGGGAGAGAAGCATTTCAGCAGACTCCTTTGATCCGAGGGACGCTGGGACACCAAACGATGATTCTGAAATCAAAGGTAGGTGGCCAGAATGTTCAGAGTTGTAGGGAAGCAGGGAAAGGCCCCCGGCCAGCCGTCTTTCAGTGCCAGCTAGCCTCCCCCGGCAGCCGGCGTGAGCCCTGCCCCTGAAAAGAAGCAATGCCTGCTCCTCCTCATTTTTAGTGGAAAGAGTTCTAGTTTCCCTAGACCATGAACAGCTTGAGGTGTTGTTTGCTCTGGAATTTTCTAGTGGGGCTGCAGGTGGGCTAGGAATGAACAAGCACGTTCATGGGGGTGCCTTCCCTTATGGTGCTCTCCTTGGGTTTTCCTGGCATCCCTTCCACGGGTACGACCACATGAAAGCCTGCACTTCCAGTTTGTGGATGCAAATAGCCCACATTGGGGTAGTTACTCAGATGCACCCACCTCATCGCCATCAGATTAATCTTCCAAGACTCATGTTTTGTGCCTTCTGGTTGCCACTTTGTCAGACTTGTAGGCACAAGAGGAAGCCCTAATGGCCCTGGCATGAGTCCGGGCTAGTCACAGCCGATTTCTGTATGATAGGAATGAACGAGTACGTGTGCTAGAAGATTGGCAGGCAACCCAGGTGGGGTGAGTCAGGGGGAGGGGGGGGCGCTGAGGCTGTTGTTTTTATTCTTGCCTCCCCCACCCCCAACACTGTAATGCCCAAGCCTATTGGCTCTTTTTTTTTTCCTGGTACTTGGCCTGTGCTGACTAAAGGAATGAGTAGCCAAGACGTGAAGCTCAGATCTTAGGGGTAAAAGTGTGACCTTTCCCTATAAAATCAGGCCCCATCCTGGTGAGTTGGAATGAGCAATTTAACCATAAGGATGATTGAATATTTCCATAAGAGTGAAATTGGTTTATCTCAGCAAGACATTTCTGGAAGTGCTCAGAGATGGTTTGGGCTACAGAGCAATAAATTCTGGGAATGGGGTGGGGAGGAAGAGTTTTTTCTTTTTCCCTCTTCCCCTTCCGATTTCTTCCTGAGATGCGCGTGCATCTCTTCTTTTCTTTAGAGTGTAATTCTGCGGATCATATCAAGCCCCAGGATTCCCAGCATCCCGCACACTCCATGACTCCTTCAAATGCCTCAGCCCCAAGGTCTTCCACCCCCTCCCATGGCCAGACGGCTGCGCCGGAGCCAGCTGCTGCCCAGAAGACGCCATCCAAAGTGGTTTATGTATTTTCTACCGAAATGGCCAATAAGTGAGTACTTGTCACGTGCATCTGGCCATGGTTTGGGATTCTCGAGGCCCTTCATTCTCACTTCTACCGGGATCAGAGCCTCCAGGCGGTGACTGGGAGCGTGCAAAGGCCAGGGACTTTCTGGGGTCCCTTCCCCTGGGGTAGCAGAGCAGGGAGCCTGGCAAGAGAGACTTCTTTAGAATAAAATGGCAGCTCTTCCCCCCAAGCCTTCCTTGGGTCCACACCCTCGTCTTCCCACTGTCACAAGCCCATTAGAGGAACGAGATGACAAAAGGACGGACGCTCACTCTTTCTGCTATAAGTGCCGCCCGTGCCGAGCGCTTCCTGCCTGATGTCCCCCCTCTTGTTTTTGCAGGGCTGCCGAAGCTGTGCTCAAGGGCCAAGCTGAGACGATCGTCTCCTTCCACATCCAGAACATCTCAAACAGCAAGACTGAGAGAAGTGCCGCCCCTCCGGTACGGGCGCTGGGGGTGGGCGGCGGGCAGAGGGTGAGGGCGGCCACTCCGGCCCACTCTGGTCACTTGGGCTCAAGCTGCCGTCCAGCTCCTGACAGCCTGTGTGACTTCGGGCGGGGGACTCCCGCTCTGTGGACCACACTCTCTTCCTCGGATTTCCATCTCTGAATTCAAGAGGCTCAGATTCTGGTGCTGCCAGAGGGGCTTGGGTTGTTTGTCATGCTCCCGTGCTCGCTTCCTCCACTTGGTGGCTCAGTGGATAGAGCATAGGTCCCAGAGTTAGGAAGACCTGAGTTCAAATCCATCTCTACTTAACTATCTGTGTGGACCTGAGCAAGTCACTTCACCTCGTGTTTGACTCCTCTGTAAAATGGGGTTAATAGCAGTGAGGAACAAATGAAATAATCTTTGTTGGGGGCAGCTAGGTGGTGCAGTAGATAAAGCACCGGCCCTGGATTCAGGAGAACCTGAGTTCAAATCTGGCCTCAGACACTTGACACTTACTAGCTGTGTGATCCTGGGTGAGTCACTTAACCCTCATTGCCCTGCAATCAATCAATCAATCAATAATCTTTGTTGAAAACGCCTGGCTCATAGTAAGTGCTACAGTTAATATTGGGGAGCGGTGGGGGACAAAGTATTCTTGCACTGCCTCTTTTTCCTCTATGAGATTGTCTTTGTGTCATGCTTGAAGCAGGTAAATCTCAGGCTGCATGTTGAGCATAGGGTGAGGCTCGTGTTAATTAAAGGACCAGGGGGCAGCTAGATGGCGCAGTGGATAGAGCACCGGCCCTGGAGTCAGGAGTACCTGAGTTCAAATCCGGCCTCAGACACTTAACACTTACTAGCTGTGTGACCCTGGGCAAGTCACTTAACCCCAATTGCCTCACTAAAAAAAAAAAAAAAAAAAAAAAAAAAAACCAAAAAAAAGGACCAGGAAAAAAGCCACAAGTAAAAACTTTATCCGTATCATCTCATTTGGCCCTCAGACAATCCCATAAGACAAGGGCTGGTGTTGTCCCCACTTTATGGACAAGAAAACTGCAGCTAAAAAGGATGAGTAACTTTCCCTGGGCTACACACGTGTCTTTGGCAGAATTTGAACTCAGGTCTTCCTGGACCCAAGGATGGTATTTGATCCACTGTAGCAGCTTGTGCCCTCCGTGGCTTCTGGTCTTCGTGGCTCTCATCAGGACGGCTCTGAACTTTGCTTTCATTTTTTCAAAGTGCCTCTTGGCCCCTCTAAGTCCTCTGAGCCTTCCAGGATTGTTTTTACACTGTCCGGGACTCGGCACTCATTGTGGTCAGTGAGCATGGATTAAGCACCCATTGCGTTCCTGGCACTGTGCTAAGTGCTAAGGATGCACAAAAACCAAACAGCTCCTGCCCTCAAGGAGCTTATGTTCATTCTGGTGGCTCGTCTAGCAGCAAGAACACTTGTCTCCTCCTGGGTGCAGATGTCAGTTCTGCTACTCACTGGCTACAAGGTGGAAGTCTGTCCTCGATGCTACAAGGGGTCACAGCGTGTGGCAGATCCAGTTCAGTGTCCATGGGGCAGCGAGGGACGAGGCGCCATGCCGGCTGCCTTCACGATGCCAGGGAGTATCCAAGGAATCGCCTCTAGTTGGAGGGGCCAGACATGGGAAAAGGTCAAGAATAAAATAAAATCCAAGTAGCAATTTCAGGATAACAATAGGAAAGCCCTCAGAGCAAGCAGTACTGTGACTAATATTTTTACTAAACACAGACTGTTGGACATTGTTCACAGTGTAAACCTAACCTGGTTCGTCGCTTCTAACCTTAGAAAAGGAGTCATCTATCTAACGCACACCCCAGTGTAGATAGAGGATGGAGGATGTAGTCAAGTCTCAGAGTTGGGAGGGACCTAAGATGCCAACCAGTCTGGGCCAGAAGTCTTGCGACCTTCCCTGAGAAGCGGTCATCTAGTTTCCTCTTGGTGACCTTTGGGGATGGGGCACCCACTACTCATGGGGGAAGTCCATTCAGATCACTTCCAGCTACAGTTCCAAGCCCGACTTCTAAGGGCTATGATGTTTTGCCTTCTCTGAAGCCTTCATCTACCTTCCTGTAGCTTCTACCCTTTGCCCTACCCTTGATCTCTGGGGCCAAGCAGAAAAGAGCTCTTCCATACAGCCGTCTGCAAATATTTGAAAGGCTTTTATCATGTTATATCTAAGTCTTCTCTCTATTAAAGATCCCCCACTTCCTTCAACAGATTCTTACGTGACATGATTTTGAGGACCTTCACCAACCTTGTTGCCTTCCTCTGCTTACCAATTTCTTTCCTATAATTTGGCACCTGGAACTGATCACAGTATTTCACATATAGTCTAATTAAGACAAACTACAGTGGGACTCGGCTTTCTCGTTCTAGACTCTCTGCCTCTCTTAATATGGCCTGAGATTGCATTAGCTGTTTTAACTGGCACATCACACTCCTGCCTCATACAATTTAATCTAGCCACACTTCCCCTAAGTGTGGAACTTTAGATGGATGCCCATTCAGTTTCACTGTATTAGGCTCATCCAGTATTCCTGCTTAAAGAAATCGTTTTTGTGCCCTGTTCCTGCCCTCGAGAACACAAACTGAAGAGAAACATTCAGAGATGGATACATGTAGGCCTGGTCCATGTGTGTGCATGTGTGCACGCGTGCACATGCACGCATGCACACTTCTGTCAAAATTCAAGAAACAACTCATAAAAATATCTATAATCATTGGTGTGCAAACATTGACACAAGATAAATGGAGATGAGCAAAAAGGATGTGTGGCCGAATGGGTTGGAAATAAAGCTGGCAAGTAGATGAATGGCAGGAGGATGGATGTCTTCCACAGAGTGACCAGAGGCTGCTAGTGAAGAGTCTGGAAGAGAGAGTCTCTACATGTGTTCTCTCTCTGAACTTATGGGCTCTTTTTGATTTTCTACAAACTTAGTGTTTGGACTAATAACACACCCAGATCCACATCCCTTTAGAGAAAAACAAAGCCTATTCTAGTCATTTCTGTTGCCTTTGTATGGGACTTAATACAGCATCGGTATTTAATAAGTGATAATGAGGCAGCAGGCCAACGGGGGAGAGCCGGTCTGCTACTGCCCATTGGAAAGAACCGATCAAGAGACACCACGAGCTAGATGGCTACAGATTTCTCCATGGAAGCTTCCTGCTGACAGATTAGCTTACTGCAGTTCATGTGAAAATTCTTATCAAATATGGAATCGGCGATCACAGCCTGAAAACAGAAACCGGGAGATAGAAGGTCCCCTGGAAACTCAAGGAGGACTCAGTCAACGTGACCGAGGAGAAACGGAACCCGAGAGGCCTGCCTTGCCCGCCGTTCCCTGCTTAGAGCGTTGTGCGCACCACAGTGCGTGCGCTTTTTTTCTGTTAGAAAGATGATTGACTTTTGATTGACAAGTGGAGGTCTAAACACCTAGTTGTAACTTTGAGACAGAGGTGTTAGGATCA
Source organism: Dromiciops gliroides (assembly GCF_019393635.1). NCBI lineage: Eukaryota > Metazoa > Chordata > Mammalia > Microbiotheria > Microbiotheriidae > Dromiciops > Dromiciops gliroides. Next base: position 450,065,610 of record NC_057864.1, read on the forward strand.
GCCTCCCACGTCCTGGGAAACTAATCCCTCCCTGAGTCGGAAACAAGGACAGGTGATACCAACCTGTTCGTTGAAATAGATACTTGAATGTATTTGCTCTGACACAACTTCAGTGGCACGCCAGTGAGGTTACTGAAGCTGCTTCCTTAGCACGGGGGAGCATGAATGCTCTAGCCTTGGATGGGGAAGGCTAAAGGACATGCAAGTGTCCGTGGGTCTTGTGTGGTTAGCGGCCCTGCCTGGGCCATCTCCTGGAAGCGACCCCCATCAGTGTCGATCGGGGTGGCTCCCAGCTCAGCTTACTCTTCTGTTTGCCTTGTTATTTGGTTCACTAATGATCTTTAAAACTCTCCTTTACCCTCAGAACACCCAGATCTCCACCCTTCGGAATGATCCCAAGTCTCTACCGCAGCAGCCTCCAGCTTCAGCCACCCAGGACCAGAATTCTTCCCAGAACACCAAACTACAACTAACTCCACCCATTCCGGCACCAGCACCCAAGTCTGCCGCTCCTCCCTGTCCCCTGGATCAGGACAGTCCCGGAGTGGAAAACAAACTGATCTCTTCTGCGGGAAGCCCAGCCAATTCCACGCCGCTGCCCGCCGAAGGTTCTGGGCCAAACTCTACCCCCAACAACCGAGCGATCACGCCTGTTTCCCAAGGGAGTAGTAGCTCCACCACGGAGCCCAAAGGTCCCCTCCCTCCCCCAGTGTCCAGTGGGGAGCCGCCTGCTCTGGGAGAGAACCCCGACGGGCTGTCCCAGGAGCAGCTGGAGCATCGCGAGCGCTCCCTGCAGACGCTTCGAGACATCCAGCGCATGCTCTTTCCCGACGAGAAGGAGTTTTCGGGGGCACAGACTGGCGGACCCCCGCAGAGCTCGGGCATGCTGGATGGACCGCAGAAGAAGCCGGAGGGTCCCATCCAGGCCATGATGGCCCAGTCCCAGAGCCTGGGCAAAGGGCCTGGACCTAGGACCGATGTGGGAGCTCCCTTTGGCCCTCAGGGACACAGAGAGGTGCCCTTTTCACCCGAGGAGATGGTCCCACCCCCCATGAACTCCCAGCCGGGGCCCATGGGCCCCGACCACCTGGATCACATGACTCCTGAGCAGATGGCGTGGCTGAAGCTGCAGCAGGAGTTCTATGAGGAGAAGAGGAGGAAGCAGGAGCAGGTGGCTGTGCAGCAGTGCTCCTTGCAGGACATGATGGTCCATCAGCACGGGCCCCGAGGAGTGGTCCGGGGCCCTCCCCCGCCCTACCAGATGGCCTCCAGTGAAGGCTGGGGGCCTGCGGGGCCGGAGCCTTTTGCCGATGGTATAAACATGCCTCATTCCCTGCCCCCAAGGGGCGTGGCTCCTCCCCCCAACATGCCGGGAAGTCAGATGCGTCTTCCAGGATTTGCAGGAATGATAAACTCTGAAATGGAGGGGCCAAGTGTCCCCAACCCTGCATCCAGACCGGGTCTTTCTGGAGTCAGCTGGCCGGATGATGTGCCAAAAATTCCGGATGGACGCAATTTCCCTCCAGGCCAGGGAGTCTTCAGTGGCCCTGGCCGAGGGGAGCGCTTCCCAAACCCTCCAAGTTTGTCTGACGAGATGTTTCCACAGCAGCTGGCAGAGAAGCAGCTGGGCCTCCCCCCTGGGATGAGCATAGAAGGTATCAGACCCAACATGGAGATGAGCAGGATGATCCCAGCGTCCCAGCGGCACATGGAGCCTGGGAGCAATCCCCTTTTCCCTCGCATACCAGTAGAGGGGCCCCTGAGCCCTTCCAGGGCCGACTTCCCAAAAGGAATGCCCCCACAGATTGGCCCGGGCCGGGACCTTGAGTTTGGGATGGTTCCCAGTGGCATGAAGGGGGATGTCAACCTGAACGTCAACATGGGCTCCAACCCTCAGATGATACCTCAGAAAATGAGGGAGGCTGGGGTGGGGCCTGAGGAAATGCTGAAACTACGGCCAGGTGGCTCCGAGATGCTCCCCTCCCAACAAAAGATGGTACCCCTGCCATTTGGTGATCACCCCCAGCAGGAGTATGGCATGGGCCCCAGGCCTTTCCTTCCCATGTCTCAGGGTCCGGGCGGCAACAGCGGTCTTCGGAATCTCAGAGACCCAGTTGGGCCTGACCAAAGGACTAACAGCCGGCTCAGCCACATGCCACCACTACCTCTCAACCCATCCAGTAACCCTGCCAGCCTCAACACTGCTCCCCCTGTTCAGCGCAGTCTGGGACGTAAGCCCTTGGATATCTCTGTCGCCGCTAGCCAGGTGCATTCTCCAGGCATTAATCCTCTCAAGTCTCCCACGATGCGCCAGGTCCAGTCACCGATGCTGGGCTCACCCTCGGGGAACCTCAAGTCGCCCCAGACTCCATCACAGCTGGCGGGCATGCTGGCAGGTCCGGCTGCTGCTGCTTCCATTAAGTCCCCTCCTGTCTTGGGGTCTGCTGCTGCTTCACCTGTTCACCTCAAGTCTCCATCACTTCCTGCCCCTTCACCTGGATGGACCTCCTCTCCAAAACCTCCACTGCAGAGTCCCGGGATCCCTCCAAACCATAAAACGTCTCTCACAATGGCTTCCCCAGCCATGATGGGAAATGTAGAGTCAGGTCAGTACACTCTCCCATCCCCTAAGTACATGGAGAGGGGAAGATTAATATTCTTCAGCAGCATCTTGAGCTCCAAAGGAAGCTTTGTGCATGTGAAAATAAAGCAGCTTGGATGTTGGTAGGTGGGCCCTAACATTCTTTTTCACATCTACGATGTAATCAGTACTCCTCCCTCCCCTTTTTATAGAGGATTTATATAGTATCACAGTTGAAGCAGAGGATGCTCTTGCAAGGTCCTTTGTATTTGGAGCACAGGCATGACCAGGGACAGGAAAGGAGAGGGAACAATATGTCTTAGTTCACAAAATAATTTATATACATCAGGGAACCACATGGAGATGAGCTGGGTTATATTTAAGACAATACCCATTTATGCCAAAATGCCATTCAACTGTGGATAAACATGGCTTACTTTAAGACACTACCCTCCGATTGAGAAATTGGCGATGAGGGAAGCAAGATCCCAAGCTAGACTGAGTTCAGATCAAGAGAGGGGCTAACAAACGTGGGCCACAGAAACCACTGCCTCTCATTTCTTCGTGGCCTGCTGTCTTCACCTGTCAGATTAACTCCATCGGTAGTTTTTCATAGGACTGTCTGTCACCAGGGAGGTTAGTTTTGTGAATGGGACCAGAGCTGGTGAGTGGAGGACAGTGATAATGTCCTTACTAGGCCCACACTGTCTCCACTTGATCGAGATCAGAGCCAAAACAATGTAGCTAAAGTTTGTCTCTTGCCAAGGGGTAACATCTCTCTAGGATGGCTGCATGGTAATGGAGCAGCCCTTTCCATTCAAAAATCTTTTTTGATTTCAGCAATTAGGGAAGAGAGCATGGAGAAGCATTAGTGCCTAAACTCCCTTCACACCCACAAAGCAAGACAAGTTCTAAACAGATCGAAAGAGAAGCATGCCTGCTTGTTTCTTGATATTTTCATGGGGTGGTTTTCCCTAAGCCCATAAGCCATCCTTCGGACTAGGCTTTGACTAACATTCCTAGCATAAAGTACCTTGTGTGTTTATCTTCACATTTGATTCATGCCCCAAATTCTTCCTCTTTTCTTCTCTCTTCTCTCTATAAGCCCAGGATTCTTTGATGGAAATCTAGCTCATTCTTGGTCTTCATATCCCATGTATCCTAGAAACAAGCATCCTTTTTCCAGCAAAGATCTAATTTTTGATCTATTTTGTATTGTTTTCTCTTCTCATAGGTGGTCCACCGCCTCCTACTGCTGGCCAGTCTGCTTCTGTGAATATCCCCGGAAGTCTTCCCTCTAGCACCCCTTACACAATGCCTCCAGAACCTACCCTTTCCCAGAATCCTCTCTCCATCATGATGTCTCGAATGTCCAAGTTTGCAATGCCCAGTTCCACCCCACTTTACCATGATGCCATCAAGACTGTGGCCAGTTCGGATGACGACTCCCCTCCAGCTCGCTCTCCCAATTTGCCATCAATGAATAACATGCCAGGTAAGGAATCAGGGAGAAAGGCTGTATGGTCACAGCTTCAGAAAGAAGTTTCTTGAAATATTTTCTTGGTAACTGGGTTGTGGGAAGGTGAGAAATTAATAGGCCTGAGTCATCTCTCTAAACAGGGAAGCTGGAGATATTGAAACATATCCTCAGAGTGGTCCCCCTTAACTGGCGTCAAATAAGAATTAAAATGTCTTGATGGAAGGAAGATGCCATTTCTTCGCTAAATTCAGACTATGAAAAGAGGAGCTGTTAGCAGTCCCAGGGTGCACTTGGATTAATTTCTTGGTCTACTTGGGGATTTGCCTCAAGTAAGAAACATGTGAAACAGTTTCTTCAGACATAATGACTAGGCCATATTGAGTTATGTAGTATTTCCCTTGAAAGATAGTCACAAGATTTCAGGCAGTGGATAACCCTTATTTCCTGCATGAACAAAGGGAATGAGAGTTCCTTTCGTAGGGCCTGAAATCCCACTAGACCAGTGGTACAGTCAGGTTTTCTTCTTGCTACCATATCTGCACAGGCACTTTTTTAAAATGACTGAAATCATCTGAAAAACTTATCAAAGACCAATCTATATTCCTGCTCTTGAACATCTTCACTCTAAAAATGAACTGAACCATCATGAGAGGAAATGTGTGCTGGGTTGTGTTGAGGAAGATTTTGCTGTTAACTACAGAAAAACCAAGACTTCAGCCAAACATCCAGGTCCATTCCATTCGTCAGTCATGACGTTTACTTAGAGATCAGCATAAACAGGCTAGGTAAGACGTGCTGTGTGGACGTAAAAAAACCTCACTACCCTGACAGATTGCATCTCAAGGGCACCCTCGGTAGAAAAAAACAAAGCAGAAAGTGTAAGTGATACAAAAACTGCAGTGGAAGTCTCTCTATGCAGTCATCTGTTTGTGGAGAGAGGATTTCATTCCCCAATTGTCTAATACCACCATGTTCCTCCCAAAAAACGTGAGTGCTTATAAAGCCTCATTCTCAGAGCGATAGCAGGCAGATTCTAACTGTGACCGTTAAAAAGAATAAAACCGTGTTTGGATTGATTGTTGCCCTTTTTTATTCACTGGATCCTGGGGTCATCTGATCTTTCCCTTTGCCCCCATATTTAACTCATTGCAGGGAGATTTGTTTCCATAATTCTTGGTTAAGTCTGTCAAGAGTGAAAAAAAGTCCTGCTTTCATGTTTCTTTTCTGAATTCCTATACTAGTTCCTAGTGGATATCTTACAGTTTAGCCTGATTTTTCAGCCTCTTTTCTCTCACTAGTCTCTCAGTTAGTAGGGTTTTTTCCTCCCAGTGCTTCAACTACTACCTCTGTATAGATTGACATGAGTGTTTGTGTGTCTCTGTATAGCTATCATCTACATATCTATCTGTCTGTCTATCACCCATCCATCCATCTATGCCAGTATAGATTATCTATCATCCATCCGTCCGTCTTTCCACTTATCTATGCCAATAGACATAGATTATAACTATATCCCTGACTTCTCTCCCCAATGTCAAGCCTCTATACCTCTAGCGACCTGCAGAATGGCTCTGCCTGGACACCCTGCCAGCACTTCAGAAGTGATATAGCCCAGGCCAAGCTTATCATCTGTCTAAACCTGTTCCTCCCTCCAGCTCTCTTGGGTTTTTGTCCCATAGCACCATTCGCCTGATGGTCCATGTTTGCAACCATGGGGTTATCTTCAACTCTTCCTCCTCCCTCACCTCCTACAGCTGCTCAGTTACCAAGACGTGTCAGTTCTTCCACTTCGGCCTTACTTGGGTCCCTTCCCTCTTTATTCCCAGTCTCATTGCCCTATCATAGACCTTTGTGACCGCTAACCTGGACTGTTGGAAGAGCTTCCTAAGTGCCTTTCCCATCTCTATGTTGTCTTCTGTCCCATCTGTCTTTCGCACTGCTGCCCAAGGAAGGCGTTTGCATCTCGCTTCTCTGCCCAGAAATCATCAGTGGCTACCCCCGGCCTACCAAGGAAAAGTCACGTTCCTCTGTCTGGATCCAAGGCCTTGCGCAGTCTGTAACCACCTGCTTTTTGTCTTTATTTTGTGGAAGGCCACACACTCTTTGGTGCGCTCACACTGGACAACTTCCTCTCATCTCCAGTGGTGGAGCCGACACTGCCTTTTCACTGGTGCTGATCCCTGTGTCTCGAGCGCTCACCTTCCCCTTCTTTGCCCTGAGGAATTTCTGCCTTTCCTTTAAAGACCCATTCCAATTCCACGTCCTCCAGAGCTTTCCATGATCTCTTCACCCTTCCCACCCTGCGGGTCAGTAACGTTTCCCCTGAACGTCATACTCTACTTTGTTTTCCAACTCGAGCTCTGATGCATTTATCTTGTAGTTCTGGGTATTCTGTCTGTGTGAGGTTGTGTCCTAGACACTCCATGAAGGCAGGTACTGTGGCTTGTAACAACTCTGAATCTCCATCCCCACCCCACCCCCAAGCCCCCAGCCAAGAAGTGTGCTGTCTATGGGGCAGGTGTTTAATAAATGACTGCCAGATGTTTAATGGGGTACAAGGCCAGTCCCGTGGGCTAGGCTGGGCCGGGAGTGCTTGCAGAGCAGTGGGATGAACAGTCAACTGAATTGTTTCAATGGACTAAGGCTGTCTGTGGATTCACTTGTCTCTCTCTTTCTTTCCTAGGAATGGGCATTAACCCCCAGAATCCTCGAATTTCAGGCCCAAACCCAGGGGTTCCAATGCCAACCCTCAGCCCGATGGGAATGACCCAGCCACTCTCTCACTCTACCCAGATGCCCTCTCCAAATGCTATGGGACCCAGTATACCTCCTCATGGGGTTCCCGTGGGGCCCGGTCTGATGTCACACAATCCGATGATGGGGCACGGGTCCCAAGAGCCCCCCATGGTACCTCAAGGACGAATGGGGTTCCCACAGGGGTTCCCTCCAGTACAGTCCCCTCCACAGCAGGTGCCCTTCCCCCACAACGGCCCCAGCGGAGGTCAAGGCAACTTTCCAGGAGGCATGGGCTTCCCTGGGGAAGGCCCCCTGGGCCGTCCGAGCAACCTGCCCCAAAGCTCCACGGATCCAGCACTTTGTAAGCCTGGAGGCCCCGGGGGTCCTGACTCCTTCACCGTCCTGGGAAACAACATGCCTTCAGTCTTCACAGATCCCGATCTGCAGGAGGTAATCCGACCTGGAGCCACTGGAATACCTGAGTTTGATCTATCCCGGATCATCCCATCAGAGAAGCCCAGCCAGACACTGCAGTATTTTCCTCGAGGGGAAGTCCCAGGCCGCAAACAGCCCCAGGGTCCTGGGCCTGGGTTCTCACACATGCAGGGGATGATAGGCGAACAGGCCCCGAGAATGGGACTAGCATTACCTGGCATGGGGGGCCCGGGCCCTGTGGGAACTCCAGATCTTCCTCTGGGTACAGCTCCGTCCATGCCAGGACACAACCCGATGAGACCACCGGCCTTTCTGCAGCAAGGCATGATGGGCCCTCACCATCGGATGATGTCACCAGCACAATCTGCAATGCCTGGCCAGCCCACCCTGATGAGCAACCCTGCGGCTGCTGTCGGCATGATTCCTGGCAAGGATCGAGCCCCTGCTGGACTCTACACCCACCCAGGGCCTGTGGGCTCTCCGGGCATGATGATGTCAATGCAGGGCATGATGGGACCCCAACAGAACATCATGATCCCCCCACAGATGAGGCCTCGAGGCATGGCTGCTGACGTGGGCATGGGTGGATTCAGCCAAGGACCCGGGAACCCAGGGAACATGATGTTCTAAGCTGCTAAGACTGGATGTGCTGATCCTTGTCACGATGAGATTCCAGGTCCGGAGCTACTTGAAGGGAGCTCCAGGAAGCGCAGTTGGTCACGCAATAGGAGAACAGAGACCCGAGGGCTGCTTTGGGGGAAAAAAAAAAGAAAAAAAAAACTCGAATGTATGAATTTACCTGAAAACAAATTATTCATTTAATCAACAGGTGTGTTTTTTTTAAGATTTATTTTTTAAAAATTATTTTTGTGGACTTGGGTATCCCATGATGGCACCTACTTTTGAGACTCTGTAGCTGTACTTTGAGAATCGCCATTTGTCATGAGTTGCACCATTCTCTGTATGTTTACGTCCTTCGGACTGGCTTCTCCCAGGACTCTTGGGTTTTTTTGTTTGTTTGTTTGTTTTATTTGGGGTTTTATTTTTTTGTGTACTGTACTATATTGTAAAAGGGAATTTAGCAGAGACTTTAGTCTTTGGGGTGAGAGGAGAATGGGAATGAATGCCAGGCTGTTTACTTTGGGTGGAGAGCCCATCGCAGACCTTTGGACTGTTTTCTTTCAACTCCATTGTATAGAAAAACCAAACTACGACCTCAGAGCAGAGTATTAATGAAAAGCACAAAAAAGGAACTAAGTTCAGCAGGGGGTGGGCGGGGGGGAGGGGGCTTTCTTTTAAAGTAACAAAGTTTAGGACATTTATTTTTCTTTTCAGCTTGGGTGCTGGTTGGCACCTTCTGCCTCTTCCCTACACACGATCACAGTCATCGCCATCCTCTCCTCTTCCTCGCCTCCCCTCTGTAAATGTATTCCCTTCTCATTGTCTTCTGCCTTCTACCCTCCTCCTTTTCTCTTTGGCAGCTGCAATACTTGGTGTTCTTTTGGGGGAAAAATAATCTAGCAGAGCCTTACCTTTTCCTCCGTGCCTCGAGTTCTCTTGGTGTCAGGAGGGAAAGACTGTCCTTGGGATGCTCTGGTGTTCTACAATCTTCTTTATTCTCTTCTCTGCCTCTCTCTTTCCCATCCCTCCATCTCCCTTCTCCCCTTCCACCCCCCCCCCCAGTATTTTTTCTGTTCTTTGATTAGGAATCCCCCAAGCGATTTTTATTAACATGGGAGTGGAACAGATGCTAAAAGCTATCCAGGTTTTTATTTGTGTGTGGGTTTTTTTTTGTTTTGTTTTGTTTTGTTTTTTTGGGTTGTTTTTTTTTTTAATTTGTGGTTCCTTCCCTTTCCTACCCCCTCCCAAGCGTAAAACGTTCTGTGTAACCTCCATTAAATTTGGTACAAAACCACTCGCCAGGGCTGTGGTGTCAGAAAAATAAAATATATTGTTTCTTACAAAACTGAACTGTCTTTCTTTCTCACCCATTTCGATTACTCTGCCTCAGCTTTTAGAGGCAAATTAGTTGCTATGTAGAGCACTAGCTCCAGGAAGTGACCTCTAGTGAAATGTTCCAGGCATCAGAAGAGTCATGTTGACTCATCCTCCCAGATTGGGACCTTGGCGATCCAGCGCCCACCACTGCCTCACTTTGTAAATGAGTAAACAGAAGCCTGGAGAGAGAGGGAGGGAGGGAGGAGGAGCAGGAGGAAAGAGAGAGAACACACAGAGGGAAAACTCGGGCTCCCGAACCCTTCCAGGTGTATTTCCACATTACGGTGTCTGTCACCCAAAGGGCCTATTCCAGTAAGTCCTCTGTCCTGGGGTTTTCTTCAAAGATATGATCTTTTGGATAAATTGTGAAATCCTTACTGTTCCTTTGAAGATGAATTATCTGGGATTATTTCCAATGTATGTTACTATAGGCTAAAAGTTGTGGTTTCCTAGTTTTTTTTCTCCCTCTACTTACCTATTCTCCACATACCACGTAAAACGTCCCTACCTATCTTGTCCTAAGAGTATACATGTTTTTGCACACATTACTGAGGCCGCGTACAGTCCCACCTCCCTGGTTATCGTGTCTGGATAGGTCTTCTTGGCATATCTTTGTGGAAGCCTTACCAGAAGTTAGAAATCTGTATACTCAGGGCAGCTAGGTGGCGCAGTGGATAGAGCACCGGCCCTGGAGTCAGGAGGACCTGAGTTCAAATCCAGCCTCAGACACTTAACACTTACTAGCTGTGTGACTCTGGGCAAGTCACTTAACCCCAATTGCCTCACCAAAAAAAAAAAAAAGAAAGAAAGAAAGAAATCTGTATACTCCTTTGATAGTTTTGTGGTTTCATCAATGTGGATACTCCTTCCATCGATAGAGATGAAAACCTATCCAGGTCTTTTTATTTCAATTTGACTCTGGTCTCCATCTTGTAAATCCTTCAACAGGGTGTCCATACAGTTGTGTGGGATTGTCCTGTAGCCCAAGTCAGAGGGAACAACAAAATCTTCTAAATGCAGGGGCAGAAAATGGAAACAGCACGAAAAATGTTTTTAGACAGTAAATTGGACTATATAAACATTAATAGTTGGCATTCATCTAGTGACCACTGAGTATACATAACTACCGGGGAAACTGAGTCAAATGATATTGATGCTATAAATTAGACAACAAGGTAAAAGCTAAATGGAAGTTTACAGGTCTGACTTGGAGAAGAGAAATAAAGGAGTTGGTAGAATTGGTTCTGTTTTTGTACTCAGGCAACAAGAAGCATTTAATGGGATGCTTGGTTATCTTATATTACAGTGCTAATGAGCATTTGTTACAAGGATCACCATGAAAATAATTACAGCTTTCTACAAACATCTGTTGCAGTGAATAAAGAAGAATTGAAATTATGTTAAAAAATTTAATAAGATCCTCTAAATTAAGTCACGTATGCTTTTAATACTTGGTGGATTCCATGTCAAAGTCAATATAGAAAGCAGTGAGAGGAGCAGCTAGGTGGCGCAGTGGATAGAGCACCAGCCCTGGAGTCAGGAGTACCTGAGTTCAAATCCAGCCTCAGACGCTTAACACTTACTAGCTGTGTGACCCTGGGCAAGTCACTTAACCCCAATTGCCTCACTAAAAATAAATAAATAAATAAAAAAGAAAATAGTGAGAAATATGTTGGAAAATTGTTACTCAGAGGTAAGAAATTAAGTCAAAAGGCTTATGGACTACATGGAAGCCTCACCCCAATATACCCCGGAATCACAGAAAGGACCTTAGACCATCTTGTCCAACCCATAATTGAACAAAAATCTCCATGATATACCTAACAAGTAATCCCCTAGTTTTTTCTTAGAGAGCTTTTTTCTAGTGAAGGTGAGTCTACTATCTCCCGAGGGCCGTCCATTCCACTTCTCAATAGCTCTGATAGAGAGGATATTATTCCCTACCTCGTCACATGAATATTTTTTCCAAGAAGAGCATTGGGGGGCATCAAACATAGCAAACCACTCAAATAATGAAACCGATTATGCTTTCATACACAAGAAGCAACTGGTTACTTGATGGAGGAGCCATTTCTAAATCAGTTGTCCATATCATCAGACCATCAGCTTCAAGATCATTAACAAGTCAGGAGGATAAATGTGAGATGATGTGCAATTTTAAGAATTCCCGCCTGATCATTTTCTTTCTTTCTTTCTTTCTTTTTTTTTTTTGCAGGACAATGGGGGTTAAGTGACTTGCCCAGGGTCACACAGCTAGTAAATGTCAAGTGTCTGAGGCTGGATTTGAATTCAGGTCCTCCTGAATCCAGGGCCAGTGCTTTATCCACTGAGCCACCTCGCTGCCCCCTTTTAAAATTCTGTTTGTTTGTTTGTTTGTTTGGTTGGTTGGTTTTTTTTGCGGGGCATTGAGGGTTAAGTGACTTGCCCAGAGTCACACAGCTAGTAAGTGTCAAGTGTCTGAGGCTGGATTTGAACTCAGGTCCTCCTGAATCTGGGGTCAGTGCTTTAATCCACAGTACCACCTAGCTGCACCCCCCACCTGATCATTTTCCACAAGCTATTGACACTGAAAAAAAATAAAGACTTGATAAAAGAACATATTCAACAACTCGACTGCATAAACATTTAGTTAACTGCTTATGTGCAAAGAGCTATGTGTGCCAGGCACAAGGGATACAAAAGAAAACATAATACCTGCTCTCAAGGAGCTTCTGTCTTATCGAGGGAATACAACACAGAGGCAAGTATGTAAATATGAATTAATACAAAGCCATTTTACAAAGGCAGGATGGGGAAAGAAGAAAAAAATCAATTTTTTATAAAAAATGTGTTTTGAAGAAATGCAGCAAAATTACCTAGAGAAGAGCAGATAACTGCAGTGAAGAGTTAGACTGGGTGATGAAAAGGAGGGAGTTAAATTCACAAGAAAAGAGTTAATTGGATGTTGAGGGTAAAGGGACGATCTTAAAGTGAGAGTGAATGCCACTTAACTAGCTGTGTGACCTTGGGCAAGTCACTTAACCCCAATTGCCTCACTAAAAAAGAAAAAGTGAGAGTGAAGATTGCCTACTTCTCCTTCTGACTCAGTGTTTTTGCGGGGCATAAAAGGGGTGGCCACTACCTGAGAGGGAGCCTCGGGGTCTTGTATCTTCTGGGAAGAGCTAAGTTTCTAATACTTCAGGAGAACAGAAGGAGTATGAAGTCAAAGAATCTAGAATTAAAGAGAGTTTGTTAAGAATATGGTTGAGGGGCAGCTAGGTGGCACAGTGGATAGAGCACTGGCCCTGGATTCAGGAGTACCTGAGTTCAAATCCAGCCTCAGACACTTAACACTTACTAGCTGTGTGACCCTGGGCAAGTCACTTAACCCCAATTGCCTCACTAAAAAAAAAAAAAAAAAAAAAAGAATATGGTTGGACACAACTCCAATTGCCTCACCAAAAAAAAAAAAAAAAAAAAAAGTCTTCTGGGGCAGCTACATGGTGCAATGGATAGAGCTCCGACCCTGGAATCAGGAGGACCTGAGTTCAAATCCGGCCTCAGACACTTAACACTTACTAGCTGTGTCACCCTAGGCAAGTCACTTAACCCCAATTGCCTCACAAAAAAAAAGAATACGGTTGGAACTCTGGAACAGGAGGACAGAGAACAATATGAATTGTAGAGGTGGTAGGGCTAAGATAGATAGAGATAGATGTACAGGAGAGAGAAAGAAAGACTTTCACCTCAACAGGTATTGACCATGAAGCATAAGGATAAAGGGGATGGAAACTGGGACCTTGCCTGCCATGGATTGGAAAAGGTCCAATGGATGGCAGTGCCTACACTAGGCTGCTGTGATGCCTGAGCATGAAGTCAGTAGGAGTTCTGAGTCACAGAGTTCTAAGACTCTGGTGGCTGAGGAAGAATAAGATAGGGACTAGATTCCTGGGAGTCAGGCTAAGCTCACATACTGAACCCCTTCCAGAGCCTCATCCCTTGAGATAATCAACAGACAGCTCCTGGGTCCCATTGGTACTTAGGCCATGCCAAGAGATGATGATGATAAGATTAATAATAGGTGGCAGCCAGACGGCGCATTGGATAAAGCACCAGCCCTGGATTCAGGAAGACCTGAGTTCAAATCCAGCCTCAGACACTTGACACTAGCTGTGTGACCTTGGGCAAGTCACTTAAACCTCATTGCCCTGCCACCCCCCCTCAAAAAAAGAAAAAAAAAGATTAATAATAACAACAACAAGCATAATAGCTAACATTTATGTAGTGCCCACCATGTTGTGGCACCATGCTGTGTGCTTTGCACATATCTTACATAACAACTTTGGGAGATAGATGCTATTATTATCCTAATTTTACAGGTAGGGAAACTGAGGCAATTAGAAGTCCATATATACTGAATATTATTTATGTTTATTTCTGTGAGGACATCTTCATAGGCATTTTTGATGGAATAGGTTGGTCCCTGAATACATGTTCATCAATGCATTTAGGAAGCTAAGCTGGAAGAGGCAGTTGAAAAAATTTGTAAATATGTATATTCATGGGCATGTACCTTAGTTCAATGTTCCCATAGCTCAATACCAAATCAAGCTATGGGAACCGTCTTGGTCCCAGAAAGGGTTACTTTAGGTTCTCAGGGACTAAGTAAAAATAGTCCTTTGGGAGGTTTTTTATGCTAATTTTTTACATTTAATTTTTTTTTCTTTTTAATTTAATCGACTTTGGGGAAGAGTGGCTTCCAAAAGGGACTATTCTCCTCTACCCTTCTTCCCCACTTCCTCTAATAACCTCCATTGACATTTTAGCCTTAGCAACACTTGAGGGTTGGGTAGCAACCCCTTGGTCTGTACAGAGGCTGGGGCCAATGGAAATTGGTGGTTCTGGCAGATGAGAGAATTCACCCATTAAAGAAATAGAGACTCCTCTTCAGTCATTCACTGTAATAAGCATTGCTCACTTTATCTAGTGCTTTGGAATTTGCAAAGTCCTTTTGTCATCAAGAGCTTGGAGACTCGTATTTCAGGTCTCCCGATGTCCATTTCGCAGTTAAGAACAGTGGTTCCAAGGTCACAGCTTGCAAGAAGTAGCAGTGAGGACCCTGCTGAGGTTATTCACTATTAATGGGAGACAGCATTTGCAATGAGAGATGATTAGGTGGAGAACCTCCCTCTTCACCAGATCCAAGGAATCCATTGAACAGATCTTTCGAGCCACTGAGTAGGCAGCAACACACACACACATGTATGCATTAAACAGTGCTTCTGGTCCAGAGGCCCCCTGCTGACCTACTCCCAGCAATGCAGCCAGCTCAGGTTGAATTCTCAAAACAAATTTTCCACCATTTGAGAAATTAATTGAAGGAACAGGAATCAATCCTGCTGCAAAATTGGGCCTACCTATTTGCATGTGACAATAATAGTGAATAATACAGTAATCTTTAATTTTTAAGTCCTTTAAAATGAATAGAGAAAACGTAATTTAGTTGAGAAAAATGCTGCACCCACTAATGACCCACAGGTCACTACAAATGTAAAATGAATTGTTTGGATTAAGTCCCTCCAAGTAATAATATGAGATTTTGAAATTAAGTTGGGCTTCACATTGAGGCCATAGGACCATAGAGTCATAGATCTTAAATGGGAAGGGACCCCAGAGAGCATATAATTAAACCCCCTCATTTAACAGATAAGGAAACTGAGGCCTAAAGCATGTTAAAGGATTTGCTTAATGTCACACCTGTAAGTAAGCATCAGTGGCTCTATTTGAACAACCAGGGTCCTCTGACTTTAGAGGTACCATGTTCAAAAGAATTAAAATCACAGTTTACTCTAAATGTAAAATAAAACATGTAACATCATTTTGTTTGGGGGGGGGGGTTTGGTTTTGTTTTTTGTGAGGCAATTGGGGTTAAGTGACTTGCCCAGAGTCACACAGCCAGTAAGTGTTAAGTGTCTGAGGTCCGATTTGAACTCAGGTCCTCCTGACTCCAGGGCCGGTGCTCTATCCACTGCGCCATCTAGCTGCCCCACATTAAAAGAAAACTTTTATTATAATCATTGAAAGGCAGAAAAAAAAATAAGCATTTATTAAGTGCCTACTATGTGCTAGGAACTGGGCTAAGGATTTTACAAATATTATTTCATTTGAACCTCACAAAAGTCCTAAACATTAAGTATCATGCAGGGAAACTGACTACTTAAATTCTCGATAATTTTTGATAATCAGATAAATAATTTAGATCATCTAAATATGCCTTAGATTAACATGATTCTATGAAGGCACAACCATCTTCTTGCCCCCCTAAGGATGAAAGAAATTTCTGGAAAAAAAGATAGAAAGTTTAATTTGTCTTTGTAGAATTCTAAGAGTGTCAGAGCTGGAAGGTACCTACAATCAAGACCACCGAAGCCAGGTTCCCAATTTTACCCACAACAAATGTATAGTGGACAACCTCAGCAGGGTCCTCACTGCTACCTGCCAATCCTATTCTTGTTGATTTTCTTTTTTTCTTTTTCTTTTTTGCAGGGCAATGGGGGTTAAGTGACTTGCCCAGATTCATACAGCTAGTCAGTGTCAAGTGTCTGAGGTCGGATTTGAACTCAGGTTGTTCTGAATCCAGGGCTGGTGCTCTATCCACTGCGCCACCTAGCTGCCCCTTCTTGTTGATTTTCTATCTCATACTCCAGGGTGACCCTTCCAAACCTTGTCCTCATCTACAAGCCCCCAAACAGAACCCCTCCCAACACAGACACATGTACAATTCTAAGGGTCCTGGCTTCAACGAGAAGATTGATGTCATTCACAGGGAGTGCTAACTCCTTCCATTCCTAAAGACTTACTTCTCAGCATTATTTCCCAATCACTCCTCTGTCCCATTAGTAATAGAAATATCCCTGTTCCTTTATAAGGCTAACTCCTCTCCTTAAGTCTCTGATCCTATCTGTTCCAGAGTTCCATCGACCCCTCTCTATTCTCCCATGCACTCTTTCATTCCTGTTTGCCTACAATCATGCCCTGGCCTCTCTAAAGCCAGAGAATTTTTTAAAGAGTCTTCTCTGTAGGGGGCAGCTAGGTGGCGCAGTGGATAAAGCACCAGCCCTGGATTCAGGAGGACCTGAGTTCAAATCCAGCCTCAGACACTTGACACTGTGTGACCCTGGGCAAGTCACTTAACCCCCATTGCCCCACCAAAAAAAAGTCTTCTCTGTTTCTCTTGTATTGGGGAGGGGGGGTGGCAATGAGGGTTTGGTGACTTGCCCAGGGTAACAGAGCTGGTGTCAAGTGTCTGCGGCTGCATTTGAACTCATCCTCCTGAATCCGGGGCTGGTGCTTTATCCACTGCACCACCGAGCTGCCCCCTCTCTTGTATTTTCAACCCTTAATTCAATTGCAACAACATTCTACCTGGTCTCTCTGTCTCAAGTCTCTCTTCACTCCCATGTATCCTCCACCCAACTGCCAATAGGGGTTTTCGAAACAGTCACCCACTGCTCAAGGAGTACCAGTGGCTTCTGCATATCTCCAGGATCAAATATAAACATCTTTGCCTGTCATTTAAAGCTCTTTTATAACCTGGTCTCTTCTACCTTTCCATGGATATCTTAAATTGAAAATGTTCAAAGTTGAACTCATTGTCTTTTGTCCCAAGCCTCCCCTCTTCTAAACTTCCCTATCACTGTGGTTTTTTTGTTTTTGTTTTTTGCGGGGCAATGGGGGTTAAGTGACTTGCCCAGGGTCACACAGCTAGTAAATGTCAAGTGTCTGAGGCCAGATTTGAACTCAGGTCCTCCTGAATCTAGGGCTGGTGCTTTATCCACTGTGCCACCTATCACTGTTAAGAATACCACCATCCCTCCCAGTCACCCAGGCTTGAAACATAGGCTCGATAGGCTGGAGCAGTGGGCCAATTCCAATAAGATGACATATGAGTCTTCTACTTAGTTTCGAAAAGTCAACTTCACAATTAGAAAATGGGGAGGCATTGTTAAATAGAAGTTTGTCTGAAAGGCCTCTGGGGGTCTTAGTGAATTACAAGTTCAATATTAATTAACTGGAAGCTGATTATTAAATATGAATTATGATGGAAACCAAGATCTGAAGCTACATCAGGAGAGGGACAATGACCAGGACTAGACAGATGATAGATAAGCCTTCTGTGCACTCCTCCCTGGTTGAACTACATTTGTATTGCCCTATTTAGTTGTGGGTATCACACTTCAGTAAGGACAGCAGTAAATTGGAGAGTATCCAGTTGAAGGCAAGTGGCATAGTGGGGGTTTCAATCCCAGGCCATACAGTGATAACTGAAAGGAACAAGAGGACCTTTAGCCTAGAGGAAAGTAGTCTTAGCTATCTTAAAGTCTACAAAGGTCTGTCACGTGGGAAAGTAAATTGGACTTATTCTTCCAGGGATAGAAGCAAAAGGTGGAAGCTGTGAAGATGCAAATTTGGGTGTGATGCTGGGAAAACTTCCTAAGGATTGGAGCTATGCCTAAGTGGAATGAGCTGCCATGGGAGATTGTGCATCCCCCTAACTGGAGGTCTTTAAGTGAGGGCCAGGTAGCCACTAAGAGAGGATTCTCATTCAAGTCCTGCTAGGGCTTCCATAGCCTCTGGGGTCCCTTGCAGTTCTGGGAATTCAAGAGTCTGTGACTAAGTCTCATCAAAGCATCATGACTCCCCATGTTGTAGCACAGTTAATGGCCAGTCTGTAGCATTTAAAGCCCTTCTCAATCTCCAATCTCCAGTCTCCAGCCTCCTTTTCTAGCCTTATTGCATGTTCTCACCTGTGACAAGCTTTATGTTCCAGTCAAATTGTCCAGATTGCTGTTTCCCAAATTTACCATCCCATATTCTGACTCCATGCCTTTGCAGAGGCAGTCTCCCCCACCCCACCCCTGGTCTGTACATTCTTTTCCCTCCTGCTCTTAGATTCCTAAGCTTTCTTCTTGATTCCTAGAGTAGATTCTCCCCCCTCAATTTAGAGCATCTGCACACACACACACACACACACACACACACACACACTTACAGAACAAGGTCAATGTTGTCCAATAAAAGGAAGACTGGTTGACAGAAGAGGTTATTTTGTGTTATGTCTTTGGAGCCCTAGAGCATGCTTGTAGTGTGGGACTGGATCAAAGCTGAGGTATCTTCAGGTATCCAAAGGCCCAAGATGCCCAAGGACATGAAGCGACTTGTCCTAGGTGATGGCAACAAACACAATCAGGAGAGAAGAACCTTATAATCTTTACATTTGAAGAGATCTCAGAGATGAAGTCATTCAACTCTGTACAACTCAAGTACAAATTCCCTCTCCAACAACTTCAGTAAGTGGTCATCCGGTCTGTGCTTGAACACCTTCAATGCTGGGAAACTCACTACCTCACAAGCCAACCCATTTCACTTTGAGACCATTCTAATTGTTAAGAAGTTTTGCCTGATATCTAATTCAGAAATCTGCCTCTCTGTAACTTCAAGCTACTGTTCCTAGTTCTGTCTTTTAGGGTCACCTGGAATAAATCTAAGCCATTTTACACGTGACAGCCCTTCGGACGTTTGAGGAAAGCTGTCTTGTCTCCTCCCCCTCCGTCTTCATTTCTCCAGGCTAAATTTCCCCTACTCCTCTAACAGATCCTAGTCTAATGAGCCTTTGGGGCCCCTCACCATCCTAGTCACCCAGTGGGTGGTGGGATCATTTTCTCATAGATCAACTAGGAGCATATGGCAACAATTTTCCCCAAACCCTGAGAAGTGAGTACTGTTCTCTTGAAATAACATTGAAGTTTTAAAAGGGAATTTAACAAAATAATAATAATTTGTAGGGTTCTGGTGGAAGATAGGATGAAAAGAAAAGAAATTGAATTTTTAAAAAGTTCTTTATACCCACTTTGTAGAGGAGTTCTAAAAAATTGTTAAAACATTATTTCCAGACCATCCCCATTCATTCATTTATTCATTCAGCAAGCTGTTCAACTAGCATTTATTAAGAACCTACTGTATGCTGGGGACTAGGGAAACTAAACCAAAGCCCAAGGAGCTGATGTTGTCCTGGGGTGGGGATACAACATACGATCTGCTTGATGTCAGTGAACAGCAGCAGGAATCTAAGTGGAACTTAATATTAGTATTATAGACCCCCTTTTATTCCGTTATTTCTCTCTAGGTGCCTCTCTAATTTTCCTTATATCAACCTGGAAATTCTACCTGGTTTTTAAGTTCTGCTACAACCTGCCCTAATGCCACCAATCTACCTTTATTTCCCACTGCTCCTTAGTAAGATTTCACAGCTTGGGGTCTTCCCACCCAAAGACCATATAACTCCCACCCCATTCCCCATGAGATCTTCCCCTCATCCTGTGCAGTCCCTTTCACACACTAGGTCTCCAGTCTAGGCTCCGATTTTCCGTCGTCCTTAAAAGAATCCTGAGGTGTGTTTGTCTGCATGCTCCCCTCAGAAGCAGGTGGGGCCGATTCGCAGCACCCCAAGTAGAGGGTGACTTACATCTGCTATGCTCGGCCAGCTTGTGCAAAGTCCATTTGGTTACAGGAAATCATGGCTCACTGCTGTTTAATTTGCTCTCTGCTCTGCAAAGGGTCTCCTAGGCTTTTATCGGTTTCTCTTCTACTGTTGACAATCACTGAGCTATAAAAAATGCATATTCACATCTGAAATCTGTCAGCGTTTTAAGACCTTTCAATACAAACAGAGTGGTAAAGATTCTGTTGTTTTGAACCTCCTCATGACTTATTTGTCTTCATAGTTATTACACTTTGTACATGCAAGGCCTTGATAATAATTAATCTTGAATTAGTTATGGTAAAATTCTTCTACGGTATTGGTGTGGAGAGAGAAAGATAGCAATAGCCATTTGGAAGGGATAAGCTGTCCAATCTACCTATATTGGTGTCCCATCTCCACCCCCAACACACTCTGAATTTTCCCTAAGCATCAGGATTTCTAGTTACAACTCTGGTATCTACCAACTCATGTATATTTTGTATTTCCCTATAACATATAAGCTTATACATTATAATTGTAATAATGTTATATATTAAATAGATATATTATAATTATATTATATATTATAAAATATCATATAAACTGCTAGAAGGGTGGGATTGTTTCATTTTTGTCTTTTTTATTTCAAGTGCCTAGCATCAATAGTTTGCGTCTAATATGTGTCCTTTGAATTGGAAAAAAAAAACAAACCAAACTACGTACTTCTAGACCATTAAGTGGGACGACATGGACTTAATTTTCCTTGTCCAGATCACCATGCTATATTGGTCATGCACATTCTACCTCTTGCCCATTCCTGGATTTTATTCTTCTCTTCATTTTGAGTCTCCTCCATTATCCTAGCTTCAGTTTCTGGTCATCTATCTCCTTCTTGCTCATAATTATGATTCTACCTCTCATCCCTTGTTTTGTTCCAGAGTATTCTGGCTGAAAATTCTACTGTATTCATCTCCCACCATGGGAAAGTCAGTATTGTAGAACCTGATCAGCAGCATTAAGGTTTAACTCCTAAAACTGGCCATGCCCAGGTTTTTCCACATGAACTGTTGCCTAACCTCATTAAGGGTGGCCCATGTTCCAGAGCCCAAACAGCTGGCATTTAACCCTGTGTGGGTAAAATCTTCAGAGATCTTTCTTTTTTATTCATGTCCTTACAAATCTCAGAATTTGTCTCTTTTTCCCTAAACCCAGGTTTCCCCTGGGAATAACAGAGTATTTTGCTCATGCCCAGGTCTCTGTGATTCAGGTTGTATAAAAGGGCTCTCTGTTCCTGTGCAAGTACTCAATCTGATGGATGGATGGATAGATAGATAGATAGATAGATAGATAGATAGATAGATAGATAGATAGATAGATAGATAGATAGATAGATATTGTTGATGGTGGTGTTTCTTTGTTCTTAAAGAGGACCATGACATTGAGGTAATGTCTTGACTTGAACTGAATTGGATTTAAGTGAGGTAGGGCTGTGCAAGGTCACCAATCACACTCTCTCCTCCAGAGCCATCTGGGTCTAGTGGCAAGATATATATCAGGATGACTGGAGATGGCCCCAGATGCAACTGGGGTTAAGTGTGTCTGAGGTGAGATTTTAATTCAGGTCCTCTTGACTCTAGGGTCAGCGCTCTATCCACTGAGCCATCTAGCTGCCCCTAGATGGATAGATGAATGGATGGATGGATGGATGGATGGAAGGATGGATGGATGGATGGATGGATGGATAGACAGACATATCCATCTCTCTTCATATTTACGTATATATTTATATTTATCCTTATTAAATGTATTAAATTTAATTATAGGCAGATAGGTGGTGAAGTGGACAGAGTGCTGAAACTAGAGTCAGAAAGACAACTTCAAATCTAAAGACATTTATTAACTCTGGGCAAATCACTTAAGCTCTGTCTGCCTCAGTTTCTTCATCTGTAAAATGGTGATGGTAATAACAGCCCCTACCTCCCAGGGTTGGGGTGAGATTAAAATGATAATATTTGTGGAGAACTTTGCAAAAATTAAAATGCCTAATAAATGCAAGCCACCCTTGATAATAATTATATTTGTTCCATTGTACTTGCTGGTGAAATGATACAGTATATTTATGTTATGCTAAGGTGTAGTGCTAGATGGTGTTATTATGGTCATGGTTACTATTACTTAAGGAAAAAAAACATGCAGAAAATGTGTTGCTTTCATGAAAGACCCATCTGATTACAGATTTAAAGACAGTTACCATTTATAAGAAATTACAAAAGCCTTTACATAACTCATTGGAGTTTTTCTGTAAGATAGTATCATTCCCCCCTCTCATTTTGCATGCTCCATTTTACAGATGAGAAAAGTAAAGTGGAGAAAATCGTGCTTTGCACATAGTCCAATACTGAAGAATCAGTGGTTTTGTCAACATGGGGAACTCCCTGTATTAGAATTCTTTCCACTGACCTTTCTGTGACTTAGTCAATAAGCCCCCCAGGAAGAGGTAACAGTCATACAGCTAGCAAGTACATGAGAGGTGAGATTTGAACCCAAGTCTTCCTGACTCCCTACTTCTATATCTTGCACATTGTATGTGTTTAATAAATGCTTTTTGAATTGAAAACAGAGAGGTTGATAATAGCATTTCTATTGTGCTTTAAGGTTTGCAAAAATATGATCTCATTTTAACCTCACAATAATCCTGGGAGGTAGGTGCTATCTATTATTCTCCCCCATTTTACAGATGTAGAAAGTGAAGCAGGTAAAAGTAAAGTAGTTTGCCCAGAATCACACAGTTAGTTAGTAGTTGAGACCCAATTTAAACTCGGGTCTTCCTGACTCCAGGTCCAGCTTTTTTACTCACTGTAGTACCTGGTTGCCTCCAAGGTTAAGTGTACTTCCATCCATCCATCCATCCATCAATCAATCGGTCAATATGCATTTATTAATCCCCCACCACTCACCAGGGAGCACACTAGGTGTTAGGGGTACAGAGACAAAGTGAAAAAATCCCCAAAGTCTCATTCCTTTGAATGAGACAACATGCATTAATTAATAAATATATACACAACTACTGAGAAGCAATTAATTTCAGGATGGGGGTACTAACAGCCAGGATAGGGGTCAAGAAAAGCTTCATGTAGAAAGTTTCATCTATATAAGGTTGTGAAAGAAACAAGGGATTCTAGGAGGACCAAGTCAGTTGGGAGTGCCTGCCTGGTAATGGAAAAGCCAATGCAAAGTAGGTGGGAATCGCTGGGATCAAAGCTATGTCTTCTGCCTCCAAACCCAATCCTTTCTCCCCCTTGACACTCCCTAAGAACTGGAGAGGGCAGATGGGTGCTAAACATCCTAGTCCCCACTGCTGGCCTTTTCCACTAGTTTCAGGAGGAAGATTTTCTGGAATCTTGATAGAATCACTGTGTTCCTGCCTGTCAGGGGCCTCTGTTTGTGCCCAGACATGGATTTTGAGCCTGCCCCAGCCCTCACAGCATGCCTGATTCATATTTGAATCATTCCCCTCAGACTTGTTAGGTTTGCAGAGAAGCCGTCCAACCTTTCACTTTCCCTCTTGTCCTAAGCACCCTTTCATTTGGGATCATGAATCAGCACTGTGGTGTTAGAAGGAGTTGTTGTTCAGTCAGGTCCAACTGTGACCCCAAGTGGGGTTTTCTTGGCAGAGATAGTAGGGCAGTTTGCCATTTCCTTCTCCAGTTCATTTGACCAATGAGGAAACTGAGGCTAACAGGGTTAAGTGACTTGTCCAAGGTCACACCACAAACACGTGTCTGAGGCTGGATTTGAACTCAGGTCTTCCTGCTTCCAAGCCCAGTGCTCTATCCACTGGGCCTTCTAGAAGGGGTACACTTAGACATCGTCTATTCTATCCCTCAACCTGATAGAAGAAATTTTCTCCGATGTTTCAGACATGTAGTCACGTGGCCTCCCCATGAACACTTTGTGTTTGCAGCATGCCATTCCCATAGTCCTCCACCTCTTGAGGCAGCCCGTTCCACCTTTGGATATCTTGAATTATTAGAAAGTTTTTCCTTACAATCAGAGTAAATCCCCTTTTTCACAGCTTCTGTCCATTGCTTCTAGTTCTTCCTTCCTTCTGGGGGCCAAGCAAAACTCTTCTCATTCCCCTTTCGTGTAACAGCTGCCCATCACATCCCTGAAATCTTCTATTTTTCAGACTAAACATCAGTGGTTCCTTCAGCTAATCCTGGTATTCAGGATGAGCTCAGATCCCTCCTCTGTGAACACCCCATTGCCTATTCCTGACCTTCCTACCTGCCTTCCCAGCCTTCCCCTCCCCTCCCTCTTTCCCTTTATACTTGCCCTGTAAACCCTGGCTCCAGCCAGCCTGGTCTCCTCGCCTTCCCTCCAAACATGCCTTTCATATGCCGGCTTTTATTCACATTCCTCTAGCTTCACTGGAAAGCCCTCCTCACCTTCTCTTTGTCTTTTAAGCCTCATCTCAGACCTCACTTCCTCTAGGAAGTCATCCATCTCCCTCCACCTCCCCTAATGGTTGTTATCTCCTTCCTCTGAACTCTCCCCAGCATTCGCTGCTGACTTTATATGATCAAATACTCTTTCTCTCTCTTTATGCCTGGATATAGCCTGTTTCCCAAACTAGAAAATAAGG
The DNA here is from genome assembly GCF_019393635.1 of Dromiciops gliroides. Classification (NCBI taxonomy): domain Eukaryota; kingdom Metazoa; phylum Chordata; class Mammalia; order Microbiotheria; family Microbiotheriidae; genus Dromiciops; species Dromiciops gliroides. The sequence continues at coordinate 450,089,986 of NC_057864.1, forward strand.
TCCTTGAAGGAAGGGGTTGTGTCATATGATGATAACAGTAATTAGAGCTCACATCTAAATAGTATTCTATGGGCTATGGCTTTGGGCTTTATTTAGCTCAACGGGTAGTATTTACACAACAATAGAATGGCATCGAATGCCGGGTGGAGAGTTTAATCATCATCTGGAATTGGGGTTCTTAACCTCTTTTGGGCTATGAACCCCACAGGGAGTCTGGGGAAATCTATCCCTTTTCAGAACATTTTCAAAGATACAAAACAAAATACATGGGAAACCAATTTTATTGAAATACAGTTATCAAAATATTTTTTACAAATAAGTTCATGGGCCCCTAAATTAAGAATGCCTGATATGGGTCATTTGCTTTGGAGGGTGGGTTCCAAAAGACAGGGCAGGAACGCTGAATTACAGGAGTTGAGGCTGGTATGAGTAGCCATGTCTCCAGAGCAGCAGCGGTTAATGTCAGTATCTGCATCAGGAATAGAAGACAATCTAGATACACTGAGGACAGGCAGCTACAAGGACTGCCTTGGAACTGGCAGACACCCCCATCCACTTAAAGGGAACTTCATGAGGACCCCACAAAGGGAGAAAAGGACTCCAATTTCAGAAGCTACATGTGCTCTCTACGCTCTAGCCAACCCTCCCCACAGACCTTCTGTGGAAGAGGAGAGACTGTCCCAAGCTTTGGGAGGGATGCTTTTTGTACTAATTGTTCTTCTTATATCAGCTCAGTAAATAGGACTTCTCTAAAAGCTAATTCTGGCTGTTTATTTCCTAATCAGTGGGAGGGACACCTAGTCAGGGGCCTAGGAGCCACAGTGCTAGAAATGCCCAGGTTACCCCTTCAATACTGAGGAAACATCAGGTAGTCATGCTCTGGGGCTTCAGCCCACCTATGTGATTGGGACTGTCAAATCCTGAAACAAATCAAAGACATGAGTTGAGTAAAGCGTCTTTAACTGAGATAAAAAGGGTAGCAAACCTGCCACTCTGGGGGATGTCCCGTGCATTTCCCAACCCCCAGACCCATGCAAAAGTTTCTTATACCTTTAGGAGGAGATGGGGAGGAGGCAGTATGAGGTAACAAGGCTTGGCATGAGACCCCAGTGGCTCTTGGCAATCTCAACAAGGAAAACCACTTCATTCTGGCTGTCTTGCCCTTCATGCCATGAATCCTAATGGAAGGGAGCAAGGACATCAAAGGCCTAGATCTAGCCTGAGCCAGGTCCCCTAACAGGGCAAGATCTCAGGATGAGGGGACCTAGGGTGTGGTTCAGCTCAATCTAATCAAGAGTAAATATTATAGAAGAGGGAATCTAAGGACATTACTGAAATTGTGTCATTACAAGGATCATTGAAGGGAGTAGCAGTATGGAATACTGACCAATACTGGAATATTGACCATTTCTGTCATTACATTAACAATTATGTCAACACTTTTGTCAGGAATTAGGAGAGTGAATGTGTGTGTGTGTGTGGGGGGGTGTCTTATTTTCAGAAAAATGGAATTGTTACAAATATGGAGGAACAAGAGCAGGACTCAACAGATAAGCAAGTCATGCTGCACCAGGTAAAAGTCACATGAACTTATTTCAAAGACCTTAAATGCTTCAGCTCTATCTAGATCCATGACCTATGAGATGTAATCCTCTGAAAGCGTCTCCTCAGCAGTCTCCTTTTCACCCCTTCCCTATCCCACTTAGCAGGCCAGATTCAAGGAGTCCAAGCAACCTTGAAGCCCTTTGATTCAGTCAGACTGTCGGAAGCCTGAAGGCATCTCATGTCAGTGACTCAGCCTAAACCCCTTCCATCCACCACCACCCCCATAACAGATAACAGACATTGATTCTACCCAGTCTCCAAAGGAAAAAAAGATGATAGGGTGGTCAAAAGGCATGGGCACAAAATAGCTTCAGGCCAAAGGGGAAAGGGCAGCTGCGCCCAAAAGAAAGGGACCTGGAAACTCAACAGGCACCAGTACTCATTGCCCACAGAAAACTCTGGGCAGGAAGCCAGGCCCGCTCCATGAGGAAGCTTTGGATGGTTCTGTGCAGCCTTGGGGGAGGGAGGAGGAAAAACACAGGTAAGTTACCGGCAGAATAAATAAAAAGTTCATGAAGGAAAGCCTGAATAAAAACGTAGCTCATATATATAGATAAACCAGTAGAAAGAATAAAATAGTGGAAAGAATGACTAAAACCCCAAAGAGGAGCCAGAGCATTGTAGACAATTATATTATGAAGGAAAATGAAGCAAAATTCCTTGCTGAAAAAGAGAATCCTACACATTCCCCAGAGATCATGGAACAACAAAAAACTCGGACTGGTTCAAATGAGAAATAAAATGGTTAAAAGATCTGGCAAATGAAATTAGGCCAAAATCAGAGCTCTCTGAACAGGATTTTAAAAAACACAAATAGTAGATTTTTTTTTTTAAATGAACACATAGTGGGCAAGGACTCTCCAAAAAGAGATTTAGTACACAGAAACGCTCAAATGGAAGAAAATTTGGCAGAAGAAAAACAAAAGACAATAATGCCAAAAGAATATATGAATTCTATACAAGTCAAAGTAATCGACTTTAAAGACATAGACACAAATACATGGCCGATGGAGCTGTGAAGTGGTTCAACCATTCTGAAAAATTTGGAATAATGACAAAAACAAACAAATCAAATCAAAGCCCAGAGCTTTATGTCCAAGTTTGATTCTCTTCCCACCAAATACCAGTTCTACAATGAACACACATAAAAAATAGCAAATAAACTGATTTATCCAAGTTGGTAGCAAAACAGAAATCAGAGAAAGTATATATGGGCAATACAGATTCAAGGGCCTCTACCACTGGGAGTGAGATATATCAATTCAATCAAGAGATAGTCTTAGATCTCATCCAAGAAGAAAATTCTCCAAAGTCTCTAGTGTAGAAGGATATGAGCTTTTCATGTCGGCCTTTTCCCAGAATCTTTCTCCCTTCACTGACCTGAAGAGAGGTCGATATTGAACTCTCTCTCTCTCTCTCTCTCTTTGTCTCTCATTCTCTCTCTTTTTCTCATTCTCTCTCTCTCACTCACTCTCTTTCTCTCTCCCTCCCTCACCCCTTTTCTCTCCCCTTCTTTCTCCTTTCCCTGGAAGCTAAAACAAACAAACAAACCAACCTTTTCTTTCTCTTACTCCAAATTGCCCTCCATGCAGGTTTAGGGCATTGTTCTCTACCAGTGAGGAAAGAATCCCACACAATTGCCCTTTTGAGCCAGCACTACCATAGTAACTCTAAAATCCTGGGCAATGGGCTCTGAAGTTAATACTGATTAGGTTTATTGTGCTAGCCAGTGTGATAAAACACCTACGAATTTGCCAATTACAAATTAAGCATTTACTTTATACAAAGCATTCATAACGTTTATCACTAAAAAGAAATCTATTCACACCTACAAGAAAATAATATATTAGCCAAGAAGCATAAAAGATGAGCCAAAAATTCCCAGAAGCGTGGAGAGCAATTTAATATCAATTTGGTAATTACTGAACAAGCTGCCCCAAAGCACTATAATATTTATACTGTCTTTGCTGAGTCCCTTTCCTAGAATGACATCCCCATACTACAATAAATCCCCATACTACCAAGACAAATGTCAAAGTATTCTGGGGAACTCCACTAATATACTGTACTAGATCCAGGTCATTATCATAAACCTAACTAGAGATCCCACCGTGTCTGGGATATAACATTGATGCATAACAACTTAAGAACCATGTTTTTAGTAACTGTCTCCGTACCAAATGCTCATCATCTCCTAACCACATGGAATTAAAAGCTCTCAAAATACTAAACTTAGCCAGGGAGATTAAAATCATGTGGGAAAAGGATGAGGTGCATACCATTTCCTGTTGTCCTGCCCACTTTGGAGTTGTACCTGGATGTTCTCCTGAGTCTACAGAGGATGAACATGTGTCCTAATGCTTTTGATAAACTACAAAAAGTGGTTATTTTATCCACCTGCAAAAGTACATAGAACATTGACTTTTTTTTTAATAGCAGAGTAATGAGACAGTTTCTACCTGAACTCCACCAAAAGAAAAAGATGAAATGAACATGGAAGAGGCAGAATTACATCTTTTATTTTCATTAATCTTTGGTTTCCGTTGTAATCCTGTGTCCTGTGCCCTGTCCTGTGAGGATTAAGTGACTTGCCCAGGGTCACACAGCTAGTAAGTGTCAAGTGTCTGAGGTCGAATTTGAACTCTGGTCCTCCTGAATCCAGGGCCAGTGCTTTATCCACTGTGCCACCTAGCTGCCCCTTGTTTTATACATTTATGATGATAATTCTGAAAAGGGGTCTATAGGCTTCACTGGGCTGCCAAACACATCCATGATACAGAGAAGGTTAAGAACCTTTGCTCTGAGAGATGCATTAACTTGCTTGATTTCTCACAGCCAGTGTCTGAGTTGGGGTTGCTTATTTTTCCCAGCTATTTCTTATATGTCTTCTCCCTTCAACCAGAAGGTAAAATCCTCAGGGACGAGGAGCATATTTACTGCTTTTGTCCCCATTGTGCTTAATACACAGTAGGTATTTAATAAATGCTCATATTTTTCAGAATTTCAGAACTAGAAGAAACCTCAGAGATCAGCCACAGAGATCCAAAGCAGAGAAATGAATTGGCCAAAGTCAATCAGAGGAAGAGCCAAGGTGAGATCCCAACTTGGTTTGGGTCCCATCCCAATACTTTCCCCATGAAACCATGCTACTTCTCTACCCATGACAGTACTATACCATGAAACTACTTGTCTAAAGTTTACTGTCAGTAGAACTCAATCCAAATATGGGCCTTTGCTTTCTCCTCTTTCCATCTCTCCACAAAGTATGGGTGAGTCAAGTCCACCTGGCTCCTTATTTCTATTCATTTCAGTCACTCAAAGCTCCAGGGACCGCTCTTTCTTCACAGAAGCCCTGCTGGTTTGACCCCATCAAGTTATACTTACCCAAGTGTTATACAACCCTCCCTTTAATTACACACTCAATCAGTTCCTCCCAAGCTCAGCAATTTGTAGTTCCCGGCTCCCCCTGGGCTCCTTGGCCAGAGGGAGGCTCCAAGTCTTTGCAGAGGCCACACAAGCCCTTGCTGGGATTTTCGGGCTATATTGCATAGGCTCGCTGCTATTTCATACTCTATTTCCTTCCAAATGAATCCTCTGATGAATCTCGTCCTTTGGCGGTGATTCACTGCAGGCTGATTTCACACATTATTCCCTTACCTTTAAGACCTCACATCTCTCTTGAAACTAGGCTGACCTCTGGGGAAAACCCAGCCCAACTAAAAGTGGTCCAAGTTTTCTCCCAATATAAATAGTGCCAACAAAACAAATTATTCATTTGTTCATTCACTCAACAAGCTACCACTTCAATGTTGATAAGTGGCTGAGTACCTGTTATTCTGGTCGAGTAGCCCCAGAATCTTAATAGCCGGGGCCAGGTCTCAATAGCCAAAGGTGGGAACATGAAGCAAAGCAAAAACAAAAATCTGTAAATCTGAATTCAGGAAATCATCAGTTAATTTAATCATAGAATGCTAGAGCTGGAGGGGCATCTAAGTGGTCAGGTGGATAGAGGACAGGGCCTGGAGTCAGGAAGACTTGGATCCAGTCTTAGACGCTTACTAGTTGTATGATCCTGGGTAAGTCATTTAACACTGTTTGCCTCAATTTGCACATCTGTAAAATGAGCTGGAGAGGGAAATAGCAAACCACTCCAGTATCTCCGCCAAGAAAATCCCACATGGAGTCATAAGAGTTGGACATGACTGAACAACAACAACAACAACAAAAAGCTAGAGCTGGAAGCTAACGTGTTCAAGAATATGAAATTTAACCCCCTCTACTTTATAGTGAATCTGAGACGCAGAGAAAGGAAACCTGGCCAAAGTCCCACAGCTAATTAGTGGCTCAGGCTAGAATCCAGATGTCCCAACTGCCGAGGTCAACACTCTTTGTATCTTCAGAAACCAGTGACATTTAACACACTCCAAAGTCCCTAGTGAACAAGTTGGATCTGGGGACTTTAGCAGCTAGGCTGAATTGAGTGCCTATCATGGGCCAGGCACTATGCTAGGATACAATGACAGAAGGAAGGAAGGAAGGAAGGAAGGAAGGAAGGAAGGAAGGAAGGAAGGAAGGAAGGAAGGAAGGAAGGAAGGAAGGAAGGAAGGAAGGAAGAAAAGGAGGGAAGGAGGGAGGCAGGGAGGGAGGGAAGGAAGGAGGAAGGAAAGAAGGAAGGAAGGAAGGAAAGAAGGAAGGAAGGAAGGAAAGAAGGAAGGAAGGAAAGAAGGAAGGAAGGAAGGAAGGAAGGAAGGAAGGAAGGAAGGAAGGAAGGAAGGAAGGAAGGAAGGAAGGAAGGAAGGAAGGAAGGAAGGAAGGAAGGAAAGAAAGGAGCTTACTTTATCCTGGGGGACACAGCATGCTCATAAATAAGGCATAGATAATAAATACAAACATTAACACAATGTGGTTCAGCACTAGAAGTCGGCCTCAGGGGAATTTATGGGAACTAAGGGAAGCAGGAGGGTTAGGGGCAGAGAGCCTGGACCCTAGTTTCAGCATCAGGCAATGATATTTAAACAAAACCACAGAGGTCCGTCTAGATGATCCCTTTGTAGCACTCCCTCAATGCTGCTCTTTTCATCTGTCTTTACCCATAGGTTGGGTCCCATTTATATAGTGCTTTAAGTTTGCAGAGCACTTTATAAATATCATATGTTCTTTTCACAATAAGAACAGCAATAGCTATAGTAATTACTGAGCGACAGGCACTTTATAATGATTTCGTTGGATCCTCACAAACACTGTAAGAGGTAGGTGCTATTATTATCTCCATTTTACAGGGAACTGAGGCAAATGGAGATTAAGTGACTTGCCCAGGGTCACACAGTTAGTAAATGTCCGAGGCTGTTGGATAACTTTGAACTTGAATCTTCCTGACTTCAGTTTCAGTGCTGTAATCACTGACCTACCTAGTTGCCTCAGGTCCCAAGAGGCTACCTACCACCACAAAGTGGTGGCAGCCATGGCCACTGGGGGACAGGATAGGGGAGAGAAATCCCCCCTCCCCTTTACTAAAAGGTCTCTGGCCAATGATCTTTGACACAACCTCCATCCTTAGTGACCAATCATGAGTTACCATATCATCTTTTTTGTTTGTTTGTTTGGGATTTTTTGCAGGTCAATGAGGGTTAAGTGACTTGCCCAAGGTCACACAGCTAGTAAGTGTCAAGTGTCTGAGGCTGTATTTGAACTCTGGTCCTCCTGAATCCAGGGCAGGTGCTTTATCCACTGTGCCACCTAGCTTCCCCTGTTACCATATCATCTTTTCTTTTCTTTCTTTTTTTTCTTTTCTTTTTGTTCTGCAGGGCAATGAGGGTTAAGTGACTTGCCCAGGGTCACGTTACCAAATCATCTTAACAAATCTATGACCTTCCAGAAGGGGCCAGAGCACATGTACTACAGAAAGGGACCAAAGCTTGTGTTTAGTTCATTGGAAGGTTTCCCAACCCAGTAGAGCAATGGTCACCCTGTTAGTTACACTTATTACAAACTTAACAATGACAATAATAATAGTTAATGGCTAATATTTATATAGCAAGGATTATGTGCCAGGCACTATGATAAGTGCTGTCCAACAATTATCTACAAGTCCTTCTGTTGTACTATGTTGCCTCTTTATGTCAGATGTTTCCTAAAATGTGGCATCCAGAAGTGAACACAATACTCCTGTCTCACTAGAATGGCCTAAGAGATGCCAAGAGAAAGGAGAGGTCTCCAAAATATGGGAAAAGCAAAAAAGCACAGAAAGAAGACAAGAGCATGATTACCAAGTTTTCGTTGGTGCCCTTAGAGCCAGTTCCAGAATATTAGAACTGGGAGCAACTTCAGAGATCATCCAGTCTAGTGATTCTTAACTGAGGACCCCTGGGCATCATGAGACCCTTCATGGGGTCCTCAAGGTCAAAACTACTTTCATAAGAATACTAAAACATTTTTGCCTACTAAAATAACCCTCCCATCCAGAGAAACCTGGAAGGACTTACAAGAATTGATGGTGACTGAGAGGAGCAGAACCAGGAGAACACTGTCCACAGTAACAGCAACATTGTGTGATAAACAATGGGGATAGACTTGGCTCTTCTCAGCAGTGTGGTGATACAAAACAGTTTCAAAGAACTTGTGATAGAAAATGTTCTCAATATCCAGAAAAAAGAACTGTGAATTATGAATGCAGATTGAACCATACTGTTTCTACTTTGGGGCTGTTTTTTCCCTTCTTTTTTGAGGTTTTTCCCTTGTGCTCTGATTCTTTTTTTACAAGATGACTAATGTAGGAATATGTTTAATATGATTGTACATATACAACCTATATCAGACTGCTTTCCATCTTGGGGAAGAGGGAGGGAAAGGGGGGTGGGATAAAAAAATTTGGAACTAAAAATCCTGTGAAGACAAAGGTTGAAAACTATGCTTATATGTAACTGGAAAATAATAAAATACTTAAAAATTACTCCTCCCTTTTCCAACTACATATCTGTGTGAGGCCAGATTTTCTCTATATGCTTCAACCAAAACAGATCACAGCAGACTGAATACAGAGGCAGATAGGAAAATCCAGCCATCTTCCATTAATTAAGCCAGGTGTTAAAGACAAAAACATGTCAAACAATGCTAATCTTCTCATGGATTTTTTGCATGTTTGTTTTGGAAAAAAAATTGTCATTTTTCATAAAAATATATTATTTCTGTAAACATGTGATAGGGTATTGTTATCTGAAATTAACATTTTAAAATTTCATCAGTTTTAATTTCTAGTATGGTAAATACTGATAGATATGACCCCCATAAACAAAAGGTCTTTGGGGTCCTCAATAATTCTAAAGAGTATAAAGGAGTCCTGAGACCAAAAAGTTTGAGAATTACTGATCTAGTCCAATTTTCACCCCCCCCCCTTTTCTTTTTAAAGTGAGGCAATTGGGGTTAAGTGACTTGCCCAGGGTCACACAGCTAGTAAGTGTTAAGTGTCTGAGGTCGGATTTGAACTCAGGTCCTCCTGACTCCAGGACCCGTGCTCTATCCACTGCGCCACCTAGCTGACCCCCACCCCTTTTTTTTTTAATAGATGAGAAAAATGAGGTCCAGAAAAGTGAAGCAATTTACCCAGTCACATGAATATTAAGTGGTAAGAAGCAGGATTTGAATCCAAGTCTTCTCCCAAGTTTATTGCTTGTTCTTTTATGCCACTGTTAGGTTCTGTACAAAAAAATATAAACCACAGAAAAAATACCATTCCTGCCTTCCTCCTTTCTTTAATAATAACAATGATAATAACAATAGCAACAACCTTACCTGTCTGCATGGGGAATTCCTGCTAAGGAATTCTCTTAGCCCCTTTTCTGCAATTTATGGTCTCAAAGAGTTGCCTAGACTAGCACCCAGGGTTGAAGTGACTTACACAGAGTTGCCCAGACAGTGAAGTATAAATGAGCCTGAACTCAGGCCTTTTGAATTCTGAGGACAATTCTCCATCCACTCTACCCCACTCCTTCTCCTTGAATTATCTTGACTTCTTTTAAAAGTTTGGTTTTATGAGGAAACATACACAAAGAGCCGTTTAACCTTCATTCCCCTTCTTTTTCTTCAGGGTCCACACCCTATTTCTAAACAAATAAAAATCCAGCTCAATCACTTCACCGCTCATTCTTAACTCCTACCTAAGGAAGGGACTCTTTTTTTTTTTTCTTCAATAAGAACTATCAGAACACAAGCAGGAGGTTTTCTGGAAGGTTCATTATAAGGTTTTGAATGAAAGTGGTCTTTGCACCTCCACTGAGACCCCATCGGGTCTCTCCTTAGCCATTTCCCCAAGGAGATCAGCCAAAACCCCCATTCAGTGCCATTTTGTTCTTGCCTTTCCTTGGACACATCCCAACAGTGAACCCTATATTGTGTATAGATTTTGTATTTGAGAGGCAGTGTGTAGTGGATAGGGCCTTAGACCGGAGAAAACCTGGGTTCAAATCCAACCTTTTACACACACTATAGGAAGGTCATTTCACTTCTTGATGCTCTAGACCAGGGGTTCTTAAACTTTTTCCACTCATGACCCCTTTTTGCCCAAGAAATTTTTATACAACCCCAGGTAAATAGTTTTATAAAACGGGTATACATAACCTTTTACTGTTGCCAAATTTTTTGTGATCCCCACATTCAGTTATGTGACCCCATATTGGGGTTGCAACCCACAGTTTAAGAAGCTTTTAGGGGCAGCTTGGTGGCGCAGTGGATAGAGCACTGGCCCTGGAGTCAGGAGGACTTGAGTTCAAATCCAGCCTCAGACACTTAACACTTACTAGCTGTGTGACCCTGGGCAAGTCACTTAACCCCAATTGCTTCACCAAAAACAAAAACAAGAAGCTTTTAGACAACTCTCTAGGACTATAAATTTCAGAGAAAGTACCAATCCACCTTGGAGTTTCCTCATCTGGGAGCTATATGCCAGTGAAATCACAGATCAATCAATCAATCAACTATTCTGTTTTCTGGATATTTTGCTAAGTACTGGATCTAGTCCCTCTATTTTGTATTTAAGAGAGGCAGTTCAGTTTAGTATAGAGAAGGCTAATCTTGGAATCACCAAGACTTGGGTTCAAATGCTGCCTCTGAAAAATAGAGGGTAAACATGAGTTGATCACTTAACCTGTCTATGTCCCAGACAACTGGCTAAGTTTCTAAGTTGCAGACATCAATGGAGTGTGTTTCTGTAAGAGGAATTCCCTATACTGATAAAGTCATAGGTTCATAGTTGATATATGTATGTTTATACTTTATATATGATATATGATCATGTAAAATATATTAGGAATAAATAGTATATCAATTATAAATATATATTACATAATATATGGTAACATTATATTATGAAACTTTAACCCCTCAGGGCTTCTCCTAGAACCTTCAGAAGAGAGGTATTCATTGCCCTCTGGGGAATCCAACCATCCAGGGGAGGAAGAGATGGATGAGAGATCCTAAAGGGGGTACTGTGATATGTGTACCTGTGTACCTTCCCAATAGAATATAAACTTTTCGAGGACAGAACCCCACCCTCCTTTTTTTCCCTTTTTTTTCTTTTGTCATAGTTAGTCAACAAGCATTGCTTAAATCCTTCCTATGTTAAGTGTCAAGAATTCAAAGAAAACAAAATGAATGAATAAACCCATTATGGTCCATGCTCTCAAGAATGGTACATTTTAATTTGTTCTTTTTCTAGCTTTTTTAGTTGCATGCCCAATTCATTGAGCTCCTCTTTCTCTATGTTATTCATGTAGTTTTGTTGATTAATTCTATAGTTTTCTTACTTTCAATTTCTCTCCTTTGATTTTCAGGATTTCTAATTTTGTATTTAATTGGGGATTTTTAATTTGTCCTTTTTCTAGCTTTAAGAACCATAGGTTTTAAAGGAGAGAACATAATAATTAGGTGTATACAATATATACACAGATTATATGAAGGTAATACAAAAGAAGAAAGCATGAGCAGCAGAGGGAATGCAGAAAAGCCTCCTGCAGAAGACAGGATTTGAGTTGTCTTCTAGGAAGCCGAGGAAATTTAAAAGTGAAGGTGAGGGGACAGTGAATTCCAGACATGGGGCATGACCAGTGCAAAGGAGTACTGTGTTTGAGAAAATCAAAGTAGGCCAGATTATAGAGTTTGAGAAGGGGAGTAAGGTATAAGAAACGTGGAAAGGGAGGGAGGAGCCTTTAAGAAGAAACTTTATGAAGGTTATAAAGAGCTTTAACTCTCAAATAGAGTGGTTTAAATTGCATCCTAGAGGTAATAAGAGCCACTGTGACTCCTTGAGAAGATGGGTGACATGGTTATACCTTTGCTTTAGAAAAATTATCTTAGAAGCTGGGTGGAGGATGGATTGGAGTGGGGAAGAGATATAAGGCAGGGAGCCCAGGTAGAAGGCTGTTGTTGTTTTTTAATTTTTTTAAATAAAAGTATTTTATTGTTTTCCAGTTACATGTAAGGATAGTTTTCAACATTTGTTTTCACAAGATTTTTAGTTCCAATTTCCCCCCCCCCCTCCCCCCCCAAAATGGACAGCAATCTGATATAGGTTATATGTGTACAATCTCATTAAACATATTTCTGCATTAGTCATATTGTGAAAGAATCAGAGCACAAGGGAAAAACCTCAAAAAAGAAGGGGAAAAACAGCCCCAAAGTAGAAACAGTATGGTTCCATCTGCATTCATAATCCACAGTTCTTTTTTCTGGATGTTGAGAACATTTTCTATCATGAGTTCTTTGAAATTATTTTGGATCATTGCACTGCTGAGAAGAGCCAAGTCTATCACCATCACTCATCACACAATGTTGCCGTTACTATATACAATGTTCTCTTGGTTCTGCTCCTCTCAGTCAGCATCATTTCATGTAAGTCCTTCCAGGTTTCTCTGAACTCCTCCTGCTCATTGTTTCTTACAGCACAATAGTATTCCATTACATTCATGTAGCACAACTTGTTTAGCCATTCCCCAATTGATGGCATTCCCTTGATTTCTCTAATCAATAGTGATTTAGAGCATTTTTTCATATGGCACTGGATAGCTTTGATTTCTTCATCTGAAAATTGTCTGTTCATATCCTTTGATCATTTCTCAGTTGGGGAATGACTTACATTCTTATAAATTTGATTTAGTTCTCTATATATTTTAGAAATGAGGCCTTTATAAGAAATACTGGTAATAAAAATGTTTTCCCAGATTTCTGCTTCCCTTCTAATTTTGGCTGCATTGCTTCTGTTTGTATAAAAAAAAACCTTTTAATTTAATGTAATCAAAGTCATCCGTCTTGCATTTCATAATATTCTCCATCTCTTGTTTGGACATAAATTGTTTTCCTCTCCATAGAACTGAGAGGTAAAGTACTCCTTCCTCTCCCAATTTATCTATGGTATCACCCTTTATTCTAAATCTTGTACCCATTTTGCCCTTATTTTGATATATGGTGTAAGATGTTGGTCTATGCCTAGTTTCTGCCATACTATCTTCTAGTTTTCCCAGCAGTTTTTGTCAAATACTGAGTTCCTATCCCAGAAGCTGGAGTCTTTAGGTTTGTCAAACAGTAGATTACTATAGTCATTTACTACTGTGTCTCCTGTGCCTAACCTATTCCATTGATCCACCACTCTATTTCTTAGCCAGTACCAAATAGTTTTGATGACTGCTGCTTTATAGTTCAGCTTCAAATTTGGTACGGCTAGCCTACCTTCTTGTGCATTTTTTTCATTAGTTCCTTTGATATTCTTGACTTTTTGTTCTTCCAGATGAATTTTGTTATTATCTTTTCTAACTCTATAAAATAATTTTTAGGTAGTCTGATTGGTATGGCACTGAATAAGTAAATTAATTTAGGTAGAATTGTCATTTTGATTATATTAGCTCGACCTATCCATGAGCAATTGATATTTTTCCAATTATATAGATTTGATTTTATTTGTGTGAAAAGTTTTGTAATTGTGTTCATAGAGTTCCTGGTTTGTCTTGGCAGGTAGATTCCCAAGTATTTTATATTGTCTACCATTACTTTAAACAGAATTTCTCTTTCTATCTCTTGCTTCTCAGCTTTGTTGGTCAAGTATAGAAATGCTGATGATTTATGTGGGGTTTATTTTATACCCTACAACTTTGCTAAAGTTGTTGTTTCAAGTAGTTTTTTAGTTAATTCTTTAGGATTCTCTAAGTATACCATCATATCATCTGCAAAGAGTGAAAGTTTTGTTTCCTCCTTGACTATTCTAATTCCTTTAATTCCTTTTTCTTCTCTTATTCCTAAAGCTAACACTTCTAGTACAACATTAAATGATAGAAGTGATACGGGCTGTTGCAGTAACCTAGGGGAGAGGTGAAGAGAGCCAGAAGTATGGTGGTGCTTGGGTGAGTGGAGAAAAGAGAATGTACAGAAGACATGACAAGATTTAGCAATGGAGTGGATATGTAAAGTGAGAGTGAGAAATCCATGATGATGTCTCAACTGTTTCTCTAGCACCTCAGTGGTCCATAATTTGAATTAAATACATGCTTATGAATGAATGAATGGATGAATGAATGAATGTTTGAGGTGGTCCACCAAGGGATGCACATGGGTGACTGGAAATGAAGAGTTGCAAGAACTGTTGTGCCCAAGAACTCTCCAGGGTTTATAGAATTTAGAGCCAGAGAGTACCTTGGAAATCTAACCTTGTCATTTCACAGATGAAGAAATGGAAATCCAGAAAGTGTCAAGTGGCAGGGCTGGGATTTGAAGGCAAGTCCTTTAAGTCTTTGCTACTATCCCAGGTATCAAATAATAGTCTGCACAGAAGTTCCTGTAGTAAGAGAAGCACTAATAATAATTCACTTCTTCTCACAGGTCCAGCATTTCAGGCTGAGGTCACGGTCAAGTTTGCTGAGCATGGAGTCCCATTCAACCTCTTTGAAAATGATTTTAGAAAGGAAGGGTTGATAAGAACCAGATGGAGGGAAGGGAGTCTCTGCAGCAGGCAGAAAGGAATGCTGGGAATACACTTAATTGGGGAGAGAGTGGAGCTTCCCTTTGCCTGTTCAAGTCATGGATTAAATCTTGAATAGCCACTGGCTCCTTCACCCAGGGGTCAATAGTGCTTTGCACAGAGGCACTTGGTAAGTGTTTTGAAAATTGAAATGTAACTTTCTTGAAGACTGAAGGAGGGGTGGGGACAGGGTACACCAACCTGTTCTGGTAAGGTTTCTGTGCCACTAAGGAGCACAGGTTGAATAGATGAGACAGTTGCCTTGCTAGAGACTCTGGACTTTGGTTTCAGCTTGACAGCTGAGGGATCCAAGGCTTCCCAAGGCAGACAACCAACACTTACCAGAGCACTGCTTAAGTTCCAAACCTAATGGCAGAATAAGCATCAAATGAGGTCATTGCTTTGGGCTCACTCTACCACAGCCCCTAACCCTCAAGGAAGCTGAGAGGCATAGTGGTTAGAAGATTTGAGTTGAAATTTGGCTTCAGACACTTATTAGTTGTATGACCCTGGGCAAGTCACTTAATCTTCTTGCCTCAGTTTTCCCAAGTGTAAAGTGGGAATAATGATAGCACCCACCTCCAAGAATTGTTGTGAGGATCAAATGAGATATTTGTAAAGCACCTAACAATAGTGCCCAGCACATAGTAGGGGGTTAATAAATACTTATTTCTTTTCCTTCATTGAAAGATAGAAAGTGACACACCCAAGCACACACCTCATCATGAAGTCTTACAAAAACAATAGCTGTTAGCTAACATTTATATAATACCTACTATGTGGCAGGTACTCTCCTGAATGCCTTACAATTATTATCTACAATCAGTACTCTTTCTGTCATCCCATGCTCCCTCTTCAT
Source organism: Dromiciops gliroides (assembly GCF_019393635.1). Classification (NCBI taxonomy): domain Eukaryota; kingdom Metazoa; phylum Chordata; class Mammalia; order Microbiotheria; family Microbiotheriidae; genus Dromiciops; species Dromiciops gliroides. The sequence continues at coordinate 450,105,447 of NC_057864.1, forward strand.
GTAGTAACTTGCCAGAGTATGCCAGAAGTATAAAGGAAGTAGGATGGAAGACTGAACAAACAAAAAAAGAACCCCACCATGAAAAATATTATGATAGGGAAGCTCAAGACACAAATCCAGAAGAAGAGAATGACTTCAAAACACCTATAAGCAAAACCTCAAAGAAATGCACAAGTCTGGGCATGAATACAACTAAATAGAATTCCTGGAAGAGATATAACAAAAGTTTGTCTTAAAGTATTAAAAATGTTTTTTTATAAATTAAAGGAGAGTACAAGAGGAAAAAAATTGTAAAAGAAATGTGAGCAATGGAAGAAAGAATTGGAAAGGGAATTAGCTACAGGGCACAAAACCTTGTCAAGCAACGAATTCCCTGAAAATCAGAACAGACCAAACAGAAGCCAATGTGACTCCATGAGACATCAAGAAATGTTAAAACAAAGTTAAAAGACTGGTAAAGGAGAAGAAAATGTAAGGCATCTTATAGCCAAAACAGCTGACCTGGAAAACAGATTGAGGAGAAAAAAATGTAAGCATTATTAGACTACATGAAAGCCACAACCCAAAAAAGAGCCCAGGCATCTTCTTTCTTTCTTTCTTTTTTTTTAATATAAAAGTATTTTATTATTTTTCAGTTACATGTAAAGATAGTTTTCAACATTTGTTTTCACAAGATTTTTAGCTCCAAATTTTTCTCCTTCCCTCCTCCCTCCCCAAGACATGTACAATCACATTAAACATATTTCTGCTTTATTCATATTGTGAAAGAAGAATCAGAGCACAGGGGAAAAACCTCAAAAAAGAAAAAAACAACAACCAAAAAGTAGAAACAGTATGGTTCTTTTTTCCGGATGTTGTAAGGTTGCTATCTAGCTATACTGTCTAAAATATCTAATGAGTGGTCACCAATAAATTATAAGCTTTAGCAAGAGTTTAGACTTTTCAGCACTTATTAAGGAGAATAAGAATTTGGTGAAGAGAGAAAGAGGCCTAGATTCAGTTATCTATCTCAGGGAGCCCGTGTTTCCTGCTCCGCGCCCCCCTGAGGTCCTTGTCAAAGAGAATGAGAGCGAGCCTCGCCTCTTCTTCGTCCCATAAGCCTCCTCTGAAACTGGGAACATCCCATACACACAAACACACACACACACAGCTCCAAGCTAATTGGCTGGTAGCTTTGATAGACAGTACCCACGAGCAAATGTCACTTCCTGACGCCAAGGAACTGACCACATGGCTTGCCCTCAGATACCTTCTCCTCATGGAAGAGCTTTCCTACAGTAACTCTCCAGCAGGTGGCGCCACTCCAATCATTACAGTGTGGAGAACAATTTCTTTGGAATTGTCTTGGATCACTGCAATGCTGAGAAGAGCCAAGTCTATCACAGTTGATCATCACACAATGTTGCTGTCACTGTGTACAATGTTCTCCTGGTTCTGCTCGCTTCATTCAGCATCAGTCCACTTAAGTCTTTCTAGATTTTTCTGAAATCTGCCTGCTCACCGTTTTTTGTTTTTTTTTTTTTTTTGGTGAGGCAATTGGAGTTAAGTGACTTGCCCAGGGTCACACAGCCAGTAAGTGTCAAGTGTCTGAGGCTGGATTTTAACTCAGATCCTCCTGAATCCAAGGCTGGTGCTCTATCCACTGTGCCACCTAGCTGCCCCCCTGCTCACCATTTCTTACAGCACAATAGTATTCCATTACATTTATATACCACAACTTGTTCAACCATTCCCCAATTGATGGACATTCCCTTGATCTCCTTTTCTTTGCCACTACAAAGAGAGCTGCTATAAATATTTTTGTACATGTGGGTCATTTCCCCTTATCTATGATCTCTTTGGGATACAGACCTAGTAGTGGTACCACTGGGTCAAAGGGTATTCAGTCCTATAGTCCTTTGGGCATAGTTCCAAATTGCTCTCCAGAATGGCTGGATCAGCTCACAATTCCACCAACAATGCATTAGTTTTCCCAACTGTAAAGTGGGAATAATGATAGCTCCCACCTCCCAGAATTGTTGTGAGGATCAAATGAAAACTTGCTTCTCCAACATTTATTATTTTCCTTTTTTGTCATATTAGCCAATCTGATAGGTGTGAGGTACCACCTCAGAGTAGTTTTAATTTGCATTTCTCTAATCAATAGTGATTTGGAGCATTTTTTTTTCATATGGCAATAGATAGCTTTGATTTCTTCATCTTAAAACTGCCACAGGCATCTTATTTCAAGAAATCTTAAAAGAAAACTGCCCTGACCTCTTAAAACCAGAGAACAAAGTAGAAATAGGAAGAATGCACTGGTCACCTCATGAAAGAAACACCAAAGTGAAAACTTCCAGAAACATTATAGCCCAAGGCAAGAGCTTCAGGTCAAAGAAAAAAATATTGCAAGTAGCCAAAAATAAAGAATTTAAGTACTGAGGAGCCAGAGTCAGGAGCACATATGATTTAGCAGCTACCACTATAAAAGAACAAAGATCTTGGAATATGATATTCTAGAAAGCAAAGGACATAAACTTACAATTAAGAATAACTTACTCAGCAAAACAGTATAATCCTACAGGGGGAAAATGAATCTTTAATGAAATAGAGGATTCCAAGCATTCCTAATGAAAAGATCATAGTTGTATAGGAACTTAAGTTCAAACACAGGAGTTGAGAAGCATGAAAAGGCAAACACGAATGAACAATCATGAGGGACTAAATGAGGATATATTGCTTATATTCAAATATGGGAAAATGAAACTTCTGTCCCCTTTGAACCCTATTATCATTATAGGTCATAGGGGAGTCCATTTAGAAAAAAGCCCTGGGAGTGCTTCTCTTATATTTTAATGATCCAAAAAGAAGAATGGAAAGAGAGATGAATGCACTGCAGGAGAAAAAAAAAGGAAGGAAAATTATCTCACATAATCAGGGTAGAAAGAAGGGGGGGAGGGATAGCTGACACTTGCTTGAAACTTGCTCTTATCAGATCTGGTCAAAATAGGGAAAAATACATAAACAACTTACATAGTTGGTACGGAAATACATTTCACTCAAAAGAGCAATAGGGGCTAAAGGGGAGAAAGGAAAAGAGGGAATTAGAGAGAATATAAATTAAGGGAGGGATTAGTTCTTAGAAAAACATATAAATATATATATATATCTATACACACACACACATGCACATACACACATACACACATAGACATTTTTTCCTTTTGGATATGGTCAATGCTTAACTACATGTTTGTAACATCTGGGAGTGGGTAAGGATGGGAGGGAAAGAAGGCAGATTTTTGCTCATTAAAAAAATGAATTAAAAAAAAGACAACCCCTGCCCTCAAGCAAGTGGGGGGAGGGAGAAGAGAAGGGAATGGTGGTTAAGAGAGGGATAGGTGTCCTGTCTGGACCACTCCTCAAATGGAGGTTCCAGGAAGAATCAACCAATGAAAAAAGGGACCCGCAGTTGAGCCCATGGTGGCACAGTGCTGAGAATCAAGGGTGACTGGTTTGGTCCTTTTCCCAAAATAGAGATAAGATATTAATGGTACTCAAAGAAGGCAGAGATAGTGTCTAAACTTTCTCCCCCATTACCTAGGAGAGATGAGGGGGAACCTAGTCTAGGTCAAAAAGCAAGGGGTCTGGAATCAAATGACTCTAGTCCAAGCGGGTTCAACTATTTAGCCTCCAAGATCTCTTTCAGCCCTCAATCTATGTCCCTATGTATAGTTGTTGAATGTGAAGCTGGTGAATTATTCATACATGTGATCAAGTGACAAATATTCATTGGGGCAAGGCCAGTCCTGCAGACTTAGATCTGGATGGGACCCACTGGAGTCCAAGCCTTTCATTTTACAGATCAGGAAACGGCCCCAGAAAGGTTAAGTGATCTGCCCCAGGTCGCACAACTAGTAAGTGGCTGGCCTGGGGCTTACAGGTTGGTCTCCTTTCCTCCACCCCTACGCACTCCTACAGCTGCCTTGTCGACAGTGGCTCTCTACCCCAATGCCTCCTGGTCCAGTATTCTCTTCAGAGGAATCCTTTCTCATTTTGAAACTCCAAAAATGACTATTTTTGCCATTCTAGCATGCTGGCCACATGTTAATGAACATTATTAGGTCATTGTGACATTGAGGTGACCTTGAATTCTCAAAGTCTACATCGAAAGAGCCCAGAGCAGGTCCAACTAAGCTGGACAGTTCGAGTAAATTTGGTGTTGTGGGGACCTAAGTGAAGGGTGGAGAGCTCCCCAAAAGGGTTTGGGGTTCAACTTGTTTTGGAACTACAGCAACTCCTGCACAGTTTTCTATGAAGTATAGAGGGTTGCAACTTGCATTGGCAGAGGTCCATTCACAACGAAAGTTGAAATCACAGAACCTTAGTATGTTGAAGGAGGATTACCTGGGTACAGGTCCTATCTCCTTACTCAAGTGTAACCTCCATGAAGGCAGGGTTGTATCTTAGCTAGACTCTACATCTCTCCTCACAGTGCTCTACATAGAAGAGACACTCAAAAACGTTTCCTATATTTCACTCATTCACAAGAGAAGCACCTTGGGATTTAATAATCTCTATGATCTCCACTCAAACATACACAGAGCCCCAGATGTTTATGCAAACAGGTCTTTATTTAAAAATCAGCCTCCCACAGGTGTACCATCTGATCACTTGTCATTTCCAATGCCTACATTTGCTGGCTGTGAGCAGAGTGTGGTGTATTCTTCTGGGCTCACAGTGTAAGGTGACAGTGCATTCAAAAACTCTTCCAGGGGACAGAACCCTGCTGCACACCCTTTCACCACTTGTTCCTGTAGGAAAAAGGAAAAAAAAGAACCCAGGAAGAGTACTGAGGCCCATGGAACAGTTGCCACTGGGGATGGCACAGTTTTGAGAGGCTGGCTAACACTCGAGGGTGTGAGGTGTATATAGCAAAGTGGCAAGACAACCATGGAACCACTGATTCAAATATTCTCGAGTGCCTATGCTGTAGGGCCTCAAGATACCCAGATTCATATATGGGCTGGGTTCAATGATGTCCTCTTTCCCCACCCCCGAAGTACTCCCAGTTCCTGGGACACACACTCTGTAACACCCAAAATGCTCCAGAGATTGGCATAATTGCTCCATCACCGGCCAAAGGTCCGGTTACTAGGGCGCCTCCCCGTGGGTCCCATGGGACAGCATGTGTTGCTGTTCCCAGGAGGCACACATACAAGAGGAAGGGCACGCTGGGCCAAGTGTCCTTGAATGAGTTTGTAGCAGAGCTGAGATAGGAACTGGATAGGATAGGGTTAGAGCTAGATGGGACTGTAAAAGCAATTAAGTCGGGGCAGCTAGGTGGCGCAGCAGATAAAGCACTGGCCTTGGATTCAGGAGGACCTGAGTTCAAATTCAGCTTCAGACACTTGACACGTACTAGTTGTGTGACCCTGGGCAAGTCACTTAACCCTCATTGCCCCGCAAAAAAAAAAGGCAATTAAGTCAAGTCCCCTCATTTCTCAGCTTAGAAATGGGGGACCCAGAGAGGTTGGATGACTTGCCTGAAGCCACATAAGCAAGGCAGAGAAAAAGAATTCGAAAACAGGATCTCTGACTCCAGATTCTATACCACATTGCCTCATTCCTTTCCCCAAGCTTTCCCCTATGTGACAAAGTGATACAGTGGGATTCAGGAGCCTGGCTTCACTCTATCTTTGGATGGATTGAATGCACCGTGCAGGGAAGGGGAGTTAGCTACAGCATTCCACCCAGGCCCACAGATTGACTGGCCCCAAGATGCTCCCCAAGAGGACTCACCTTGCCATTGTAAGAGAGTCGAACAAACCAATTCTTGGACTCCTGGTGCTGGTAGAGTTCCATGGTCAGGTCTGCAGCATAGGGGGGCCACTTGTGGTCAAAGATCCCCAGGGTCATCAGGAGGGGCATGAGGGTTACGTCATGGGTGGCGTAGAGATAGAGCTTTCTGTAAGAAAGAGTTTCGGAAGAAACCTCTGATGCTCACGACCTTGGGGACAACCAGGGAAATGGATCTCTGCAGAATTGATCCAGACCCAGGGGAATCCAACCTGATCCAGAGCAAAGGTAATAATGAGGAAAGCCGCCCGCCCAGCAGGCTACCTTGGCCTATTTTAGGGGGACTGGAGGGTTTGGGGTGCTCTTTATTACTGGTTCCTAACAGCTCGGCCTCCATCTTCCACCACTGTGTTCCCAAACTTCTCCTCCTCCCTGATCCACCCACCCCTCTGCCGCCCAGTTTGGGGTCCCAGTATCCCAGAGACACGCCACAACTTTCCTAGATACCTGGTGTTTCTGGGTGGAGTAGATGGGTTCACCACTTGTAGCATGTTGTTCTGTAGGGTGTAGAGGATGGGGCCGACTGACATCTGAAGTCCTTCCCTAGGAAGGAGGCAAGTCCATAATGTACGAGTGCCTGGAGTGCTTAATGTGGTGTGTACATTACCGGGAAATACACAAAGACAGGGCATCAACTTCTTCCAAAAAGCTCATAGCCCCCAAATCAGCCAGGGCCTAGAGACAGACCTGCGTTACTCTCAGCAATGGAAAGGAATGACAGATGCTTTTCCTGTTGGGGGGGAGGGTCCTTCAAAGCAGTGCTGGTTCTAGTCCTGAGATTAAAGAGTGAGTAGGGGGAGAGCTGGGATAGAAGAGGCAGCTCGGGCCGAGAGCCGGGGAAGAGGCGGGAAGTGCAGGAGGAGGGTGCATTGGTCAATGGCTTACTGAGGGCCACACTCAGGGTTAGGGCCATGGAAGTGAGACAGAAGATGATGTAGAGAAATGATACTGGACCTAAATGACCCTGGCTGGGGAGGTTACCCAGAGAAATTGTAAAAAATAATCCTAAGTCAGCGTATGGACAAGCAAGAAGGCAAGCAGCACCCGAGATCCTGGCGAGACTCTGGGAACAATGGACCGTGTGTGATTTCCAAGGTCCTGCCAAGATCACATATTCCAGGCGACGTGGAAATGGGATCCAGATGTGCCAACAGGACGTGGAGTAAAGGCAGGGTCAGGGCGAGAGGGGGAGCCTTTGAGATGGTTCTGGGAGGTGAACAAGTCGAGGACCATGGACAGACAAAGGGAGAAGAGAAAGAAGGGTGACCCGGGCCTGGGAGAGGTGGAAGGGGCACTTCACGAGCAGAGGAGTGTGAGCCAAGGGCAGAGCCCAGCCTGGCAAGTCTGAAACCACCGTTAGTCTTCAGTGACTGGGGCTGGGGAAGCAGAAGGGGACACACTGCTCCCAGAGAGGAGGGAGGGTGTGTGATTGCTGTTATTTTTATGTAACAGACTATGATGCTTCTTGAAACACTAAATCTTATGATTCTCTCCCCATTCGTCTTCCTGCTGCTTTCCTGATGACCCACAGCCTCAGACTCTTTAGTTGGGAAGACCAGTTCATATTATTACTGTCAGAAATAGGAAAATTGCTAACGAGGCCAGCATAGCGGATGACAGACAGGGAGCAATGGGGTAAATCTAATAGGAATAAATGTAAACTCTGATGCTCAGGTTAAAGAAATCAACGGCGCTTTGGATGAAGGAGACACAGCTAGATAGCAGCTCATGGGAAGAGGAGCAGAGGTTTTCAGCACATCGCAGGCTCAAGACGAGTCAACAGCAGGCATGGCCGCCAAAAAGCCAATTAGATATTGGGGTGCACCATCACTGTGTCCATAACTGGAGAAGAGACAGTCTGGTCAGCTCTAGACACCCCGTTTTAGGAAGGACACCGATATTAAGAAGGTGATCAAGACCGTGAGGGGATGTGCACCAGGTGGCCTTCTGAGATCAACCGAAGGAACTGTGGCCGTCTCCCCCAGAGAACAGAAGGCTTGGCAGTGGTGGAGGGATAATCAGACTGTTCTGCTTGGTCCCACAGGGCTGACCAGGGCAGAACTAGGACCAGTGAGCAGAAACAACAGGGACACAGAAGGTGGCTCACTGTAAAGGGAAATGAGCATCATTCCAAAGTGGTCCAGGGCACTTCTGCAGGTAGTGAGTTCCCCACCCCAGAGGTCTTCAGGCAGAGGCTGGAGGACCCCTAGTCAAGGTCCCCCCCTAATTCTGAGTTTCTAAAGGCAGACCCCCATTATGGAGATCCCTGGGGGGTTGCAAGAACACCCACCTTGCCTCTTGGACTTCAAACCAAGAAAAGTGGCTGAGCAGCAGGAGCTGATACACCATTGCTTCCCATCATGCTTGACTCTGCAGGCAACACTCAGGGCTGAAGCCTGGGCATCTGAGGCCTGTGTGTCCTGGCCTGGATGCAGCAGCCTCAGCTTTTCTGCCTGCATAGGGTGCATCTGCTGGGTCACTGATTGAAACTGTCACCCCTCCCTGCCCTCCGGGTCTGAGAAAGCTCAGAGGGGGATGCCTCACCTGTCTCTGCTCCCCAGGATGTAGAGGGCTGTGTCAACAGCTCTCTGCTCAATCATCTGTGTGAATTTCTTTAGCATGGGGCAACTGGGGAGCCCGTGAACCTGAAAAGGCCATGAATGCAGTTAAAAAGGAGTATTTCCTGCCTGGTCTCCAGGCAGAAGGCACCAAATAAAGCCCGTGAAGAAAACCCAAATCCCCTGCCTACAATTCACGGTCCTCCCTCCCTGGGCCCCATGACAACCCTTCCTTCCAACCAGACTGAACACCATGCTATTCCCGAACACACCAAGGGATTGTGAACTCTGCTGCCTTCCCTGGAAATGCCCTCTCCTACCTCCCCCTGCCCGGGTTATGCCTGCATAGTCTGCCGGATAACAGAGACCTCAGGAGCCAGCTAGTCTGACCCGCCTCATCTTAGAGAAGAGGAGCCTAAGTCCCAAGGAGGCCAAGTGAGCTCCCCAAAGACTTAGAGCTATTTTGTATCAGAGGCAGACTTAGAACTCAGGTCCAAAAGGCAGAATCCAATCAATCGATCAATCAGTCAACATGGATTAAGTGACTACTATATGCCAGGCACTGTGCTAAGCACCAAAGGACACCTCAGCGATCCTCTGATCCATCTCTTTTAATTATAGGCAAGGGGAGGGAGCTGAGACACAGAAAGGCTAGGTGTCTTACCAAGAGCTGCACCGCAGGTCCAGGGCGGAACTGAGAGGTCCCAACTCCCAGCCCAGTGCTCTTCACTACCCCATTACCCCTGACAAACAACTGAGCTCAGACACCCAAGGACTCTCCTCCCTCCTCTGAGCACCCAAGTACCTTCCTGGGGCCCGGCCGAGCCCTAGTTATATAGTTGTCTTGGCAGCTATAGGGCCCACGTTCTTTTTTCTTTGAACCCCTCGGGGCATCCCTTCGATAGCTGAGGAATGACTGAATCCACAGATTTTTTCTAAACCTTCCCGGGGAGCCTGCCAGGCAGCTAATTTAATTGTGTAGAATAAATGTTCACCCCTCGCCCACAAGGAGGGGAGAACTATAGAGCCAAGAGAAGCAGGACTCAGTCCCCCATTAGGGAGCCCATGTTTCAGCCAGGGGCCAGGACATGCACAAAGATACCACATATTACTCTGTACTAGAGAAGTGGGAAACAAAGGTCTCTGCATCTGAGGGAGAAGGAGTATAATGGGGGCAGGGGAGGAAACTGGGGATGGCTTCATGGAGGTGGGGAAGGGAGAGGCCAGAAAGATCTGTATTTGGCTCACACCTCTAGAAAAGCCTGGAAGAGAAGTGCTAAGAGCGAGTGACACGGCTTGGGCCGGCAACACAAAAGAGCTTTTGTTGTCCAGTCGTGTCCGATTCTTCGTGACCCCATTGGGGGTGTTCCGGGCAAAGGGCCTGGAAGGTTTGCCATTTCCTTCTCCGGTGGATTGAGGCAAACAGGTTAAGTATCTTGCCAAGGGTCACACAGCTAGTGCTTGAGGCTGGATCTGAACCCAGGTCTTCCCAGCACTCTGTCCATTCACCACACCCCCTCACTACCCTACACACCAGAGCTGGCTGCAAGGAAGCTAGTCTTGCTTCCTTTTGTTAGTTTGATCCAGGTGCCAACTTTGTTTAGGCTCTAAAATGTCTGTACACGGGGGCAGCTAGGTGGTGCAGTGGATAAAGCACCGCCCTGGATTCAGGAGGACCTGAGTTCAAATCCGGATTCAGACATTTGACATTTACTAGCTGTGTGACCCTGGGCAAGTCGCTTAACACTCATTGCCCAGCACACACAAAAAAAGTTTAAAAATAAAAAAATAAAATGTCTGCACACATAGAGTTTGGGTGAGTCGGCTGGGACAGGACTGTAAACTTCTCTACCCCAATCTCTTTAGGAATAATTCCCTTAGGGAAATGGATGCCAAGAAAGAGAGGAATCCTTCCAGTTTCCTATCTGAAAGGATGGGGGCCTTAAAGAAGGGAGGGGCTAGAGCACTGATACAGACCTAGCTAGGCTGGGCCTCCATCCTGAGACCACATGGCTTTTATTACCATTCTAGTTACCATCATCCAGGAAGGACACTGGCTCCTGCCCTACGCCCACACACACCTGGACTAAAGGCCTCTCTCTTCCCTCCCTTTGCCCAAGTAGAGTCATGTAGAGGGCTGTCCTAATGTCAGAAGGCCTGGGCTGCTGGGAATCCTGGCTCCAACACTGACTTTTCAGCACGACCATTTGTAAGCTCCCTTGTAAACTCGGTTCCCACGCGCCTGGTGCCCAGCATATTGTGAACACTGAACAATTGCCTGTTGATTGACTGATGGAGAGCATAAAACATACTTGAGATATAGAATCCGGATGCCCCGGGGCTGTTGTCACTGGTAGGACAGTGCTTATGGCTGTACTGAACCATGGGGTATTTACCTGAGGCTCCCTGTCAAGTCACGGTCAAGCAATAGCTCCAAGCCAGTGCAAGGAAAGACAATGCCAGGAAGCCTGCCCGCTACCTTGGGCAAGTCAACCCCTTAGCCTTTCCAGGCTTTAGTCTCCTTATCTGCAAAGTAGAGATTGGACCGGATGTCTACAGTTTCAGTAAGAAAAGTCAAGTCTGGGACCTGAGCCCCTCCAGGTGTGTGTTCTAGCCTTTCTCCTCAGCACCAAACCAATGTCAGGGGTGCATCTGTCCAGAGGATGGGAAGAACTGGGTGCCCCATTTTAAAAGGGATACCGATCCCCTAAAATGTGTCCGCAAAAAAAAAAAAATAAAGATTGGGAGGTCTTAGAAACCAAATCAAATGTGAGACAGTTGAAGGATTTTCTAAAAACTAGAATTCAAATGGTGCCTTGAAAAGTAGCAAGCCCTCTGTTACCAGAAGTATTTAAGGAGAAACGAGAGGATAGCCCATCAGGGATCCTGTAAAGAAGATCTCTGTGATGGGCGAGGGGATCAACTGGATCCCCTTGAGATTCCTTCCAAAGCAGAGACTTTGTAATTCCAGGGGAAGCCCACACTCACCTTCTCTGCTAACGCATTGTCTAAGAGAAGGAAGAAGTCCACATCTTTGCTCCTGTCTATGCCCATCTCTTCCTGTACCTTTTTCAAATCCTCCGAGATGCCCGGCTGCATGGAGGCCGTCAGCCTCCTGACCCTGTCGAGGAAAAAGAAAGGAGCCATCACACGCCTTCTCCCATGTTACCCACTGAGGGGAAGGAGTGACTGACCATTGTTGGAGTGAATAAGCGAGAATAAGAACCTGGAGAGAAGAGTCAGGAGAATTGGGTCCCCATTCTGGTTCTGCTACTTATTTCCTCGCTACCTCTGGGTCCGTCTACTCAGAGCCTCAGTTTCCTCCTTTGTAACAGGGGGTGGGGGCTGGTGGACCAGGGGAGCTATAAGGTCTATCTCTGGCTCTGGACAGGAGCCAAGGCCACACCAGCCTGGGAGTCAGGACACCTAGCCTTCATTCCTAACTTCCTGGGTGCATTACCTACCCCCTGGGCCTGGGAACCAGGCACACCAAGACTTCCTCCCTATATCAAAGAGTTTCTCCAATACTAAATAACCACATTAATCTTATTTCCTTGTTTGACTGGGAGATCATGTGGATACTGGAGAGACAGTTGACTTAGATTTTGGTAAAGCATTTCATGAGACTTGACCTTATATAAACTTATCTTTTAAAAAATATTAATAACACAGTGACTTATTATTATATTATATAATATTTTATTAATTTACTGCTAGTAATACAGTATTTAGCCTTGCCTAGTTGCAGCAGATTGTAACACCAAGCCCAGACTTGGGCTAAACATGGATGATATAGACAACTTTATGGGATCATAAATGGAATAAGGAAAATTGAATAAAGAGAAGACATTAAACCTATCCTTGATTTTACAAATGCAAGTGGACCATGTTATAGGCACAAGAACTTCTCTTAGTTCATATGAACAATTCCTGATCTATATTCTTTTCCCCAAAAACCAAAGATTTGAAAACTTAGATGTTAAAAAAAGTTCGTCAAATGAAATTGAGTCAGATATATTTTTTCTTCTACCTCTACTCTTGTACAACAAACAGATGGCTAAAAGTGGTGCAGGTGTTTCCGTTTCAGAATCCGTCTCCATTTGCTAATAGAACACTTCTGTGAGGGTGGTGGGTGTCATGGAATGACGACTGTACTTGGAATCACCTGGGTTTGAATGCCAGCTCTACCACTTAAGATCTATGTGTCCTCTGAAAAGGTAGTTAAACTCTCTAAGAGCGTTTTCTAATCAGTAAAATGTGGTTAATAATAATCACATTTTATATTTCTGAGGCTTGTTGTCAGAATGAAATGGGATAGTTTACGTAAAATACTTTGTGCATTTTAAAGTACCAAATAAATGTAAAGTGATTATTAAAAAAAAAAAAAGACTAAATGAGAGGGTTTGGGGAAAACCTTGAGAATCAGTCCGTACAAAGCACTCTACAAGGCAGCAGCATCACCGTCTCCCCTTACACTTGGGTAGCAAAGCGCTTCCACGTCCACAATCTCACGTGATCTTCAAAACAACTGAGGCAGCTGAGGTCATGAGCCCCTTTTCACAGATGAGGGAACTGGGGCTCAAAGAGGGAGGAAGTCACTTCTGCAGGTCCTTTGGCGGCAGGGCCAGGACTAGAACCCAGGTCTCTTGTACCAAGAAACTCTCTCAGCTTTACTGCACTGACTCAGACAAGTCCATAAATAATCCCTGAGGAAGGGTACTGTGGTGGCATGTAAAGAATAATGGGATTCAGGGGCAGCTAGGTGGTGTAGTGGATAAAGCACTGGCCCTGGATTCAGGAGGACCTGAGTTCAAATCCTGCCTCAGACACTTGACACTTACTAGCTGTGTGACTCTAGGCAAGTCACTTAACCCTCACTGCCCTGCAAAAAAAAAAACCCAAAAAACAAAACAAAACAAAAAAACAATAATGGGATTCAGAGGCAGAGGAGGCTGGTTCCAGCCGTGGTTCTAGCATGCAGTAAGGCACAGGGGTATTCAGACTCGGTGCTGGACTTTGGATCAGGAAGCCTTGGGTTCAAATCCCCACCTCAGACACCTGGCAGCCAAGTGTCCCCAGGCCAGTCACTTTACCCATGGAATGAGGGGGTTGGACTTGGCCCCTAAGGGCTCTTCCAGTTCTAAATCTATGATCCTACGTCTGAGCATCTGGGTGACCTTGGGTGCCCTTCCTAAACCTCAGCTTTCTCATCCAATTCAATACTTATTTTAGTTAATGGCAACTACAAGCCAGGCACCATACTCTGCACCAAGGACAGAAAAGGCAAAAATGAAAACGTCCCTACCTTCTGGGTGAGGTGGGAACAATAAGATCGATCTGGGGGCAGCTAGGTGGTGCAGTGGATAGAGCACTGGCCCTGGAGTCAGGAGAACCTGAGTTCAAATCCGGCCTCAGACACTTGACACTTACTAGCTGTGTGACCCTGGGCAAGTCACTTAACCCTCATTGCCTCACCCTCCCTCCCCCCAGAAAAATCAATCTGTCCATCCTGCCTCCTAGGTTCAAATGGGATAAGTGTAAATCAGACCACTTTTTTAACAAAAAAATGAAAAGCAATGTGGTATAATGCACAAAGCACTGGCCTTGGGAGTCAGGAAGAGCTGAATTAAAATCCCAACTCAGATGCTTACCAGCCGGGTGACCCTGGGTAAGTCATTTGACTCCTCTGGGTACCAGTTTCCTTATCTGGAAAAGGAAGGGGCTAGACTCAAGAATGTCCAAACTCCCTTTGAACTCTGGGTCTATGAGCCCATGACTGAATGACCTAAGCTGTTCTTACTCTGTAAAGTTCCCACCGCTTTTAACCTCATAAACACTTTCGACAAGGAGGAAGAGCCACTAGACCATACCACTTTCTACCATGCTAGAAATAAAATGGCCCGAGGTCACCTTTGACTCTTCCCTCCCCTCAGGATCCTTAAGAATTCGGCCGGTGCCCTATCATCTCTGCATCTCTAGGGCCCCGGCACTGGGTGAACATTTAACGTGCTATCAGAATGGAAAACTGACAAAGCATTTGGATTCAAATTCAGCCTCTGTCACTATCTATGGCCAACACTGGCCCGGTCACTTCATTTCTTGAGGCTTCCGTGTCTCTAAGGTCCCTTTCAGCTTGAAGGTTCTATGGTCCCATGATCCTTTTCTGTTTGGTATAAGAAGTTTCTTGGCTCTTGTACTGCTGACTTTAAGGCTATTAGGATCCCTAATCCTCATCGGGTGGGCAACGGTCCCTTTGCAAACTTACTATAGTGAAGTCCCTCAGATGGTCTAAACTTAAGAGATTTTCCACTGCCCCTGATTAGAAAGCCAGCCCTTGTCCACCCAAAGGCTTGAGAAGCCCAACCGTATTTTTATATAATTATATGTACAATTATATGTATGTATGTATAGATATATATATACACACACACACATATGTATATACACTACACAATCCCTATAGGTATGGTTATTTTGATACTTCTATATATGATCCCATACACATACATTTATATGTTAAATATATATAAATAAATATCCAAAAAACATATAAATGACTCTATTTTTTTTTCTGACAATATAAACTCTTTGAAGACGGGGCCTGCTTCATATCTGCAGCATGTAGCACAATGCCTGGCACATGGTAGACATTTTATAAACATCTGCTGATTGATTAGCTGAGACTGGGGATTGCAGCGTTCTCCTGGTAGGGGACATTTCAGAGGTACTCAGAGCACAGGGAGGGAGGGGAGGGCACTCACCTGACCATCTGTCTCAGGGAGTGGCAGTTCTGGTAGTTGGGGTACAGGATTTCAGAGTTGGCTTCATCAGTGAGGATGACGACTGGTCCTGGGGGAACAGGTGGGAGAAGATGTTAGCACCACCTCTTCCCATCTTGCCCAGGTACAGGCAGCGTTCGCATCCATTTGGCAGCCTGCCTCTTGCGGTCTGAGAAACCTCCTTTTCTCCCACGAGGCCTAGGCAGAGGACGACTCCCAGACGAGAGAGGATTGCCTAAATCCCCATCCCACACGGGCACGGCCTCTCCGTGGCAACCTAACCAGAGGAAGGATACCATGCTGCCCAGCACATCTCACCTGCTGTGGGTCACGTGGGGAATTCAACGGCCACAGGCTTTTGGCAAACTGACCAATCACATCCCATGGACTGGAGCAGAGCCCAGAAAGGACGGGCACCACTATGGGAGAAAGAGGCCTGGACTTGGCCAGAGGAAGCTCTTCTACACGCCAGCTCTGCGACTCCCTCTCTGAGCCCCAGGGCTCGCCATGTGTAAAATGTCACGTTACGTCAAGAAGTGCTACACAGACATGCCCGTGAGGGGCAAAATTCAGTCACCAGCTCTTCCTGGTTTCAGGGCATCAGCTGCAGACCCCCCTTGACTCTGTGCTGTCATCACTTTCTCAGTCTCTGCAAGGCCCAACCCATGAACATCAAGCATCGCAAGCATACAAAGTCTACGGAGCCTCATGACCTCCAAAGGGCACATCAGCTTCCTGAGCCAATGAGGGAACCAGAAGTTGTGACTCATTCCAAGTTGGCCACTCTTAGCACAAGGATGTTACACCTTTTTGACACTAGCCACAGTCCAGTCATAGGGTGGACAGGCCCTGCTGTCACAACCAAAGGCTATCCCTTACCACCTTCCAGTCAGTCTGTTCTGGGCAGAGGGAAGGAGGGGAGATGGTGTCGAGGAAGGAAAAGTGGAAGGTACCACTGTTCTACATTACCCAAGCACAAGACTCACTAAATGGAGGGCAACAACATCAAGCCAGAGAAAGGAAGCCCTTTGGGGTCAATAAAAAGGCACTAATGCAGGGGATACCAACAGAATGGCTATAACCACCATCTTGACATTTTGCCTCTCACACTTGCAACTCGGAAAGGGCGCCGCCTCCCCAACACAGAACCTGGCACTCGGTCCACCTTGGGCTGAGGAGGCCTCTGGTGAGAACAATCCCTCCCAGACCCAACAACACCCCCAGTGCTTCTGAGAAGCAGCTCCTCATGTACTGAAAACGAGACTAAATACCTAGTTACATGCTAGAAGCCATTCTCAGGAAGGACATGTCACCTTGAAAGAAAGCATGGTTGGGTTTGGAGTCAGATGTCCTGAGTTTGAGTTCTACCCGTGTGATCTTGGGCAAGTAACTAACTCCACCCTGTCCCTCAATCTCCTTCATTCCTGGTCAAGTTTGTTCAATCATGAGACCTCTGGTATCCTTTTCAGTGCTCAGATTCTATGATGAGCAGCTATGATAGGCAGGTTTACTTCCTAGCCAGGGGGTAACAGTGAATCTGAATCTCAGACCCCAAAATGAAAAGTTCTACCCCTTCTATCACATTTCACCTGAGTTTGAGCTTCATTTCATTATCATGTCATTGACATAAACAACATTCCATGAACTGTCATCCCCAGGGGGAGAATTAAGAGAAGACACTGGCTTCCCTCAGTGGGCCCATCTGGCACACAATTAGGCCCATCCAAGCCCGAGGCAGCCACTGTAGGCCCGATTCTACCCAGGCCAGCTGAGGCATCCCTCCCATCCTCTGCCACCCTTCCCTCACTCAGGCCTGTCCCTTCTGCAGGATGCTCTGAGCACTGAAGACTGAGGTCAGACAACCCTAGCAGGGAAACAGTGCCAAGCAGCACCAAGGGTGCCAGCCAAAGAGCAACGTTCCCTTGGCTCCAAGCACAAGGGAAGGGAAAGGACGTGGAGGCAAAGCAGAGGGTTCTGCAAGCCTGACAAACAAGATGTTTAGCAGCTAAGGGCCTGGGGCTAAGGCTCTAACCTTCTTTCTGGCGTTGGAAAAGTCCAGCGAGCAAACACCGGGTAGACTCCAGATTCCGAAATATATTAGTAGATCGAACACTGAGGGGGAAAAAGCCTTTTAAGAGGAGTGTAAAGCTAGGAAGACCTACTGATTTCCTGGCGGGATGACTCCATTGAGAGAGGCACTCCAGGTCAAATGTCTTCCCTGTGCACTGGTCCTCGCCCGACCATGGATCCCATCACACGTGACCACCAGACATCCTCCCAACGAGGCCACTTCGGAGTAGTTAGGAGATGGCAGTGGATGGTGGGAAGGGGAGATTTAGGGACCAGACCGGGTCTCACAGGCATAAGACCTTCAGGAAGGTACAACTTTACAAGGGACTCACGTGACCTCCAATGGCTTGAACGTTGGGGAGAGAAAGTGAACATCTTCTACGTAGTTCCTTCTCAGCCTCTCTCCCAGGGCAAACATTTGCTGCATTCCCACCTTGGTCAGCTGTCCTGCAAACACGCCACCCTGGTGCAGAGGGAGGATGTGGGGAGAGAGAAGGGAAGAAAGGAAAGAGTGGGAGCCCACTGAGACCTTAGCCAGCACAAAAAGGCCGGGAGCCCGTCAGGCCAGCTGTCCCCGGGCAAGGAAATGTGGCTCACCTTCAATTTGGTCTGTTCGTACTGACTGTCATAAGGAGAGGGAGGTCTTGGTCCACCATCAAGATTAGTTACCACGTAATCAAACAGAGTTTGAGCAGGGATCTCCAACAGAGTGGGGTCCCACTCTACCTGTCATAAGGGAAACCGTGATGCTGTGAAAAGGACACATTTTCCAGGGAACTCCAGGAGAGCAACAGGGACCATGTCATGTTGCTGCAAGCTCCGGGAAGGAGGAGGAGGAGGGGAGCCTGTATAAAGGAAATCTGAGGCACAGACAGGGACTAGGCCAGATCTCCCAGCTAGAACTCACTGCAAAGATGTACTCTGGCCCTGGATGAGCACTGACGGCGAAGCACCCAAGGGAGAGACAGCAGGCAGCATTTCCAGGCAAGCCAAGACTCCAGCCAAGACCTCAACTAGCACCACCCCCATTCCCGGATGGAGAGCACCAATGCTGGGCAGTCCTGCTTTCGGCCTGGATAACAGTCATCAAGGGAAGCGAGCACTGTCACTGCCACCCACACCAAATACTGACCAACTGCCAAGAGAAGGAAATGAGCACTTACTAGGTGCCAGGCACTGTGCTAGATGCCTTGTAGTTTGTTTCAGTCTTGTCTGACTCTCCACGACCCCATTTAGGGTTTTCTTGGCAAAGAAACTAGAAAGATTTTCCATTTCCTTCTCCAGCTCATTTTGCAGATAAGGAAACTGAGGCAAATAGGATGAAATGACTTGCCTAGGGTCACATAACTAGTAAGTGTCTGAGGTCAGATTTGAACTCAGGAAGGGGTGGGGAGAGGGGGCAAAGGCAGCTAGGTAGTACAGTGGATAGCATGCTGGGTCTGGAGTCAGGAAACCTCATCTTCCTGGATTCAGGAAGATCTGGATTCAAATTCAGCCTGACATTAGCAATATGATCCTAGGCTAGTCAATTAGCCCCTACCTACCTTACTTTCCTCAACTATAAGGATAATAGAGCTCCTCCTTTGTTATGAGAATCAGTGGAATAACTTGTTAAGTGCTTAGCTGGATGGTTCAGTAGATAGAGTACTGGACCTGAAGCCAGGAAGACTCTGCTGTACTGCTTGCTACCTGCCATGCCCGGGGAGCTCCAGCTTCTCACCAGGAAAGCAGACTCTAAGGTCCCTCCCAGTTCCAAGCCATGCCCCAATGACACCACTGCTGCCCCACGTCACCTCCCACTCCTCCCCCTTTTCGCTCTTGATCAAGCCTGTAGAACAAGTAACTTTCATCTGTTGCTTCTATTTATTCACCAAACTAAAGGACTAGACGTCTCTCTTTAATCCTCTACACTCTGGTTCCCATCCCTCTTCTCTTAACTGTGACCAAGGACCACCCCCTCCTTGAGAAAGCCAAGATCTTTTCTCTCCCCCACCCTCCTTTCTCCTCTTTGAGGAATCTTTCCTCCCTTGATTACTGTGATGGAACCCCAACCTCATTCTCTTCTGTCTCGGACCAAATCCTCTCCCCCCTCCCCTCAAAGAAGGCCAACAGTTTTTGGACCCCCCGCTTTGTTCTGTGTTCTCCCTACCTCTTGGAGAATGCATCAATTTTTACAGCTTTAACAACCACCTCCATACAGATAACCTCCTTCCCCAAATTCCCATCTCCAAAACTGTCCTCTAACTCCAGCTTCCTCCATTCATTAAAATAGCCGCATTCCCAGCACAGTGCTAAGCACTCCAGGTGATATAAGCATGAATAAGAGGTAACCTTTGGTCCACATGCAACTTAGGAAAGATCCACCCACCTCCTACTAGAGAGATAATAAGACTCAACAGGAGGAATGGAACATTCCTTTCCCCACATGGTCACTCCTGGATTTGTTTTTAACTAAGCATATTTGTTTCAAGGCTTTTGTTTTTGCCTTTTTTTTTTTGAGTGGAGAGGGATATGGAAGGGGGATAAAATTAATTCTGGTTAATTGAAAAAAAAAGGCTATCTAGAAACATAAATTATGCATACCTGAAATATCAAACAAGAAATGAGCTAAATAACCATACTTGTTGGATAGCTCAGTGAAAACAACACTAGATTTGGAGTAGGAGGATGTGGTTCAGAATCCTTGTTCTGTTACTTCCTACCCATGTGAGCTTAGGTAAGTCTTTTTTTTTTTTTTTTTGAAGGGCAATGAGGGTAAAGTGATTTGCCCAGGGTCACACAGCTAGTAAGTGTCAAGTGTCTGAGGCCAGATTTGAACTCAGGTCCTCCTGAATCCCGGGCGGGTGCTTTATCCACTGCGCCACCTAGCTGCCCCCTGCTTTTTTTTTTACTGGAAGGAAAATACTTAAAGAGTTCTGGATATGGCTTTGGAGAGTTTGAGACATTGGAATCCATCTGTCCAGGAGAGGGTGGTATAAAGGATGGCAATCTGGCTCCACAAGCCA
Source organism: Dromiciops gliroides (assembly GCF_019393635.1). Classification (NCBI taxonomy): domain Eukaryota; kingdom Metazoa; phylum Chordata; class Mammalia; order Microbiotheria; family Microbiotheriidae; genus Dromiciops; species Dromiciops gliroides. The sequence goes on from NC_057864.1 coordinate 450,125,697, forward strand.
GTCAAGGATAGCATGCTTTATTTTTTGGATGCTAGAGCATCCCCATGCTCTGCCTCAGTGCTCAGCTGGGGAGAAAACTCTGAAGCATAAAAACAATACTGAAAAAAAAAAATACTGAAAAGTCGACCAACCCAGAAACATGTCCAAGCCATTTGACTGGGCTTAGAGAACTTCTGGAGGATCCCTAGAAATTGGTCATCACCCAGAGTATCTCAACCCCAACAGGAACACAAGTGTCTCAGCTTCAGGCACATCTCCTCTGATGATGAAAATCCTGGTCATTTATTTGTACAAGGATTTATGGTTTGAAGTATCTTTCACAATAACCTTATGAAGCAGGAAATACAAGTGTTTGTTATCCCCAGTCTGCTGATGAAGAAAATGACTCCTAGAGGTTGCTCTTTGGTCTATAATTATCCAAACAAGCTCTCGATTTTCATAGACATAATGTTGATTTTTAAAATTGCCAATCCTTTAAAAATGTCTCCTTTCTTCAAAACTTTTTTTTTTAATTGAATTGAAAAAAACCTGACTGGTGATTTCATTGTTATAGGGAATTCCCAGGTAAGGAAACTCCCTCCACCACTGTGGGTTGGCACCTTATAGTATTAAAGGTGCTTGGGGGACGTGTGTGTGGGCAGGGGGGCTCTAGAGTTAAATGACTTGTTCAGAATTACACAGCCACTGTGTGTCAGAATCAGGACTTGGACCAAGGTCTGTCCTGTTTCTGAAGCCACCCCAATCCGCCAAGCCACAATGCCTTCTGTTCTTACTTTCTAAAATCAGATCCTATTCATCAATCTTCCAATAAAAAAATCCAAAGTTCTTTTCTGTTCCTATTCTCCTCCTGTAAGTCCAGCATTCCCTCCTTTACTACACTTCCCCCTTGGTTCCCATGTCCCAGTATCTTCAAGGCTTTTCTACCTACCTGGCTGCTGCTCTTCTTACTCTGCTCCCACCCCTTAAACAGAAGGGGATTCACCTAGACTCAGTCACTTGAGTTTCATACAGAGATTTAGTTACAGTTTTGGAGGATCTCCAGCTATCCTCCTTCAGACCTTGACTGAATTTCTAACTTTTCTGGATCTCTCTCCATGGGGAAACCCCACTGCAACCTCAAACTCATCAATTTCAAAACTGGGCAGCCTACCCTTGTCCCTTCCTCACCTTATTTAGACGAGTATCATCTGGTCACTGCAAGCTTATAACTTTAGAGTAATTTTATAATCTTCCTCCCCTTCGCGCTCATCAGTTGCCAAATCCCATCAGTTCTGGCTCTGCAATACCTAAAGCATTCATCCTCATTCCTTTTCGCTTCCACCATATATACTGCCTCATCTTTTCCTCACCTGGAGAAGCCTCTTTATTATTTCCTTCTCCAATCTTTTCTTCACACTGATGTCTGAATGAATAATCCACCTTTCTAATGCACCTCCCCCACCCCCAACAATTAGACTCCTTTCTTCATGGCCCAACTGGAAGACACCATGTCCTCTAAGATGCCTGACATCTTCCCACCCAACCCTCCTGCAAAAGTCCTCTCTCTATCTACAGAGGACTCACAGCAATCTTGGACCTCTCCATCAGTTATTCAGTCGTGTTCTTATCTGACATGGACTTCTTTAAACTAGGAGTTCATTTAATGGCGGGGTCCATCTCTTATCTACCTTTGCATCCCAGTACCTGGGGTTAGTGCTTTGTGCATCTTGGGACCACAGGATCCTTGACCCAGAGTTGGAAAGGGGCTTGCAAAGCCCTTGAATCCAACTCTTTCACTTTACAGTCGAGGAAACTGAGGCCCAAGGAAGTCGTACGTGTCCTGCCCAAGATCACCTGGGTTGTAAACATCAGAGGTGGGATTGGAATCTAGTTTTTTCCCCCCATTTTGCCACACTGATTCCCCTGGACACTTTAAAACACTATTTGCTGACTTGAATTAAACTGGGTAGAAAATGGAAAGCAAGGTAGGGGTGGGGATGGGGTGAGACAGGGATGCAGACAAGTTTAGCCAGGACGTTCTTGGCCTGCAAGTTCAGCGAGGCGACCTCTATCACCTCCTTGGCAAATACCGCTTAAGTCCACAATCCTCAGGTCACTGGAATCTGCCCAGTGTCCCGGAGCCAAGCACGCACAGACGTGCAAAGGCGAGCGCTTGTCAGGCGCACCTGGACGCCCGGGATGGCCGGCAGTGGGAGGAAACCGAAGGCTTCTGCGAGTGAGTGGTCCCCGGCCGGCCCCCTCCCCTTTTCCCCACCCCCTTACCTGCTGCTCCGGCGGGAGCTGCTTGAGGGGGGTCCGCGCTCCGTGGCGGAACACCACCTGCACCATCTTCAGCTGCAGCTGCTTGGGGTCAGCGACGGGCGGCCCCCGATCGGCGCGCAGCTCGGCCTGGGCCACCTTGCGCTGGTGAAGGCAATAGGCCAGCGAGGTCAGGACGCCCACGGGCGCCCAGACGCGCATGCTGAAGAGCCTGGGGAGCATGGTATCCGAGCCCCGAGGGAGCGCCGCGGTCCACGGGGCAGGGGCAGGCTGGAGAGCGCGGGGCCCACGCCGCGGGGCTCAGCGGCCACCAGCAGCGGCGGGGTCGGTGGCTCGGGCGAACGCCGGCATTCAGCCCGAGGACCCCCGCTGCGGACACGCTGTCCTCGGGGGACCGGCGACTGAGCCGCCGCGGGCGCGCCGGGCGGCGTACGCTCCCAGGGCCGGTCCTCAGCCGTCCAGATGCCTTGGTGCCCCCGCGCCCGACGGCGGCCAGCGGAGACCCCGAGAGCGCGGACTCTGAGCGCACCCAAAGCCACTCAGCGGGATAGCCACTCGGCTCCCGGGACAGCCCTCCCTAATTGGAGAGCGCCCACGCCCACGCCAATGAACCGGCGGGGCGGGAGCGGCCCACGCACGGCCCGATGGGAGATGGAGTCCCAAAGCAGGGCCGAAATCAGAAACTCCTGCAGCGGGATGAACTGCAACTCCCAGCAGGAAGCGCGCTCAGCGGGAGCCCTCCACGCGGAGGTTCTACCCCGCCCCCCCCCCCAGCCCATGCTTGGCTCCTCCCCTCTTGTTTGTCCTATGGGACATCACTCTTTACAACCCCCTTTCCCCACTCCCCCGCCCCCTTTCGCTTGTAGCTTCTGTCCAGTGTCCGCTTACAGGATGAGACTGGAGAGTCATTATCTTAGTGAAGGAGAAATTGATGCCTAGGCTTCAGCCAATGAGAAATCACCCCTGATGGAGCGCTGGCTTTGGGAGGGTTGGAGAAGGAAGAAGAGGAGCAGCTATCGAACTTCACGGAACTTGGCCCATCAAAGTGATTGAATGAGAAATGTGCTTCAATTCAATAGACGGTCATTAATCGCTTACTTATAAACAATACATTGGGGATGCCGAGACGAAACAAGATACGCTCCCCTACCCTCAAGAAGGTCACGGTCTACTAGGGAGGCTAAGACAAGCCCACGGATATTTATAATGGAAATTATTTCGTGATAAATGTCTGGGAGAGGCTAGAAGAAAGAAGGATCATTTTCAGTTGAAAACGCAAGGAGGTGGGGGTGGGGAGGCTTATGGAAGCTCAAGGAAACAGTTATTGGTTTAGATTGGCCAGACAATAAGAATACAAGAAAAGAATTGATATGTGAGATAGCTAGAACAATTTGTGGAGGTATTTTTAAAAAAATAAGCAATAGTATTTATTTATTCATTTTTTAGTTTTCAACATTCATTTTTGTTTTGGGGGTTTTTTTGCTGGGCAATGGGGGTTAAGTGACTTGCCCAGGGTCACACAACTAGTGTCAAGTGTCCGAGGCCGGATTTGAACTCAGGTCTTCCTGAATCCAGGGCTGGTGCTTTATCCACTGTGCCACCTAGCTGCCTCCTCAACATTCACTTCTGTAAGATTTTGAGTTCCAAATTGTTCTTCTTCCCTCCATTCCCTCCCGTCCCCAAGACAGCAAACAATCTGATATAGGATATACATTACAATCATGTTAAACTTATTTCCACACTAGTCATGTTTTGAAAGAAGAATCAGAACAAAAGAGGAAAACCACAAGAATAAAGCGAAAATAGTATTCTTCGATCTGCATTCAGACTCCATAGTTTTCTCTGGATGTGAAGAGCATTTTTCATCATGAGTCTTTTGGAATTGGCTTGGATCATGGTATTGCTGAGAAGAGCTAAGTCTATCATAGTTGATCATCCCGAAATGTTTCTGTTACTGTGTACAATGTTCTCCTGGTTCTGATCACTTCACTCAGCATCAATTCATGTAAGTCTTTCCAGGCTTTTCTGAAATTTTCCTGCTCATCATTTTCTATAACACAATGGTATTCCATTACATTCGTATACCACAATTTGTTCATCCATTTCCACAATCGATGGGCAGCCCTTCAATTTTCCAATTCTTTGTCACTACAAAAAGAGCAGCTATAAATATTTTTGTACATATTAGTCCTTTCCCTGTTTTATGATCTCTTTAGGATACAGACCCCAGTAGTGATATTGCTGGGTCAAAGGTTATGCCCAGTTTTATAGCCCTTTGGGCATAGTTGTGGAGGTCTTTAAATACCAGACTAAGGAACACAGGGAATCTAAAACTATTCATAGTGATAAACATTAGTGTGTTTTAATTTGAATGAGTGGCACATTTCTCGAGTGTAAAACTGAGGTGTCAATTTCTTATTTCTTACTGAATTCTTACTTCTCAAAAATGTCATCTCCAATTCATCTGTCCCTTGCCTTTTCCATTGTTAGCCCATGCCTTGAGGACTGCAATCCTTCTGCCTAGTCTTCCTTTTCCCAGATTTCAGGCATGGTGCTGCCAGGTGAATCTATGGTAAGTAAAACTCATGTTATTCCCCTGTTCAAGATACTTCAGTGGTCCCATATTGTCTACAGAATAAAGTCCAGACACATCAGCCTGGCATTCAAGGCCCTCCTGAATAAAAATTCAACAAATCTTTGCTGGCTTTATCAGATATGACTTCTTTTCACATATGCTATAGCCTAGCTAGAGCACCCATTTGTCAAACACACTTGTGCCTTCCTGCTCCTCCAAGTCTGTCTCTCTGCTTGGAATCCCTTCTCCTCTTATACTCACCTACTGCAATTCTACCCACCCTTCAAGAGGGTGCAGTGGATAGAGCACTGGCCCTGGAGTCAAGAGGACTTGAGTTCAAATTTGACCTCTGACACTTTCTAGCTGTGTGACCCTGGGCAAGTCACTTTGCCTTAAACATCCGGGATCATCTCCAGTCATCCTGCCAACCGACTGTCACCCACAGAGCAGGCAAGCCAACCTGGTTGAAGCAGCAAGGCACCCTGGGGACCAGGTAGGTCAGGCTACCACTAACCACCTTAACCATCATCTCCCCTCAGACCCTAGTGGAGACAGCCCAAGACCCTGAATCCAAGAGCCTTGTGGATGGTGATGCCCCAGTTCATTCCCACAGCTATCGTCCTAGGAAGCAGGAAGAGTTGCCAGAGTATGTCTCCACAGGGTTTAGCATATTACGGAAACTCTTTAAATATTAAGCAACATCAACAACCCCAATAACATCTTTACCATTTTGACAGAAATGTTGATAATTCCCCATTAAAATGCTGGACGTTATCTACCTAAAGATGATGCAGAGTAAGGTGTGCTTATAAAAGAGTTCAATTCAGACCTTACCCACCTACCCTCATTATCGGTGGCTCCCACTGAAGCTTCTGGTCTCTGGCAGAACAGAGGATTGTAAAGTCAGCCCTTCCACAGCTGGTAGAAAGCTGACACCAGGGACTAGGTCAGCAATACTCTATTTTAAAAGCTGTTATACTCTACATCTGTTTAGGTATCTGCAAGGTAGTTATTTTATCTTCAAAAGCTTTATTGACTTGGTAAAACCTACAGTGATGTTTGAATTGTGTTTTTGTTGTTTATTCCTATATTGCAGAATTCTCTCCATTAATACTAATGGACTGAGCTTGGTAGACAAATCCTAGGAAGCCACCTGTGACCTGCTCAAGGTCGAACAGCTAATGAGAGGCAGAGGCAGAACTTTTTTCTTTTGGAGACAATTGGAGTTAAGTGACTTGCCCGGGGTCACACAGCTAGTAAGTAGCTAAGAAGGGATTTGAACTCAAGGTCTTCCTGACTCCTGGCCCTGTGCCCTATCCTTTGCACTGCCTAGCTGCCCTCAGAGGTAGAATTTGAGCACAAGTCTTACTTCCAGACTCACCCTCATCATGAAGAAACTTCTCCTTTGAGGTTCACTTTCTGTTTATCCCCTAATTTAGATCCTGATGGCTGATTAACCAGCATCCCTCAGGACATTCTTTCTCCTTTCCTCATAAGTTCAATGCCTGGCTTATATATTTTTCTCCTGCATCACCTGTCCCCAATCCAGCAGACTTCAGTATATATGTTGATGTTTTATCAAATATTTTAACCTCCCAGTTTCTTAATCTGCTCAACTCACTCGATCTGTTCCTTCACTCCATCTCAGCTGCACACAGAGTCGGCCACACCCATTGTCTTACTATTGCCCATAAGTGTTCTAGTTCTGTGATTAAGATCTATGAAATTCCTTTAGAGGCAGATAAGTGGACAGACACGGGGGTTGGAGTCAAGAACCCCTGAGTTCAAATCTGGCCTCAGACACTAGCCATGTGACCCTGGGAAAGTCACTAAACCTCTGTTGATCTTGGTTTCCTAAACTGTAAAATGGGAATAATAACCATACCTACATTGCCTGCTTGTTGTGAGGATTAAATGAGATAATATTTGTAAAGCTCTTCATAGTAGGTGCTACATAAATGCTCATTCACTTATCCTTCCTTTTATCAGATCACAATTTCCCATCATGCCATCTCTTTTTGGACCTTATTCCTCCTGATCCAGTTCTTCAGACTCACCATGACCAGCAATCTCTCTTTCCCTTAGTACCTTGTCAAGTCCTCACCTGTACTCTGCCTTCCCCTCTTCACTTCCCAATCCTGACTCCTTTGGGAAGAGGTACAACTCTGTACCATCCTGTCTCCTCAAATCCCTGGTTCTCTTGTCTCTTAGCTGAGGACTTGGGAGGGACTTCAGTCCATCTGGCCCCACCCATACCCAAATACTTTCTCCAAGAAGCCATCCCTGACCCCTTCACTGCCTATAGTGATTTCTTCATGCTCTGAATTCCAATCATTTCTCACCTTGTAGCTTCTCTCATCTCGTGTCCTGTGTTATTCATCTCATATATGTTTTGTCTCCCTAACTTGTCTTACAACTCCAGAATGCCCTCACCATTCGATGGGGAATATTATGGTTATCTGGGTTTGCCTCTGATTTTCTCCACCCACCTCCGACGCAAACATATGCACAAGACTCTTTCTGAATTCACCCTGTCCCTCTATAGAGTCTGTATTAAAGAAAATTCGAAATAAAAATAATTGTTTCTAGTGTGATGTTTAAAATCTAATGTGTGTGTCCTTACCTGCCCCCTCCTCCCATGTGGGGGGAGAATTATCTAAGGTTTACTTATAAGTTCAGCAACAGTTTAGGCTTTTAAGCATTTATTAAAGTATATTAGTGGTTAGCAAAGAGAGAGAGAGAAAGCTGCCTTCACCTAGCTATCCAAGAGAGTGAGTTTTTGAAAGTTAGGAAACCTGGCTACCTTCCTCCTTCTTCTGCTCCTTTCTGAACCAAAGAGACAGTTTCTCAGTCCGTTCAAGTGGAAGCTACCTGCAGGACCGGAAGAGGGGCGGTCCCCACACACAGCTCCAAGCTAATTGGCTGATAGCATCGATTGACATGACTTACAAGTGGTTCTATGAATAGAGCCAACTTCCCAATGCCAGGCAACTTCCAGGACTCTAGTCTCATGCTTCTCATCAGGGAGTGGTACCCTGGTTCTCACAATGTCTTTTTCAGCAGGGGGTGGCACCCTGGTTCTCACACTAGTTTTGATTGAATCTGTGATTTCATTTGTATAAGGAGCTCTTGAAGAGAAACTTTCTCCTTCCATGGATCAGCATTTTCCCTGAAACTTTATGGTCTTACAGAATTGCCTGAGGCACTAAGAGCTTAAATGACTTGTTCAGACTTGAACCTGGGTCTTCCTGACTCTGAGGCTGACTCTCTATCCGCTATGATACCCTGCCTCTCCTGAGAATAATAGTTGTCATGTAGACAGCACTTTTTTTGCATTCATTGTCTCATTTGATCCTTATAATAACCCTAGGAGAAGGAAATGAGTCTTATTAGCCCCATTTTTACAGATGAGGAAACTGATACTCAGAGGTTAATTTGCCCATTCCTTGGTCACACAATCAGAAAGTATTATCATCTTAGGTTTTGTTTGTTTGTTTGTTTTGACAGGGCAATAAGGGTTAAGTGACTTGCCCAGGGTCACAAGGCTAGTAAGTGTCAAGTGTCTGAGGCCAGATTTGAACTCAGGTCCTCCTGAATCCAGGGCCAGTGCCTTATCCACTGTGCCAACTAGCTGCCTCCCCTTTTTTAATCATCATAGGTTTAGAGCTGTAGGAGACCCCAGAAGTTATCTAGTCCAATTCTATAATTTTACAGATAAAGAAACTTATCTGTAAGAAATAGGAGGTGGAGGGTTTGCCCAAGGTCACACATGTAGGAAGCAGCAGAGTTGTGGCAGGGCTGGCATTTGAACCTGAGATTCCTGATTTCAAATCCATTTCTCTTTTCATTGAACCATAGCTGCCCACCATAATGCCTTGTACATGATAGATACTTGATGAACTCTTACTGAAGGACTGAAGAAATGCCTCCTGCCTCCAAATGTCTGAGGGGTAGAAGAAGAGAAGCTCAAATGAATCAAGTGGAAGGTAAAAGAGGGTCCTTGATCAAAGCAACTGGGACCTAATTACATATTCCAAAGTCTGAGTTATCTCCATTCTAATCTCTTGCTTTGGAACTATGACCCCCTCACCAGTGACTTCTATCTGCTGTTCTCCACAATAGAGACAACAAATAAGCCAAACAAATAAGGAAGCAGGTAAAGCTTCTCTTAGGGATCCAACCCCCTTCCCCCATACCCAGATATCCACCCCTACTGCCACAGCCCCACTTTCCTTCCTCCATACTTTGCAGCAAAGATATATTCCTAGGAAAGTTGTATGGAAGGTGTTCTTTTCAATATTTGAGGGTGACAGAATGGAACTATAATAGGATTTAGAGCTAGGAGAGACCCCAGAAGTCATCGTGTCCTGATGCATTTTATAGATAAGGAAACTGAGGATCCTGAAATGGTCCTATGGTTACATACATAGTAGAGGGAGAATCTGATCCAGGATAGCCATGGGACTAGGAATCAGGAGACCTAGGATTAGGGGTATGCTGGACCCAGCCCATACCAGGAAAGCTGATTTAAAGATTTCCAGTGTGAGTATTCATACCTCAGGAATCAGCCAACACTACAAATCGGTGCTTCATCTATAGTTTATTGATTATCCAGATTTAAGAAAGTGATGAAAAATGTTAATAAGGTGGATTAAACTTAAAAGTATGCCGTATATACTTTTTTTTAAATGGAGAGCTGATTGTTGAATGTTTTACCAGCATACCCCTGGCTAAAGAGAAGAAAATGTAGGTATAGTAGTGTCTGAATCTTTTATAGATTCATAGTTTTATAGATTTGTAGTTTCTAGATTTTGGATTGAGAAGGGCCATTAGAAATTGTCTAGTATATTTCTTCCATTTTACTGATGAAGAAATTCATGGCTAAAGAGCTCAAGTTATGAAGTCCCATCAGAAGTATGGAGGAGAGCTAAGATTTAAACCCAGGTCCCCTGACTCCAAGAACAGGGCTTTTTGCTATATATAATACTCTAGAACTCATCCTTCAGTATCTGTCTGTACATATATAAATAGACACATATTTAATAGGGGTAATCAGGGCACCACCCATCCCCATATGATCTGATGGACTGGGGCCGGTGCCTGGCCCCATGATAAAAGTTCATCTCTTTAATTCTGATATTCTTTCATGGATATTTTACAGGTGTAAAACATGCAACGTTATACTCTCTGAAGAAATGAAAGTGAGGAAAACCTAGGGGTCAGTGGAAAGGTTACATGGTGGATTGAGCAGGCTGCAACACATGACCAAGAGTCCTACAGTGGGAACAACCATGGTCTTCATGGTTGGAGAGGCCAATGTACACCAAAAAGATCACAAACCCATTGGAATATAACAATGCCGATATCATCAGGATGTTTTCTCCTTTATACCATTTTAAAGGATACTTACTAAATGAACTTCAGAGATAAGGGAATAATGTATCCTGCTCCAATATGTCAATACTCCATTGGATTTGTGATCAATGTGGGACACTTTCTCTAACATGATAGATTGAAGAACAATGTGTGTGGGGGGAAGTACTTAATAATGACACTCTTGCAAGTAAACTACCCATGCCTAACCCAACCTCCCAACTTGATTTATCTTTTATTCTTTTTATAAAGTATTGAGGTATTATCAAGCTAGCAACCAGACTAGGGGGATATCATTGATTATAATGTTATATATAGAGTTGGAAGGAACCTTACTCTCTCATTTTACAGATGAGGGAAACAGGTAGAGAGAGATTAAGTGATTTGTCCTGCCTCTCACAAGTAGGAGATAGCAGAGTAGGATTCTAACTCAGGTCTTTTGGCTTATCCAATACCCTTTCTCCTTTATGGGATAGCAAGAGAGGAAAGGTTAAATGGTGCACTCAAAATGGAAATAAAGTTGTCAAGGGACATGATCTTTTCTTCATAGGGCTTCTTTTTACAATCCATGAAGCTTTACTAGACTGAATGAAAATGAGGAGTAGAGAGTGAAAATAATAAATAAAAGGAGTAGAAAGTAGATATAGTGAAGTGGGAACCCAGGTGACTGTGAGGCTGGTGGTGCCCTCAATGGTAATAAGGAAGCTTGAAAGAGGGAAGATTTTTAGGAGGGAAAGAGAATGGATTGTGTTTTGGATGTGTTTGGTTTGAGTTGCCTATGGGATAGTCAATTGAAGATGTCTAATAAGCTCTTGGTGATGCTCAGGGGTGAACTTCAGGTATAGATCTGGGAACCATCTATTGTAGAGCTGATAATGGAACCCAGAGAAGCTGATGGAATCACCAAGTAAGACATAGATGAAAAAGAGAAGAGGATGCTGGACAGAGCCTTTGGAGATGGCCAACTTTCATGGGCATGATATAGATGTAGTTTATGATAGGTGATTAAGGAGTGGTCATATAGGTAGTAGGAGAGCCAGGAACAGAAAAACCTGCTGAAGAAAGGTTATCCAGGAGCAAATGGTGACCAACACTGTTACAGGCGTCAGAGAAGTCAAGAAGGATGAGTATTATGAAAGAGTCATTAGATTTTGCAATCGAAAGCTCACTGGTAATTTTGGACAGGGCAATTTCAGTTGAATGGTGAGGTTAGAAGACAGATTGGAGAGGTTGAGAAGAGAGTGAGAGAGGAAATGTAGGCACCTGGAGTAGAGCTTTTTTTTTTTTAGTTGAATAGAATGTTATTTTACACAATATATGTAAAAACAAATTTTGACATCAATTTTTAAAAATTTTGTGTTCCAACTTCTCTTCCTCCCTCCCTTCTTACACCCCACCCACAAGAACTCAAGCAATTCAAAATAAGTTATACATGAATAGTCATGGAAAACTTTCCTACATTAGCTAGGTTGTGAGAGAAAACAGTTAATAAACAAAATTTCAGATTAAGGAATTTAAAAAAAAAATTGTTTAAAATGTGTTTCCATCTGTTTTCAGATACTATCAGTTCTTTCTCTGTAGATGGATTACATTTTTCTTAAGTCCTTCAGGGTTATATTGGATCATTGCCTTTCTGAAAATAACCACATGCTTCCCAGCAGATCATCTTACACTAATACTATTATTTTGTATATGGTACATTTCACTCTGCTTCAGTTCATGTAGGTCTTTCCAGGTTTTTCTGATAGTATCCTGTTCATCATAACCTGTATATAGTACCTTAAACTTGACAAAGAATTTTCTTCCTAATAACCTAGCAAAGTAGGTACCATACATTTTGCCATTATAATCAATCATCATAACTATTTCCCTCCATCCTATTCCCTTCCCATGATATTTACTCTATTTTCTATCTTCTTTTAACCTATTCCTCCTCAAAAGTGTTTTACTTCTGACTGTCCCCTCCCCCTCTCTGCACTCCCTTTTTTCACCCTTCCCTCCTTATCCTCTTCCCCTCCTACTTTCCTGTAGGGTTAAATAGATTACTCCTCCCAATTGGGTGTGAATGTTATTCCTTCCTTGAGAGTAGGGCTTTCTTTTTTGTTTGTTTTTGTTTTGCAGGCAATGAGGGTTAAGTGACTTGCCCAGGGTCACACAGCTAGTAAGTGTCAAGTGTCTAAGGCTAGATTTGAACTCAGGTCCTCCTGAATCCAGGGCCAGTACTTTATCCACTGTGCCACCTAGCTGCCCCAAGAATAGAGCTTTCTTTCTTTCTTTCTTTTTTTAAGTGAGGCAATTGGGGTTAAGTGACTTGCCCAGGGTCACACAGCTAGTAAGTGTTAAGTGTCTGAGGCCGGATTTGAACTCAGGTCCTCCTGACTCCAGGGCCAGTGCTCTATCCACTGCACCATCCAACTGCCCCGAGTAGAGATTTCTTAAGGAGCATAGCTAAGAAGAGGAGGAGAACTGCGTGATGATAACTAGTAGGTATGGTTGGATCGATCCAGGGATTTTAAGGAGGAAGGAACATAATAATGTTTGTAGGCAGCAGGGAAGGACCAAGTAGATGGACCAAGTAGAAGGAGCAAGATATTAGAGAAAGAATTTGGATGAGCCATCTGCTGGAAAAGAAGGGGAGGAATGGGACCATTGGTTCATGTAGAAAGGTTGACCTTGGCAATGAGAAGGACCATCTTTTAATTCAATACTGGAATGAAGATAGGATAGTGGGTGTGAGGGCCAAAATTGGATATATGGAGCATTAATCTCCCCTTTGAACTTTCCCTTTTATATATTCCTCCCAGGCCAATAAGAAAAGGAGCCTCTGAGTTTTAGTTCATAAAGGATCAGGTTTTATTACTTGGGAATTAATTAAACCACAAAGGTGAAACCAATTAAGGAAATAAGGAAGTAGAAATAAATAGCTAGTCTTAACTCTAAGATTAATTCATGCAATCCCAGAGCGTTCCCAATTAAGCTAGTTCAAAGGAATGTAGGGTTAAAAATCACCAACCCAGTCAGTTTACAGTAGCTCATTAGAAAACACAGTCGCCTGAAACGTGTACTTCCGCCAAGTCCAAGGACCACCACCAGACTGCCTGCCAGGCTGAAAAGACTGCAAACTCCTTGAACACACGCCTCCTACCTTCCAGTCACATTCTGCCTTCTCAGTAGCATATGTAATCTCAGGGTGGGACAGGTGTGGCCCCTCCCAAATGATTCAGCTAAAACTTTCAATATTAATCTTTACCACAAATAATTTTTACCACATGGGAGAAGATACATACATACATACATACATACATAGTGGGGAGAGTGGGAGAGTCTCATCAACCCCACTGGGTTCCATTATCAGCTCTACATAAATAGTTGAAGAAAGAAAAAGAGGTTTGAAAACAGCCATTGTGCAGAATGGAATTATAAATCAATTAGGGGAGGCAGGATGATTGCTTTGCTGCCCTCATAGATCTCATTCTGCCTGGTATTGCTATTATTTGTATCCTTGTCTCATCTCTCCTATTTAACTGTAAGTTTCTTGAGAATGGGAACCAAGTCAATCAATCAACAAGCAATTGATTAAGTGCGTACTATGTGCCAGACACTATGGTAATTCTGGAGATTCAAAATTAAAAAAACAAAACAAAACAATGAAACAATTCCTACTCTCAAGCCTCATGCCATCACAAAACTGACTTACAAAACTGATAAACTTCTCCGGGCAACCAAATTTTGATATAATTTTCCACAAGCCCTCACAACTGACTAGTATTAAATGATACTATGGTTCCATAACTAATATATGTCTGATAGGACTCAAATGGGGTCTTCCTGATTCCCTATATGGGCTCACTATTCAGTAAACGAAGCTGATCATAGTTATTTTAGGTAAGGGTGAGAATTGATTGAATCAACTAAACACCTTACTTTGCTTTAAAATAATTAACAAAATACTCTAGCCCCAGTAGCTCATCCAGGTAAGAATGCCACCATTGAGTCAAGCAATCAGTTAGACATGTGAACTAGGTGTGAACAAAACATCTCCACTGAAGCAAGCAGTCAAAAGCATCTCAACTAGTTATGACCAAAAAATTCATTCCAATTGGTTGAGGGAACTTAGGTATACTCTATACATTTTATATGAAAACAGAAAATCAGTTTACATTTGAGTATTTGCCCCAAAGTGAGACTCACTTGGAGATGGGGAACACCTCTGACTCCTCCCCTACTCTATGGGCCAAAGGATGACCTTGTGAAATTCAGAAAGCTGAAACAGTAGCTGGTGGTATTTGCACTGGGAGTTGAGGATGAATTAGACACCCTGAGGAAAGACAGCTTCAAGTCTCTACAAGGAGTAGAGCAAAAAGCTATAGGTTAGGAGAACAAGTTCAAAGCCTCTTATATTTAACAAAGGGTGAGGGAATTGCTTCTGAAAATTTTGCCCCAGTACCAGTATGTTATATTAAGTTTCAAAAATGAGAGAGAGGTAAAAGCATTAAAAAATCTGGAACCTGGGGTGTGTGAGATGAAGGTACAAGTAAAACAGAAATCACAGGGACCCAACACACAGTACTGGGTGTGTGTGTGTGTGTGTGTGTGTGTGTGTGTGTGTGTGTGTGTGTGTGTGTATGAGAGAAAGACAGTGAGAGACAGAGACCAACAGAGAAAGACACAGACACAGACACAGACACAGAGACAGTGCCAGAGATAGGAAATGAAAATGACCTAATTAAAGCTGGCCTTGTTCAGTGATAACTGTGATATTACTGCTGTCCTCTAAAGGAATGCATCTCTCCTTCCTTGGCATAGTCACATGAATTCTGAACTCTTGATTCAAGAGTTCACTTCTTGAGATTTTAATGCAGACACACTGAGTTCAGCATTCCTCTGGCATGCTACACCTATTAAGGAGCTTCCTTATTCTCCACTAGGTGGCATGAGTTGCCCCAAATCTTGGGGGGGGGGTGGGCAGGGTACATTTGTTTCTGGCAATAACTTGTAAATCAGGCAACAGTTTACAGTTATATATATTCAGCAGGTTCTCAATTTCTGGACTCTCTGTCTCTCTGTCTCTGTCTCTGTGTCTCTCTATGTCTGTCTTTCTGTCTGTTTCTCTCTTTTTCTCTGTGTGCATCTCACTCTGTCTCTCAAAAAGCTCACAATGCTCCCTTCCCCTTTTGTCTGTGTGTTGGTAGTTGGTGAGCTCAAAGAGAAAGGGTTGAATAAATGCTCCATTGGTTGTCGCAGGGTCAGGAGAATTTCCTGCCTATTTCTCCTCTATCCTCAATCATGGCATGGCCAGTTCATGGTCACTGGTTCTGCCCAGGGTGTAAGGGGATGTCACCCTGCCTTCATGAACAATCACAGTGCACAAGACACAGCCCTATGTACAATGTTTGGGGGAGTGGATTAACCAATGAGGGGTTTTTTAGAACTTCAAGTTCAGAACAAAAAAGGAGAAGGAACAGAATGCTGAGAGGGAGAGATTTGTGAAGGAGAAAGAAGCACACACACACACAAAAGGAAATTAGAAATCAAGCAAGCAGAATATTAAAAAAGACAGCCACATACTATGCATAATAATAAAGTTTCCATGACTTCCCTTGGCTCAGGTTGGTTTCTTTAATAATTTATAAAGCAACATTCCTGCCCTACACTTACAGGTAGATTGAAAGGCACTGTACGTATTTTTTTGGGGTCCTATTTACATAGTCTCCATGAGGCAGGGAAGCTGTTCTTGTATTCTTTCTCCTAAGTTTGCAGGTTGGGGAAAGAGGCATATTGAGTTTAAACCACTGGCATAAAGAAATTAACAAAGAGTAAGGTTGTGGCAAAAAATGGGATAGATGGCCTCTAGAACCATGGGTTCTACATTGAGGTTGGGGAATGAATTTAAGCAGCATATTCAGATATTATAAGCTGTATGGTGATATGAATAAAGGCAGATTCTCATACTTGGTCATCTCTGGGTATCATTCAGAGATGGCATTATTCCCTCTTTGAGATACTCTGTCTTCCTGCCTCCAGCCTCTTCCTATTGCAATCCATCCTGCACACCACACCAACAAATCAATTTTCTTTCTTTCTTCTTTCTTTCTTTTTTCAGGGCAATGGGGATTAAGTGACTTGTCCAGGGTCACACAGCTAGTAAGTGTCAAGTGTCTGAGGTCGGATTTGAACTCAGGTCCTCCTGAATCCAGAGCCAGTGCTTTATCTACTGCACCACCTAGCTGTCCCCCCACCCCCAAATCAATTTTCTTAAAGCCCACTTGATCATGTTAAAAACCTTTGGTCTCTCCCCATTGATTACAGTTATAACGTTTGTTTTGCTTTTTTTTTTTTATTTGGGCATTCAAGGAACTCCATATTCTGTCCCTTCTTACCTATCATTCATTCATTCATTCCCTCATTTTTACAGGGCAATGAGGGTTAAGTGACTTGCCTAGGGTCACACAGCTAGTAAGTGTCAAGTGTCTGAGGCCAGATTTGAACTCAGATCCTCCTGAATCCAGGGCCAGTGCTTTATCCATTGTGCCACCTAGATGCCCGCATTCATTCATTCAACAATTTCTCGTTGAGTGTTGACAGTGTAGAGGAGATTCAAAATTTTTATAAGGTCTACTCCCTACCTTCATGGACTCAACAATGTTACTAGGGGGAAAAGACACAAATACAAATGCATATAAAACATATTGTTATCTAATCATCATATTAGGGAATTGCAAGATAAGGTGCCAATGTAGCTAGGGAACTAGGAAATCAAGAAAGAAGTGAGATGGCATTTGAGTTGGGCTCTAAAGGATGCTCAGGGATTCACCAACTCTATCTACTGTGACAGGCAGGGTGTAGTAGTGGTTAGAGAAAATGCCTTGGAGGCCAGAAAGACCTGGTTCAAATCTTGCCTCTGATACACACTTGCTGTGTGACCCTAGGCAAGTTGTTTGACTTCTTAGTGCCCCATAGCAATTCTTTAAAATTATAAAGTATAGAGAAGATTTGGATTTGCCTTGCAGTCAGAGGCTCCTTACCAGTAGCCCACTACATTGTTGAAATCACACATCTGGTTTTGTTCCAATCAGACCTGTTCTTTGTACTAGAGAGCATAACTAGAAGTGACAGGTAGAAGTTTCAATTTGATAAATTAAGGCTTGATGTCAGAAAATTCTTTCTGTATGTCACACATTCCCATTTATAGTTGGATGTTCCTTGAAGACAGAAATAATTTCTTATACGTCTTTTGTATGTATCTCCCAAACAGCTGCATCTGGCACAGTACAGCATCAAGTAAATTTGGCGATGTGCATAAATTTAGCAATGTGCTTAAGGGAGCACAAGCTTCCATTTTAAGACTCACACACATACTTTTTTTAAGGTAAAAGCACAAATACTACTTGTTGGGAAAAAACGGATGAAGAAAAATCTGCGAACAACTTCACATGCCAAGAGGAAAAATTTCGAATGTGTGCCCATGCTCAGGGGTATGCTGTTAAATGTTTAACAACTGAGCTCTTCAGAAAAAAAAATGCTCACACAACTTTTAAGTTTATTCTGCATTATTAACACTTTCTTAAGTCTAGCCAACCAACAGAACAATGAGTCAAGCTTTAATTTATAGTTTGCCAATTTCTTATGTATAAATGCCCAGCCTGAAAATATAACAATGGGTTCTAATAAGCTGGTAAGAGCTGGTTCCAGCACACCCTACCCTCTACTATCCTAATGGCTACCAATATTTCACTTTTCCATCTAGTGACTAAAGTTGCCTAGCTGGAGTCAGACATATTAGTTCCGTTAACCCTAATTTCCTAAGTTTAGCTTTAAAAATAAAATCCCGCTAACCTGAAAGATCACAAATTAGAGTTGACATATTTTTCTTAAAATATGAAGGGGACAAAGCCTGTAAAGGAAATCTATAAAGCAAAAATCAACATTTGGTTAGGTCTATTTGCATGATTGGATCACCCATTTGTAGGGTATATAATTCAATACTAACAAACATTTATTAAGCACCTAATAAGTGCTTAACTATTTAGCAATTCTGTAGCATTACTCAGATCCCAGTAAGAATGCTAGGTGCTGGGCTATAAAGACAAAAGACCTTCTATTATTTTAATTTTTTTTTGGTGAGGCAATTGGGGTTAAGTGACTTGCCCAGGGTCACACAGCTAATAAGTGTCAAGTGTCTGAGGCCAGATTTGAACTCAGGTCCTCCTGACTCCAGGGCTGGTGTTCTATCCATTGTGCTACCTAGCTGCCCCCCTAATCTTATTTTACATATGAAATTCCATATAATATTTATATGTACATATACAATAAACATGCAAGTACAATCAAAGCTTATACAAAAATAATATAAAGTTATTTCTGTATTCTACACCCATGGATGCCTGACCTTTGCAAAGGAACAAGGGGAAGTATCTTTTCATATCTCTTCTTTGGGGACAAGTTTGTTCTTCATAATTTTTGTAGTTTAGATTGACTTGTGGAGGTTGTTCTTTCCACTTACAATGTCAAAGTTATTGCGTATTTTTTCTTGGTTCTACTTATTTCACTTTGCATCAGTTTGATATGTCTTTCCATGCTTCTCGTCTATCAGATTTGTTGTCTCTCACACCATAGCACTATTTTCCATTATATTCATGCGCCACAATTTGCTGTCATTCTCCAATCTACAGGTATCTGTTTTGTTTCCAGTTCTTTGCTATCCCAGAAAGAGTTGTAAATATTTTGGTATATATGGAGCCTTTCTTTTGCCAGTGACCTCCTTGGTGTATATGCCTAACAGTGGAATCTCTGTGTCAAACAAAGGGTATGGACATTTTTGCTCATTTCATTTTCATAATTCCAAATTGCTTCCAGAATGGTTGTAACAATTCACAGCTTCACCAACAATGCATTCATGTGACTGTCATTCCACAACCCCTCTGACACTGCCATCTTTGGTCATCTTTGTTAATTTTCTGGGTATGAGGAAAAACCCCAGGGTTATTGCTTCATATTTCTCTTATTATTAGTTAATCGGACACTCTTTTATATGGTTTAGAATTCTTTTGTAAACTACTCTGATCACTTTTCTGTTTGTTGTTATTCAGTCATATCTGACTCTCCATGGCCCTCACTTGGGGTTTTCTTGGCAAAGATACTGTGGTTGTTTACCATTTCCTTTTCCAGTTCATTTGACATATGAGGGAATTGAGGCAAACAGGGTTAAGTGATTTGCCCAAGGTCACACAGCTAGTAAATGTCTGAGACTGAATTTGAATTCAGGTCTTCCTGACTCTAGGCCTGCACTCTCTCCACAGTACCACCTGGTTGCCCTATTAGGGAATTGCTTTTGTTCTTATATATTTGCCTCTCTATATATTGAATATCAAAACTCTTATTAGAGATATTTGATACAAAGATTTTTTCCCCCTAATTAACTTCTCTTTTTATCCTTAGATACATGAATTTTGTTTGTGAAAAGGCTTTTAAATTTCATGTAATCAAAATGATCAATTTTGTCTATTGTAATTGCTTCTATCCCAATTGCCCCCCCCCCCAATCTCTGACTGTGAAAGGTATATCATCCATTTTTCTTCTAATTTTTAAGGTTACGATCTTTAATATTCAGGTCACATCTCCATTTTTAATCTATTATTATTATCTAAGCTTCATTTCTGATAGATTGCTGTCCATTTTTCCTAGCTCTTCTTCTCTTAGATAATTTATGGTTTGACATTTATCAAACACTGTTATTTAGTTCCTTTATTTTGGATTCTTCCTTGATCTACTTTTCTCTTTTATAACTAGTACCAAATGCTTTTAATGATTGCTGCTTTATTGTATAGTTTGAGGTCTGGATGTGTTACTCTTCTTTCATTCCTGTCTTTTTACTATTTCCTTTGATATTCTTGATCTTTTATTCCCTCAAATGAATTTTGCTATTTGTCTAGCTCTGTTAATTATCCCCTTAGCAGTTTAATTGGTATAGTATTAAATCTGTAAACTAAGTTTGGTCATTTTCATTATATTTTCATGGTCCAGAAATGAACACTTAGTATTCCTCCAACTATTTAATTTGTTCTTTATTTCTTTATGAAGCATAATACTATACAAGTATTGAATGTCATTTGGTACATTGCTTACCAAAATATTTTATGAATCTTGTAGTTACTTTGAATGTGACTTCCCTTTCTATTATGGGTACTGGTATTTTATCGTTGATAACTGGGTGGGTCCAGGGTCAGGAAGACTCATCTTTTTGAGTTCAAATCTGGCCTCAGACACTTCCTAGTTGTTTGGCCCTGAGCAAGTCACTTAACCCTGATTGTCTGAGTTTCCTCATCTGTCAAAAGAGCTGGAGAAGAAAATGGCAAACCACTCCAGAATCTTTGCCAAGAAAACCTCTATTGGGATCCCAAAGAGTTGGATGTGTTTGAAATGACTCAACAAAATTTTGTTGTTATTATTACATAGACGTGCTGCTGGTATTTTGTCATAATTGATAAACTTCAATCTGAAGACTGGTTCTTTGTATGTGAAATCCTTGTCCAGTGATGCATGAGTGGACATATTGTTGGAGGATTTGAGTCGTGTTAGTCTTGGCATTCTTTCTTTAAATGAACTGGAAGAAAGAAGGAAGTTGCAGTTACATGAAAAGATGGCTCACAGGTATTCCTTGTAGAAGTGAAGAAAGGAGTTGCAGAATGAGTTTTATTATAAACTTGAAGACAAAAAAGAAACATTATTTCATGGGATATTTGCTCATCACCTACTTCAGTCCTAATGATAACTATTTAGAAAATAATGAAATAATTGCAGTTTATTCACCAACTTCAGTTGCTGAGGTTGAAATAGTAGAGAAATTCTAAGAACATAGTAAATCCTTCCAAATTAAATCAATGTGCACTCTGCATCTTGGTGACTTCAATGGAATGGTGGGAAAATGTCAGGATGGGGAGGGAGAGATGCATGGGAAAGCAAGGTTCAGAGAGAAGACACAAAAAAGTCCAAACATTCATGGATTACATAGAAGTCATATGCAGCTATATTATGAATACTTGCTTCAGGAAAACAATCAGCAGGCTCTGGATATGACCAGCACCAAATAACACCATACAAACAAAATAATTTCTATTTTGTAGAATATACCCTGGAACTCTTCTCCTATAGCCTCATGGCTTGACTGTGTTCTGAGAGGGTTAATCACTCTGTGCTACTTGTCTTCCTCTGTATTCTAGGTGTAGCCTAGAGAGACCAAGGGGTGGTTTCTAGTGCTATTTGATCATACTGCCCCCCCACTAATATGCTTCCCCTCTTTGATCATCAATTGATATCAGTCAGCCAGACTTAATTAGCTTTTAAACAGGGGGAGTTTAGTAAGGGGGCAAAAAAGAACAATTGGTACCAAATGTCCTCCCAAAAGTATGTGACACCTTCCTGTATAAGTACATATAGAGTCCAGGGGGGAAATGGGCTCAGGCTTAGATCCCATGTCAAAAAGAGGCATCTTTTTTATTGTACTATGTTTTAGAAATGCTTGTTTTATTCCATAAATTAAAAATAAAAATTTTTTTGTTTTGTTTTGTTTGTTTGTTTTAGGCAATGGGGGTTAAGTGACTTGCCCACGGTCACACAGCTAGTAAGTGTCAAGTGTCTGAGGCCAGATTTGAACTCAGGTACTCCTGAGTCCAGGGCCGGTCCTTTAACCACTGCGCCATCTAGCTGCCCAAAAATAAAATTCAATAATGAAAAGAAGGTACAAGAAAGTCCAGAATACTGGTTCACGGCTGGTCAGGCACTCAAATGCCTAAATGAGTATTACTTTTTGTTAATACTAGTCTCATAGTCTCTTCAGACTCTCTTCAACCAATCCGAAAAGACCTCCTGTCATGTGAAATGCCTTTGAACAATCGATCACTTGATCTAATAGCAGTGTCCCTACTTCGTTTAGGTTTTAGAGCTAGAATATTGTGTTAGTTACTTTAATTGCAGTGATTGATTGAATCACATTCCACCATTGCAAAATGAACAAATAAGAGAGTTATAGATAATTCAGTCAACTATATGTTTCTATCAACTCATCAGATCTTTGATCAGAATTATTTTTGAAAAGACCACGTATAAACTTCATCTTATTTAAATCTCTAATTATAGGTTACTAAGATCTCTTTAGGATTTCGACTCCAATATATTATCAATGTTTCCTAGAATCGTACGATGTTTAAATTTTATAAATAGGCCCTCTATGGCGTCATCATTTCTGACTTAGCTATGACCAAAATAGAACTCTATGGTCTACCATTAGAAACCCTCCTGCAGGTTGATGTCAATGCTTTTTGGGTACAATTGTTTGACTAGCTATGAAGCTGCCTAACTGCACTATCATATAGGCTACATTTTTTCATTCTGTTCACAAGATTTCACAAGAGATTTTTTAAAAATGCCTTAAAATCCAGATATACTGTAGCTATAATGTTTCCTTAATCTACTAGTCTAGTAACCATATAAAAATGGAAATAAAGTTATTTTTGTATACTCTGTTGATAATAAATCCACACTGTCTCTTAGTGGTCACTATATTTTTTTCTAAGAGGTCACACAGCATTTGTTAAACATTTGTTCTACTGTTTCATTTTCAAAATATAATTATGGATGAACCAAAACATGGGCTACTAATTTAATAGAGCTATTTTTCTATGAAATGCACTAAGAGGTTCAACTGTAAGGAGACGCTAACCATGGGGCCAAGTACCCATAGGCAAACAACACCAGTCAGTCCCCTTATCACAACTACTCAAAGTATAGGTATGACACCTAGGAAGAATTAATCAGTCACCATAGCACTCAGCTTGAAACTCCAAACCTTTTAAGTGACAAAGATTGTCACAATAGTCCGCACAGTTGCACTAATGAACTCATTATTTCATGGAGTGTTCTGTTGCTCTTTGCCTGGCTGCCATTATGTGTGGATGGTTTTTTTTTTAAGTTTAATAATTATTTTATTTCAAAAAGTATTAGGCATTCATTTTTTTCTTCCTCCTCCCATCTCCCCACAGCCACTGGAAAAATGGAGAAAGGGAAAGGGAAAGAAAACTCCTGCATCACATAAGCACAGCCAGACCCTAGCTTCTTAAAACTGTGGGTTGCAACACCATATGGGGTCACATAACTGAATGTGGAGATCATGAAAAATTTGGCAACAGTAAAAGGTTATGTATACCTATTTTATATACCTCCGTATCCAGGGGCATGTAAAAATTTCTCAGTTAAAAAGAGGTTGCAAGTGGAAAAAGTTTAAGCCCCGAGTCAAGCAAGCCAATTCCCATCCTGGTACTATCCAAAATTCATGTCTTATTCTGCATCTTAGTCCCTTCTTTCTCTGTCATGAGGTGGGTTACATTTTTTATCAGTCTTCCATTCATATACTGCGTTCGTTCACTTATGTGTTTTGGGTTTTTTTTTTTAAGTTTTATCCTAACACTCAACATTGTTATGTAGAAAGAACAAAGACTGGGTCCAAAACAGGAAATGACCAAGGTCATAATGAAAAATGACTAAGTCCCCAAATTAAAACCAAAACTCAATCTTTGGAGTAAACTTGTCAAATTAGGGTAACATTCCAAAGTATTCTGAACAGAGCAATTTGGAACTATGTCCAAAGGACTATAGAACTGTGCATACCTTTTGATCCAGCAATACCACTGCTAGGTTTATATCCCAAAGATATCCCCAAAAAGAGAAAAAGACCTATTTGTACAAAAATATTTATAGCAGCTCTTTTTGTGGTGTCCAAGAATTGGAAATCAAAGGAATGCCCATCAATTGGGCAATGTCTAAACAAGCTGTGGTATATGATGGTGATGGAATATTATTGTGCTATAAGAAATGACAAGCAGGATGATTTCAGAAAGGCCTGGAAAGACATATCAACTAATGTAAAGTGAAGTAAACAGAACCAAGAGAACATTGCACACAGAGACAGCAATATTGTTTGATGAAGAATTGTGAAAAACTTAACTATTTTCAATAGTACAATGATCCAAGACAATCCCAAAGGACTATTGATGAAACATACTATCCACCTCCAAACAAAGAACTGATATTGATGGAACACAGACAGAAGCATACTATTTTCCACTTTCTTTCATTTTTTTCTTTTATTCAAGTTTTCATATACAAAATAACTAATATGGTAATGTTTTACATAATTGTACATGTATAAAGCTACATCTGATTGCTTACTGCCTCAGGGAGTGGGGAGGGGAGGGAGGGAAGGAGGGATAAAAATTGGAACCCAAAACTAAAAATAAAAATGTTTATTACTTAAGTGCTTATGATAGTACTTATTTATTCTATCAGTTGTTTTGATTATTGTTATTTACTCAAGTTATATGCACAAAAAATTTGGCTACTTTTAAAGCCAAATGAAACCAGTATTAGAAATGGGCTCAGGGCAGCTAGGTGGTACAGTGGATAGAGCACCGGCTCTGGAGTCAGGAGTACCTGAGTTCAAATCCGACCTCAGACACTTAACACTTACTAGCTGTGTGACCCTGGGTAAGTCACTCAACCCCAATTGCCTCACTTAAAAAAAAATAGGCTCATTGTATTACATATATCTGATTGCTTACCACCTCAGGAAGGGGAGAAGGAGGAAGGGAGGAAGGTAGAAAGAGAGGGATAGAATTTGGAAGTCAAAACTTTAAATAAAAATGTTTTTTTTTAAAGAAATAGACTCACTAAAGAAGATTAATGACTTCAGACTTTAGAAGACTAAAAATTCCAATATAATTAAAAGTCTCAGAGCAAAGAGGCAAAACCCCAGTGAGATATTACTGATTTTATAATTCTAAATTATAACCCAAACCTAAGGTTTGACACTGTTACATTGTGGTAGAGCAAGAGGTAAAACCCTGGTGAGATATTAATGATTTGGTATTTCTAAATTGTAACCAAACCTATGGCTTTGGCATTGTGACAACATTGCCATCTGGGGTCACGGTCTTTGCCCCTCCCCTCATATTCCTGGCACTTTCTTGTGGCTTCTCCCAGTCTTCAGGTAATTTGCACATTTGCACACCTAACTCTAGGGTGTGTTGGGAGATGATGGATGTTGGAAAAGCAATTGAAAAGGAATGTGAATGTTCTTACCTTCTCAAAAATACTGTGGGAGGTGCTGACCAGTAGAGAGAATACTACCTGAGTCCTGATAGAGAAGAAGGGAGTGGAATTTAATTGCTGTGGTGATTGTCCTTCATACTTGAAGAGGACTAAAATGACATCACTATGTCGGGGCCAGTGTACAGTGTGTCCAATTCAGTAGGTTCTATGACAGGTTGGGCACAAATAGTCCATATGAATATTTGGAGTGGAGATGTCTCTAAATTTGCACATCTCACATTTCTTTGGAGCTCCTGAAATTTGCCTTCACTCCTAGAATACAATATCTTCCTTGATGTGGGCATGCCATGCTGCATGGTCCCTTGCCAGTGACTCCTGTGTCTCACAATGGAATTTAATCGCCACAGTTGTTAATTGCCATAACTTGGCTAAGAGTGAGGACTGGGGACATATCAGTTGGGTTAGCTGTGTTGGAAAATGAGGTAGACTTTTTGTGTATCACTGAGGCTGCGTATGGTCCTAGTTAACAAGAGATCTGGAAATGGGTTAACTAGGCCAGACACATCTGGCCCTGGCTAAGAGCTGGCATATTTCCCTGAGGAACAGGATCAGATGTCAACGATGGTGGAGCAATGGTACAATGTAATGTTCTTGGACTAAACAGAGGAACTCCTGTACCAACGCAAGCAGTTTCTGGGACTAGCTGGGAGTTCCAGGAATGTAAACGGAAACAGCAGAGTCAAGGAGTTTTTCCTGGACCAGGTAGAAGAGTTTCTGGATCAAGCCAGGAATTGGGGAAGTCAGTAAAAACACAAAGCCAGACGTTGCTCTTCACCGGTCCTGAGTTTCTTGGACTATTTAAGCAGGATCCACTCTTTATCAGTATTGCCCCTCCCCCCCACACTTTTCCCTACTTGGGAAGGTGTCAACCCTAGACCGGTATTATAAACATGGAATAACTGTACCGGGCTGCAGGGAAGGTGAGGATCATTTGGAGGAAAAATTTCCTTTTTGTACATTTCTGTTGATGAACTCAAGCATCGGTCATTTCTGTATTCTTTTTCTGTTCTATGTTTCATGCCTTGTTAGCCTGGATTGATTGCAGAAAGGATGAACACTTGTATGCCAGGTCTAGACACAAGTTCAGCTGTTCCCAGCAAAACGAGTTCTACAGATCATTTTTTAGAGAGAAAACTCCAGAGTAAAATGCAGCCTTTCCAACCCCCCCCCCTCAAATCTACCCATCTTCTTAACTTTTCTTCAGAGAGGAGTGTAGGAGGATTCTAACATTGGTTGCAAATTTATGTAGGAGTATTCAAAATTTGACTTTCTTTTTAAGTGAAAAGTAATAATAATTACCCACATTTGCATAATGTTTGAGGTTTGCAAGCATTTTCTTCCTGACAAAGGTTTCAAGCTGGAAAGAGCCACATAGTCCAATCTTCTCATTTTACAAAAGAAGAAATTGAGGCTGAGAGAAATTTTAAATTGCCCAGGGTCACACAATTAATAAATAGAAGAGATAGGGATTTGAAGACCATATAATTCCGAATTCATTACTCTTTCTGCCCCACCAAGCTGCCTCATAACATCCCTCATAAATGACATGTGTTTGTCCTTAGTCTTCATGTCCCCAGTGTTTATGTGGTATTCCTGTAAGGCACTTCCAGAACAAGCAGAGGACAAAAATCTCTCTTTCTGTTCATTTCCCGGATTCCTTATTTATCTTAGTTTTTTATGCTTGCTTCATTCCAATTTGTAATAACTCATCTGGAGTTAGAAGCCTCATGTAGTTACTACCCAATACATATTCTTCAGTTGATTTTAGAGATGTGATAGAAATGGTTAGGTAGAACACCAGTTAAACATTGAAATGTTTTTGTTTTTTCATGTTCTATTTTATTTTTATTCATTTAAAAATTATTTCCCAATTACATTTTAATTTTAATTTTATTTAGAATTTACCCCGTTACATGTAAAAACAAATTTTTAAATCTTTTTTTTTTTTTTTTTTTTTTGCAGAGCAATGAGATGCCATTGATCAAAATGAGGAAGTTGGCAAGAGAATTCAGTTTTAAGAAAGGATGAGTCTGGTTTTTGGACAAGTTGAGTCTCAGTTACCATTCCAAGAGAGAAGCTTATTTTGATTGTCATTTTGTCTTGTTTTGCAGAATGAGAAAAAATATTCCCTGGTCTCACATATGCATTTGTGATGCCTATATTGAAGAACAATTTGACTAATGGAAATATGGCTACAGGTGAGGTTTGGTTTTTGTGGGGAGGGGTGGAATCTGGTTATGTCTTCTCCTAACTGGGTCTATTCCCCCATTCAAACCTCACCTGGGACCATGTATCCATTAGGCAAATTGATTTTGAGTGTAGGAATCATAAATGCAAATGTAGTCATTCCATTGGAACCCCAAACTCAAATGTTCAAATATAAATGTACCATCTTTCAACCCAAATCTGCCCTTCCTCCAAAAGTTACTTTTTCTGATGTTATCTTTTTTCTCAGTTACCTGATCTTGAAACTTTAGATCTTTGACTCTTCCCCTTCCTCACCACAAGGTTATCTTATCAGTTGCCAAGTCCTATCAATTCTACCTTCACCATGTCTGTTGCATTTGTGACCCTCCACCCTGTTTCCCCCTTGCCATCACCACTGCTCCCATCCTAGTTCAGGAATTCATTTCTACTCATTTTTTCCCCTTTGTGCACTTATCACAGTCTAATTTGTATTAGAATAGTTATAACTTTATCTGTTCTTCCCCAATGCATGCCTAGCATATTTGAAACCTGGAATAGAAAATTTTAATAGACCCTACTACCTCACTTTAGATGATAAAATCATTTTCAGTAATAATCATGAAATGGGTGAAAATAAAGGCGAGGAAAAAATGCAGACAATGAAAATTTTATTTTGTTGAATTTCATATATAGCATCATGCCAGTAAAACAATTTAAAAATAAAAAATATTATAGCATTCGAGAGGAAAAAGCAATGATTAATACTTTTAATTATATTAATATACTTTTGGGGAAAAGGGGAAAATCATATTTATGTATAGGTCATAAAAATAACAAATAACAAGATTAGTTACTATTTTCAAGAACTTACCAATGACTTCATCAAAATTGATCTTCACATAGTCATGTTCAATGAGCAATATAACCAGATTTGTCAATCTATCTTTGCTCATAATTCATCAAAGAATACTTTTTTTGTTAATTTTAATTTTGAAAAGTTTATTTTATGTAAAGCCAAAGACATAGAAATAGGAAAAGCCTTAAACATGAGGATAAATTCATCAGAGACATAAAAAAATCTCATTTCATAAGCAAATTTTAATAAAAGCAAAACATCTGCAAAAGGAACCATTTAGGCCACTGCTAAATCATGCTACTGATGTAAGGTTTGATCTTCTTGATTTGTTCCTCAGTTTTAAAACAATCCATTAAAAAAGAATACATTTCCATTTTGAAGATATTATTCAAATTCAGTAAAATATTTAATGCTTGAACTAAAATGTGTACTCATCAAACAAAAAAGATTACATCCCACAGTTTGTGCTGTGTTTCACTGTTTTCAATTTTAAACACAGATAAAAACTTCAAGTGGTCACATTGAATGACCTCTGAAGCAATGGAAGTTCTATTTCTTCTTTGTAATCATTGTGCTTTCACTGTTTATTTAGAATTTACTGTTTAAACACAGGGATATCTAGTCCCATAGGGGTTGAAGACAAGAATGGAGCCTGAAGTAAGTTCTACCCATTATGAACAGTTGGAAACTGTATTCCCTAAACTATGGTGGGTAGATGAATCATTATTTATTCCACTAACTAGTCACCCAGCAATTGTTAAAACTTAGATCAACAACAGCAAAAAAAAAAAAAAAATCAGGAGGAGTGTTTTATCACTAACATTATTTAGAATTGCTCGAGCATGGTGATAATAAAAAGGAGGCTGACTTTTAGTTGGTTTTATTAGTATTTTATTAAATTGTTTACAGACAATGCACCCTCTTATTGACTGTACTCATTGCTTCCCATTGCCTCTTTAAGGTTCTTGCCCTGCCACCGTCATTCAGGATCCTCTCTTCCTTTGAGGTTCACTCAATACCAGCCAATCAAAATTCCTATAGTTCTCATCTACCTACCTCTAGGACACTCCTTTCCTCAATGAGTTCAGTACCCGGGTCAAAGGCTTTCTGCTTTCTTACTAGGGCAAACACATAGACACTCCCTCAAACACCTTAATCTCACAGTTCCTCAGTTTACTCATTTGGTATGTCCTACTCCTCTACCCCACCTTGGCCATGTATGAAAGATGGTCATGGCCCTGATCTGACCGTATTCAAATGCATCACTTCTATGTTTATCACCTATGAAGTTCCCTTATCGGATTGCTATCGATTGTTATTCCATCTCTCCCTCCACCATGAAACCCCATACTTAATGTTTCCTGTACATCATGACCTCCAATACCTCAGTCCCTTAGTTCTTTCCTAGCCATCATCCCTCCACTAGCTACACTCTCCTCATTTCCCTATTTTGACCTCTTGGTGAACCAGATCTACTCTGCACTTTCCTCTTTTTTTGAGTCTTTTGTTCTTTTACGGTATTGCCATTCTTGCCCTGTCAAGACTCAGCTTTGGTTCATTCTTACAGTTCACTGCCATCACTTCTACATATATCCAACTGAATGAAGCTGGAGAAAATCATGAAACCATGCTGACTGGGTTCATTATAAATTTATGGTACATAACCTCAACTGAAGACTCATTGCTGCAAGGCAATCTTTTTATACCTCCCTAATTAATTCACTCTTGTGCATACCACAGAGGCTCTTCCAAAACTTTTCATCTCTCCTCAAATCTCCCATGGCTCCTCTCAGCTGAGACCCTTGCCTCATATTTTATTGAAAAAAATTTAGACCATTCATTGAAAACTCCTTTTTATCCCCTTCCCACCTCACATCCCCCAGATGCCTTTTGCTACTGTCTCCTCTTTTCTCATAAAATGAGGTGGCCCTTGACAAGGCAATCACCTCTCCATGCACAAGTGATCCCATTTCATCCTGTCTTCTCCAGCAGATTTCTCCCTCTGTCATTTCCAATCTCACTTATCTTTAATCTCTCCCTGCATAGTGGCTGCTTCCCTACCACCTATAAACATGTCCATGTCTCCTCCATCCTCAAAAAAGTCTCACTTGAGCCATCCATCCCTGCTAGCTGTTAGCCTGTAGCTCTCCTTTTTGTGGCTAAACTTTTTGAGAAGTCTGCCTGCAGTAGATGCCTCTACTTCCTTTCTTCTCTTTTTAACTATCCACAGTTTGAATTTTGACCTTATCATTCAACCAATCTGCTCTCTAAAATTACTAACAATCTGTTAATTGCCAAATCTTTTCTCAGTCCTCATCCTTCTGGACCTCTCTGTAGCCTTTGACATTGATGATCACCCTTTTCTTCTTGATATTCCCTTCTCTCTAGGTTTTTGGGTCACTACTTTCGCCTAGTGATCCTCCTACCTATTTGAACACTCAAATCTCTGTAACTGGATATTCATCATGCTCACTAGCTATGGGTGCCCCATAGGCTTCTTACCAGGGCTCTCTTCTTTTCTACCTCTATATTTCACTTGGTAAATTCATTAGCTCCTGTGGATTCAACTATCATCTTTATTCTAATGATTCTTTTTTTTAAAGTGAGGCAATTGGGGTTAAGTGACTTGCCCAGGGTCACACAGCTAGTAAGTGTCAAGTGTCTGAGGCTGGATTTGAACTCAGGTCCTCCTGAATCCAGGGCCGGTGTTATATCCACTGCACCACCTAGCTTCCCCAATTCTGATGATTCTTAGATCTATTTATCTAGCCCTCACCCCTCTGCTGACCTCCAGACCTACATCTCAGTTATTTGTTAGACAGCTCAGATGGTAGTCACTTAAATGCACCACATGTAAAACTGAACTCATTATCTTTTCCTCAAAACCCTTCCTTTGTCCTAACTTCTCTATTACCCCCAGCCTTCTAGTCATCCAGGCTCTCACAACCTAGGTTTAGGTTTTCATCCTAAACTCTTCACAACCTCTCACATCCCATATCCAATCTGTTACTAAATTCTATCTATTATCTTTGTAACATCACTTCCACATGTCCTCTTCTATATAGTCTTATACTATCACCATCCTGGTGCAGACCCTCATCAGCTTATGCTGGGACAATTACAATAGCCTCCTTATTGGTCTCTAACTCAGTGGATCTTCCATTCAGCTGTCAAAGTGACATTCCTAAAGCAGAGGAACCACAACATTCCTTTACTTAATAAATTCTAGCAGCTCCCTATCACCTCCAGGATCAAAAATAAAATTCTTTGTTTGGCATTCAAAGGCCTTCATCAACCTGCTTTCCTCCCCCACCCCCTTTCAATCTTCTTACACCTTATACTCCCACCATGCACTCTATGATCCAGGGCCACTGGCTCCTTGTTCTTCCTCAACCAAGATAATTAATCTCTTGCTTCTGGGGATTTTAATGAGTTGTCCCCCACTCCCCATAACTGGAATGCACTCCCTCCTCATCTCCACCTCCTGGTTTCCTTCAAATTCTAGCTATAATCTCACCTCCTACAAAAAGCCTTTTTTGAACTCTAATTTTAGTTCCTTCCCTCTGTTGATTATTTCCAATTTATCCAATTTATGGCTTGTTCGTAGATCATTGTTTGCATGTTATCTCACTCAGACTGAACTCCTTGAGAGCAGTGACTGTGTTTTACCTTTCTTTGTATCTCCAGCACTTAAGACTGTGCTTGGCACACAGTCTATGCTTAGTAAATGTTTATTAGCTAACTGACTGTATCTGGGCAGACATTTTCCCACTGACTCACCCTTGGAACAACAACACTCTCCCCAGTGAGTTTATGTTATTCTTGAGAGCAGACACTATTTCTTATTTACCTTTGTGATCTCCAGTGCTTTTCACATACTAATTGCTTATGAAATGTTTGTTGAAGGAATGAATTACTACCACTCTCTCAATCTAGGCCATCACTTCATATCTGGATCATTGTAATAGTTACCAGTCCGGCATCTTTGTATTCACTCTTGTGCCACCTCACTCCCCTTTCATCCTAAATACCATCTCCAGTTTAATCTTCTTAATGCATCACCTCACTCTTGACTCAAAACAATATACAATGGCTCACCACTGGCTTTATTTAGAAGTCTTGTGTCCCCATTCACAAATGATGAGCATCAAGCAGAAGGAGGGGGATCGCCTACAAGATGGTGTCTTAGAAGGCAGTCGCTGGCCCATGTTGGCTGCTTTCACTCCTTCCTCAGATCTGCATCACTCTGGTTTGTCGTCGTCTTGAAGAAACTCCTCTTCACCCTCTGGACCTTTCTCCCTAGTCTCCCAAGAACTCAGTCTGTCTCTTGAATCCTCTTAGAGCTTGGATATCTTGCTTTCACCCCGGGTCACTCTTGCCTGTTGTTATACATTGCTCTTCAGCACGATTCCTGATGCTCAGATCCTAAGTTGCTTATTGCTACATCCCAACCAGCTTTGTCTCTTTATATGCCTCAGAGCTTACTCTTGGTTCTGTCCCTGATGCGGACTGGACGTGACAGAACACTAGAAGATAGGGTCCAAATTCTTTAATCATGTATTCCTCTATAACATGGCCCCATTTTATTCATCCAAATGCATATCCTGGAAACCCATCCAAGATGGGATAGAAGAAAACAGCTCAGATCCGATCACATTTATTCTAACAAGGAACTAATAAAAGTGCCAGAATAGGAAATCCAAGAAGAAACTACTGTGGGTCATCTTTCCAGCCCAAGGTCACAAAGTCAACCCAAAGACAAGTGATTAGGGCAGGAACTGTGGAACAGGAGTGGGTCAGGATCTCAGACACAGATTCTGGGTTCAAACGAAGCCCTTTGCTATGTCTCTCAGACCCAGAGGAGTGAAGACAAATGTATCTCCTGCTACTTCCTAACAATGCCTGCCACAGAATGCGCATTTAATCCATGTCTGTTGAATTAAAATGTAGCCAGACCTGTCAGGATCTGCTGGCTATGGTGAATTTCTACATAGTAGAATTCTTCAATTTTTTAGGTTGTGGAGTGGTCACATCTTGGAAAAACAGTCACTAGTCGGTGCTAGGACAAGGCAGTTATGGAAAGTTCTCTGCATCAGTCTCAAGGTCCTATGCATTGTGTCTGTCTCTGCTGTTCTGACTGCTTACCTGGGTTTGGTCAGTTCCTGGGCTTCACAAGGGCTGTGACAGAATGGAGTCCATAGTAATGATTGAACCCTTCCTGGTTTGGGGATTGCAGGGATAGGAAGCTGCACTTAAACCATCATTTCTCATGTTCTGTGTGTGAGTGTATGTCCAGTTGTGTGTGGCCAGCACTGCTCTCCAGTTTCTTCTGTAGCTTTGTCTTTCTCTCGGGATTTTATCAGCATGCCTCAGCTGCTTTCTCACCCCAGAACATCCCTCTACCATTCTGGACCCTTTCTCCTGTTGGTAAATTTCTTTTCTTTTCTTTTCTTTTCTTTTTTATATAGAGAGAAAGCACTTTTTTTAAGTTTTGAGTTTCCTCAAGGACCAGCTTAAGTTCTACTTTCTCTGTGGTTCCTTCCTTACCTACTGCAACCCACATTAAACTGTCTTTTTTTGGACATCCTATACCCCTCAATGACTGTATCACATATTTGATCATGTGCCATATTGTCTTGTTCTTCCATCAACTCAGGTATATCTTGTCTAATGAATTTTTAGGTTTGCTAAGGACAGTAACTATATTGTTTTATATCTTCATATAATATACATGATAATGCTTTATGGATCTTAAGTGCTTAATACATTTTTAAAAATCATAGCAAGTTAGAACAAATGGAGGGACATGAAAAGAGTAATACCCATCCGTTGGGTCATTACCTTATTCCTTAGATATGGCCCATATTTTCAAGGTCTAGTCTATACTTCTCTCCTAATCTCTTCTTCCGTTTACCAGGGAGCAGAGCTTAGGGACATATTAAAGAATCTTTCACCTCCCTCAAGTCCAATAAAGAAGTTAAACATATTAATAGTCATATTTTCTTTTTAACACTCCACAATTTTAACTTCAGAGCTTTAAGTAATGAACAATTGTTACTATAATAAAGACAATTTTTTTCCTTCTTTAAGTAAAGAGGAGTGTTTTGTGTTTGAATGAAAAGCATACACACATAACCAAAGAAAAACCTTATTGTGAAGAAAATTACTCTTTATTGTAGAACAATTCACAAACATGAGTCAAACACACTCCCTCTCTCTGCCAACCTCCCCCACTCACCTCTTTAGTATACCTGAAAACAATTCAAGTGTCAAATAGGTCTTTGAAGACAAATCAGCAGGTTATCCAACTGTTCTTGGAATGTTATGTGTGTGCGTGTTTTTTTAAACAGTGTACAGGTATCTCTCCCTCCTTTTATGAAGCACTGGTATAGTTCAGTGAATAGTCTGGAAATGAAGCTTCTTTATATTGAAGTAAGGCATTAGTGTTTTTTTTTTAAAGAATTCTGGGTATTAGATTTTTTTGTCAATTAACATTCAGTGTATTTTCTTTTTTCTTAAACTATATTAATTACTGACTTTCCTCATATATATCCACCTTCTGTCTTCAGAAAGACTTGGGGGACTTGAGAAAAAGGGAAGTTTTGTCCAATAACAGGTTGGGCTTTTCCTATGTCTACCAGTTCTGCAATAGAATCTAGGCATACACTACTGGGCATGAAAAATGCCCATTAATAATGGACTGCCAAAAATACTTTAGTGCCTTAGAACCGATGGTAATCCTATTTGTGCCATGCCATCCATTATTCCTAGCTGATCCATATTTAGTAGAAAAGGAGTGGCCAGTGGCACATATGTGGTGCCTGACCATTTCTTGTGATATTTTGGAACCCAATTTCTAAAGCAAGGAGGGGAGTGAGAAGAGGAAGTCTCCACACTGGTCTGTTCAATATAGAGTGGTGATGGTGAAGGCTACTGAAATAGGAAAGGGAGAGATGGTGATGGATGATGAAATGATATCAGCAGACAACCTGAAGAGGGTTGGAGAGGCAGTGCTGGTGGCAGTTAATGAGGAAGAAGTGGTCCTGCCTTCTTTCTAAGGCTAACCCTTGGATTTGGTTCCTTCCTGTCTTTCCCAAGACCCTGTTTCATCATTTCTCTCCTCTCTGACCTCTTTAATCTTTTCTTTCCCGCTAGATTTTTCTCTTCTACTTAACAAGTATGTTTTTTAAAAAGAAGAATCTTGTTACGTCATCAAGGGACTATAAACTAACACACATTAGATGCCTCCAATGTGTCACATCCCTTCTCTCTTTCATTGCCAAGTTGAGAGGTAGTGTGGTTCAGTGAGTAGAGTCCTAGACTTGGAGACAGGAAGACCTTGGTCTAAATACTGCTTCAGACCCCGTGTGACCCTGAGCAAGTCATTTCACTACTCTGAGTATCAACTTCCACATCTGTAAAGTGGTTATTGTCATACACGTAGCACTTAACTAACAAGGTTGTTGCAAGGATCAGATGAGTAATGTGGGTTAAGTCATTGGCATGCCTTAAATGACTCAAAGCTGGGAGGGATACTTAATATACTGGATGACAGTCAGGATCTTAAGTGCTCTTGTGAGATTAGAAAATTGTTGTTTGGTTGTTTTTCAGTTGTATCTGACACTTCATGACCCCTTTTGGGGTGTTCTTGGCAAAGATACTAGAGTGGTTTGTCATTTCCTTCTCCAGCTCATTTTATAGGTGAGGAAACTGAGGCAAATGAGGTTAAGTGACTTGTCCAGACAGCTGGTAAGTGTCTGAGGCCAGATTTGAACTCAGGAAGATGAGTCTTCCTGCCTCCAGGCCTGGGGCTCTGTGCACTGAACCTGCTAGCTGCCCCAATTAGAAAACTGGACTCAACCTAATAAGATGAAATTCAATAGGAACAAATACAATGTTGGGTTTTAAAATCATCTTTGCACTGGATCAGGACTGAGTTAGCTCCAGGACCACCACCCTTTATTCCAGTCTCCCCCACACCTCAGAGAAATAAGATTAGATGTGGCTGCTGCCTTTGTGGCATGAGGGGGAGAGAGATGGAAAAAAATGTTATGGGCCTAGCGGACCCCGTTTTCTGGGGTAAATCAAAAGAACCTTCTCCTTGAGAAACTAAAGGACAGACACACCTAACCAGTCTCCCCCACCCCTTGGGGAGATGGGATTGGGTGTGGCTACTGCCTTTGTGGCATGAGGACCAGAGAGATGGCTTGAGAGATCCGCAGTCACCCTTCACCCAACTTCCCCCAGCCACCACCAGTGGGGGATGGTCCTCCCCAATAAGGGAACTTTCCACAGTCAGATGATCACTCCATCAGACCACCACCATCTGTCCTCTATAAAAGTATCTGCCTGTCTCCTGCTCAGGGAGATAGGTATCTCAGAGAGTCATGCCTCTGTGCCATGCCTTTTCCCCATGAGAAGAGGTCCAAGCACTTTTCTTCTGGTTTCCTTTCCCTAGCACCTAAATAAAACATAATTTTATTCTAATTGGATTTGTGTGCAAGAGAATGTAATTCTTTAAAGAGGCATTCCTAAGAACCCCTATCCCAAACCCCCATCCATTTCCCCCCCAACACTATCTTCACTTTCTTTATTGTGTTTTCCTTTTGGTCTGTTTTTTCTTTCACAACCTGACTAATATGGAAATATGTTTTAAATAATTGCATATATATAACCTATATCAAATTGTCCACTATTTTAGGAAGGGGGGAGAAAGGGAGAAAAATTT
This sequence comes from Dromiciops gliroides, assembly GCF_019393635.1. Classification (NCBI taxonomy): domain Eukaryota; kingdom Metazoa; phylum Chordata; class Mammalia; order Microbiotheria; family Microbiotheriidae; genus Dromiciops; species Dromiciops gliroides. The sequence continues at coordinate 450,162,837 of NC_057864.1, forward strand.
GGAACTCAAAATTTTGTAAAAATAAGTGTTAAAGAGGCAGCTAGGTGGCTCAGTGGATAAAGCACCAGCCCTGGATTCAGTAGGACCTGAGTTCAAATCTGGCCTCAGACGCTTGACACTAGCTGTGTGACCCTGGGCAAGTCACTTAACCCTCATTGCCCTGCAAGGAAAAAAAAATGTTAAAAAATGTCTTTACATATAACTGGAAAAAACAAAATACTATTAAAAAAGAAATGTCAGTTATTATTGAATAGGATGACTTTTGAAGAAATGACAATAGTATAAGCATCACTTTAAATGTTATTCTAAGAAAGTCCCTGGGGAAAATATTTTAAGATTTTAAGGAAAGGTAGGAGAAACAGATGTCTAGGCTTGAGACCCAAGTTAAGACTGAAGGACTGGCTATCTTCCCAAACCTTTCTTCCCAACTTTCTTTGTACCCACAGCCTCTTACAGAGGCTGGCAGGAAATGTCTCTTGGGGTCCTCTTCCAGTCCTGCTCATCACCTTGATCTTAAAGGGATAAGCCCGTGGCTGGGAGAGTCAACACTCTTTTGTTCATGTATATCCTCCTCCCCCACCCTAGGAGTAAGTGACGAGTCCCTGTTCCCCATCCCCCTGGTCTTTTGTTCCTTGGACCAATGGACCAAAACCATGGGAAGGTATCTTGCCAACTTTGCCCTTAGCAACAAGGGGAGAGGCAGCCTGCCTAATTCTGAGCCAGGCTAGGGAGTGAGTCCTGAGCCAAGAAGATGAATAAGGCGGATTCTTTGGGGCTGCTTTAACAGGGAAGGCCCCCAGTCCAAGGAACAGAGGACAGCTCTGAGCTCTGAACAGGATCCTTTCTTCCCAGTCTACACTTTCCCTCTGTTTCTGCCTGGGGGCAGGCCTGGCTGGCCTCTCTTGTCAGTCATCCTTTGGGGAGCCTCCCAGGACAGTCTGCAGCCTGGCTTCAAGATCAAACAGTGGGTGTCGCCAGTCTCCAGCTTTTCCTGCTCACAGAGTGGTGGCTCTCCCAGGGGGGCTGCAGTGTTTGTCTCCCCTTTCGGTCTTGGACCTCTCAATCAGTACTCTACATACGTGATAAAGTTGGTGAGTGGGAGCCAAGGCCAGAGAGGGCAAGAGGAAGACCTTTCCATCAGTGGGTTCCTGAGAGCCCCAAGCTTTTGGATTTGCATAATTATTGCCCAGAAGAGGGAGCTGGGGGTCAGACAGAGACATCTGGGGTAAGGGTGGATGCAGATATTAAAAAACCAGCAAAGCTTCACCCATTCTGATTTTGAACTTGAGATAATTCATTTGATCTGAGCTGAAATTTGCCTTTGCAAGGCTTTTGACAAAAGGGTTTGCTAAGTAAAGTAATAGCATGAGTGAGACTTTAAGGGGGAATGTTTAAATTACTTAAGGGAGGCAATGTTTTTCAAGTACTTTAGAGCTCTTTCCTTTCTTCCTTTTGTCGGGGCGGGGTGGGGGGCGAGGCAGGGATGTGGGGCTGGGGAAGGGTGATCTGTGAATTCATCTGCTATGGAAACCTACAGATGGAGAATGAATGGCAACTCCTCCATAAATTACAGTCTTAGTTGCCGAGCCACACTGGGAGGTTAAATGACTTGCCCATTGCCAGCCAAATATTTTTCAGAGGAAGGACCTGAATCTAGGTCTTCCTAACTCTAAGGCTGGTCCCTTTATATACCAGCCATGATGCTTCTTGCCCCCTTTCATTATCTACCTACCTACCTTCCAACTAACTCTCTCTCTCTCTTATCATCTATCTACTATCTATCTGTCATCTATCTACTATCTATGTGTATGTATGTATATACACATGTGTACATACATATATATAGATATACTAATAATGAATTATTCTTGTCTGTCCATAAAGTCTGCTAGCCAAGATAGTTAATCAATTAGCCAATAACAGTGTAGTAGTCAGATCTTGCAATTAGAAAAATTTTGGGGAGGGGGATTCCAGCTCAGGCACTTCCTCTGTTCCCCAGGGAGTGTCATTTAATTCCCAAAGGTCTCTGAAGGAGAGGGGACAGGGAATTAAAAGGTCTAGACCTGTGTTCTTATTGATAGAAGAAACTCCTAGATAAAGAAACGTGCTAATTCAAGCAAGCACTTTTCTGTAACTTATAGTCTCACAATTGCACTGAGCACTGAGAGGTTAATTGAGCTCAGAGTTAAACAGCTTGTACATGGCAGGAGTGGGATTTGAATCTAGGGTTCCTTGCTCAGAAGCTAGCTTCTGGGTTGCCTGCTATGTTTAAGGTACTGCGCTTGGTGTTGTGGAGGGATTACAAATTCTTTTGCAACATCTATACAAGGTTGCTGTCAGTCAATAAGCATTTATTAAGTACCTGCTGCATGCTAGGAACTGTGTTATGCCCTGAGGATATGAAGAAAGGCTAAAGACAATCCCTGCCCTCAAGGAGCTTATGGTCTAATGGGGGATACCACATGCAAAGGACTATATGCAAACAAGATATACACAGGATCAATTGGAGATAGTCTGCAGAGGGAAGGCACTAGAATTAAGAGGGATAGGGAAAGGCTGGGACTTGAAGGAAGCAGGAGAGGTTAGGAGATGGAAATGAAAGAGAAGAAAATGTGAGGCATGGGGGACAGCTAGTAAAAATTGCCTGTGGTTGGCAGGCAGATGGAGTATTCCTTGTGGTGAGGAATGGCAGAAAAGCCCCAGATCACTGCGAGGATCAAATGAGAAGATGAATGGGAAAGGGCTTTCTAATTGTAAAACACTAAGTGAATGTGAGTTATCGTGTTCGTTTCAAAGAAATATAAAACATGACCTGCTTGTCCTTCCTTTAAAAATGTCTACAATTCACATTGTTTGCTCATTAATACCAATTTCACTCCCAAGTAGTCTGAATAATTGAAGTTTTCCTCTGTTCACAGCAGCATAGACTTAGAGCTGGAAGGCATCTCAGGGATCATCTAGTCTGATGCCCTCGTTTTCTACATGAAGGAAATGAGGTTGAGGGAGGTCAGGTTTGTCTTCCCCAAGATCACATGTAAGTGTCAGAGCTGGGACTTGGAGTCAGGTTCGTGGCTGCAAAGCCAGCTCTCTTCCCACTGTATTAAGCTATATTTTTTTTTTACTTCCTTGGGACTTGAAGGAAACCAGAGACAACAAAAAAAAAAAGTAGGAGAAAGATGGAGCAAATAAAAAAGAACAATGACAGGATCTCAGGAAACTAGAGACTTGTCTGTGTTGCAGTAGAGAGAGCACTAGACCTGGTTTCAGGAAGACCTGAGTTCAAAGTCAGCTTCATATACTTACCATTGTGATCTTGGGCAAGTAACTTAACCTCTGTGTGCCTTAGTATTTCAGCTGTAAAAATGAGAATAATAATAGCATCTATCTCTCAGGGTTATTGTGAGGATCAAATAAGATAATATCTTTAAAGTACTTAGCACAATGCCTGGCACATAGTAGGTACTATGTAAATGTTATTCCCTTCCTTTCTCCTTCCACTTCCCCTTGTCGATGTTGTTAAAGAGGGAGCATAAGGGGGTAACTAGGTGGTGCAGTGGATAAGCACCAGCCCTGGATTTGGGAGGACCTGAGTTCAAATCTGACCTCAGATGCTTGACACTACCTATGTGACCCTGGGCAAGTCACTTAACCCTCATGGCCTTCCCCCCCCCCCAAAAGAAGGAGTATACTTGTGTTTGGGGGTGGGAAGAAGGATGTGATTCTCACCACCACCCCCAACTCAGTAGAGGTAGTCAAAGATGAGAAGGTTTCAATGTAGTAACAAGGTATTAAACTAACTGGAAAACTGCATACATAACCAGTAATTCCTTTATGAAATGTGAATATCTTTCCCTGATGGAATTAAAAGAAGCAACCTAAATGGACAAATAAATTTTTGCTTTGCAGAGCTTTAAATAGCTAAGTCTTGGATGAGTTTGTCAGTTGGAAGGAATTCAAGCAGGGAACCAGAAATGGAGAAGGAACTGGGCCCCTGAGGGAATTGCTTTTGGGTAGAGAGAAAGAGTTTCTCTCTCCTCTCCCCATCATCAGCCACATACAAAGCTTTTCAGAGGAGCTACTCATCCAGTAAGACACACTGCATTCAGTGAGGAGAAGACACAGTCTATTTTCTGTTTCTCCAAACAGACGCAAATACAGAGAGACAGTTAATGAGGAGGGAAGTAGCTTTAAGAAATAAGCTTCCTGGCAGAAGAGAAGAAAGCTGGCTATGGACTCAAGAACTAGCTATGGCGATCAAGAGATGAAGTTCAAAGAAAATTGCATGAGGGAAGAAGGAATTTCCTGGACCTATAGTTCTGTAATTGTTCATTGCCTTGTCACATGTATTCCATACATATGTGCCTTACTACCTTTGCATTCTAAGTTTTTGCCCATTCTGCCTATGGATATTATGTATATTTGTGGGAGAATGTACCCCAGGTTTCTGGGAGGAAATGTTTTTAGCTACTGTTTTTACTAGGCTATCTTAGTAATGCCTTTGTTGAGAGCTAATTTAGTCTGTTAGCTGACTATTCATGGGATGCACATTAATGGGGGCTCATGAACTATGTTTGGTATGTTTGGAATGCTAATCCACAAGATTGCCCCCTAGAATAAAAGATAGCAGCCACCCACAGGGGATCCAATTTGCAAGTATGGGGTGAAAACTGAGGAAGTACTTTAAAGTACTAAATAAATGTAGTTTACTATTTAAAAAAAATGATGAGCAGGACGTTATCAGAAAAACCTAGAAAGACTTACATGAGCTGATGCAAAGTGAAATGTACTGTACACAAAATAACAGCAATATTGTAAGATGATCTGCTGCAAATGACTTAGTTATTTTCAGCAATGCAATGATCTAAGACAACTCAGAAGGACTTATGAAAAATGCAGTCCACCTACAGAGAAAGAACTGATGGTACCTGAATACAGATAGAAGTATATTTTGTTGTTGTTAGTTCCTTTATCTAAAGTTTTTTTTGGTCTGCTATGTTTTGCACGACTGCACATATATAACACATTAAATTGCTTGAGTTCTTAAGTGGGGGGATAGAGAGGAAGGATGAGAATTTGGAACACGAAGTTTTAAAACTTGATGTTACAACTTGTTTTTACATGTAAGATGGGGAAACATTTTAAATTAAAAAATAAACGAATGCAGAAAGAAAGAAAGAAAGAAAGAAAACTGAGGAAGTAGTCTCCAGAGGGGATGCTACTTGTGGAAAAGGAATTGTTTTTCTCCCAGGTGTTCTGTTGTGCTTAGTTGGGAACATGTTTGTAATTTGCAGTGTCAGTTAATGGTAGTTTGAACAGATCCATAGAATGCAGAAGAAAAACTACTTCATTCCATCTATTGAAATTGTATTCTGGGCAGCTAGATGGCGCAGTGGTTAAAGCACTGGCCCTGGATTCAGGAGTACCTGAGTTCAAATCCAGCCTAAGACACTTGACATTTACTAGCTGTGTGACCCTGGGCAAGTCACTTAACCCCAATTGCCACACTTTAAAAAAAAAAAGAAATTGTATTCCTCTAAAGACCAACTCAGGTCTTTATCTCCACCTCCACCCCCTCTTTCCTTTCTTAAATTTTCCCCTAAGGAAAATTGACTTCTCCCTCATCTGATTTCTCTAAAGCACTTCATCTGCATGTCTCTTCTGGCTTCATCACATTCTACCTTGTATTAAAAATCTTTGGGTCCATGTAAAAACTCCTCACCACCCCGAGTAGACTGTGAGCATTTTGAGGACAGGGACTGGATTTTTTTTTAATCCTTGTGTCTCCAGCACCTAACACATAACCTTGCACCTAATAATAAATGTTTTTCAAATTAAAATAAAGTGAACGAGAAAGACTACATTGTGTTGTCCCATGTATGTGTGAGCAACATTAGGAAGAATAGCTTGGGGGATAAAAATACTATAAAAGAGAAGACAGGGCACCTAGGTGGCACAGTGTATAGAGCACTGGCCCTGGAGTCAGGAGGACCTGAGTTCAAATCTGGCCTCAGACAGTTGACACTTACTAGCTGTGTGACCCTGGGCAAGTCACTTAACCCCAACTGCCTCACCCCCCCCCCCAAAAGAGAAGACAGAAAAGAAAGAGAATTAAAATGTAAATCAAGAAAGGTACAAAAGAGGAGATGCAATGAAACCCAAGGAGTTTTAAAGAGACTTCCTTGGAAGGAAAGGAGATATTAACAAACACAATATAAGCATAAGAAACATAACATAAACCTATGTGATGTGTATATAAAACAGACACCTGCAACTTATGGATGAATATACATGATTTATATGAAATAAATTCCTAGTACTTTTTAATTCTCTCCCACATTTTGTACGTTTTGTAGGATGTGATTGCTTTTTTTTTTTCAGTGAAGCAATTGGGGTTAAGTGACTTGCCCAGGGTCACACAGCTAGTAAGTGTTAAGTGTCTGAGGCCGGATTTGAACTCAGGTACTCCTGACTCCAGGGCCGGTACTCTATCCACTGGGCCACCTAGCTGCCCCAATGTGATTGCTTTTGAGATCACTGCCTCCATTCCTTTAACTTTACTATAGGAGGCATATTTTAAAATGAAACATGTCAGAGCAGGTGTGTACAATTATGGGAGGGTTTCCCCAAAATAGCTGACGGCTGTCCCCTTGGTTAGCAAGGGCCATCTGGCATCTCCTTTCCTCCGCCAATTGGGCAGAATTTAATTCTGAAGCTTGCCACTTTACACTTGAGCACTTTGTTTGTGGTCTGTGGATGGGGCCATCTGACACCTTCAGAACTGAAAAAATTTAAATGGGATGATTTATATTTCCCCTTTTTCCTATCCCATGCATACCAGTCTGTAAGAGATGATGTACTTGATGTAAGCAAGCACCAAGAACCGACCCACTTTCCTTTTCCATTTTTATGACCCACAGCTCTCTTTAACAGCCTCAACCCAGGGATCCTGGTTCTATTGTGTTGCTTTTTTGTTTTTGTTTTTTTTTGGTTTGGTTGTTTGGTTGGTTTTTTTGGTGAGGTAATGTGGGTTAAGTGACTTGCCCAAGGTCACACAGCTAGTAAGTGTCAAGTGTCTGAGGCCAGATTTGAACTCAGGTCCTCTTGAAGCCAGGGCTGCTGCTCTATCCACTGGGCCACCTAGCTGTCCCCTCTATTGAGTTTTAAGCTAAAGAACCATTCCCATTATCTTCGAATCAGCTTTGGATACCTGGAACCATGCCAGAAGTTTCTTGTGTGTAATTTTAATTAGCATTCATTCCAGAATACTGTCAGAGAAGGAAAATGACTTACTGCTCCACACAGACTTTTCCAAAAACAACACCAGGGGTGGCTAGGTGGCACAGTGGATAAAGCACTAGCCCTGGATTCAGCAGTACCTGAGTTCAAATCCAGCCTCAGACACTTGACACTTACTATCTGTGTGACTCTCGGCAAGTCACTTATCCCCCATTGCCCTGCAAAAACCAAACCAAACCAAACCAAAACAAAAAAACCACACCAACCCTAACAACCTCTGGTAATTATCCAACTGTCTGCTATGCACAGAACACTGGGGAGTATACAAAGTTAGATGAGGTAGAGTTTCTGGCCCTCACAGAGCTCACAATTTAGCTTCTAGTAGGAAACACAAATCACCACAATACAAAGTCAGACATAAGAGAAGTGGAAAGCAAGTATTATGATATGTTCAAAGGGGGAAAGATTTCAGCCCTAATTGGGGAAAAATCATGGACAGTTCCATGGGAGAGGTGACATTTCAGTGGGGTCTTAAAGAATATTTATGATTTCAATAAACAGAGATGAGCAAGAAGCCAATGGATTAGCAAGTATAGAGTTAAGAAAAATACAAAGACTGAATAGCTTGGGGATTGTTTGGCAGAAGGTTAATTAAGCTGGATCATTCAATACATTAAAAGGAAAATTGTGAGTTAAGGCTTGGGCAGGTAGGCCATAGTGAATCGGTGGAAGATTTTGAGAAGAGGAGGCAAGATGGAGTTGGGGATAGGGAACTGGACATGGAATCAGGCAGACAAGAGTTAAAATCTTGTCTCAGATGCTTACTGAGCAAGTAATTTAGGTTTTCTGGGCCTCAGTTTCCTTATCTATTAAACAAGGAGGTTGGACTTGCTGGTCTCTAAGGTCCTTTGCAGCTTAAGATCTATGAGGTTGTGGGAAGCATGTTTAGATCAGTGCACATAGAAGATCAATCTGGCATTAACACAAAGGATGGATGAAAGGATTGAGGAAGCCATGGCCCTAGCCCAAGTGAGTTGTAATAAAGGCCCCCACTAGGGAGGAGACAATGAGAGATAAGGATAAATTCAAGAGCTATGGATGATGTAGAAAAGACAAGACTTGGAATCTTACTAGATGTTGGGGAGCAGAGGTATATGAGTTGTAATCAGGAAGAAGTGGCCAATGAAGGAGACAGAGGAGGAGTCATTAAAGAGATAAAGAGAACCAAAATGGCAGAGCATCTCTAAAACCAAGGTAGACAAGAATGGTCAACGTTGTTGAAAACTGAAGAAAGATCAAAGAAGATCAGAGCCAAGGAATAGTCTTTGGACCTTGAGCCAAGTCACTTCACTTAGTTAGGCTTAAGCTTCTTAATTTATTAAATGAGATGGGAATAAGTGATCTCTCGGGTCCCTTCTGGCTCTAGTGTTAGATGATACAACTTTTCCAGTCCTATCTCCAGCCACTGTTCTACACATATCTTACCTCCCAGCCACAGCAGATTATTCACATTCCTCAAATCCTGCCTATGTGTTCCAACCTCTCTGCATTTGTTCATGCTGTTCCCTCCTCCTGGAATATCCTTTTCCTACCATGATCTTCACTTGCTGAACTCTTGCCCATTCTTCAAAGTCCATGTTAAATACCCACCTCCCTCATGAAGCCTTTCAGTGCAGTCCATAAGTAATTCCCCTGACCATATTTTACAATCTCTCACCCTGAAAGGTAGTCCTCTTTTTTAAAAATTCCAATCATACTTCAACCTATACTTCTTCTCTGTCAATTATCATAGGTTGTATTTTATAATGACTCTGTAATCATCATCTCTTCTTTACTTTTTACTTCTGGAGGGTAGGAATTTTGCCTTTCTTGTTCTTCCAATCCCAATCCCAGTCCCCTGTCAGGACTAACACATAGTAGGTGCTTGATAAATGGTTGTTGAATTTGAGCTAGTACCCTAGTGAGTGTCATTTATACTGGCTACATTTAAAAATAAAATGTCAAAGGATCTAAGAAGGACATCAGAAGACATCTAGTTCAACCCTTTCTTTTTTCTAAATATGCAAACTGAGGCTCAGTGATATTAAATGAATTGTCCAAAGTCCCAAAGGTAATAAACACAAGATACAGAATTTAACCCCACTTCTCTTATGTCTGACTTTGTATTATGGTGATTCATGCATCCTACTAGAAGTTTCTTTGGCTCTTGGGGTGTATGGTGTGTTCAGGGAAGACTAGTATCTCTGTTGTGTGTGTTCCTGAGCCCTTTTCTGGGCTGCTTTCCACCTTTGGCGTCTATATAATCCACCTGTGGCTCCAAGAAGCTTTAGAATGCTCAGCAGCCACACCCTGGTCAACGTTTTTGACAGATGGTTTAAACCAGGTTGAAGACAACTGAGGAGTCGAAAACCCATTGGTGAATTAGAGGGATGTCTACCCCAAGCATGTGAAGACTTCCTCTGGTGGAATGGGCAGATGAGAACAATTTGTTCCAAAAGCTATGAAGACAACTGAAGCAGGTTCTGTGGAGCACTTTGAGCCTGGGTAGACATCAAAGATGCCAAGGTCATCTACTGCGTCTAGAGCCATCACCAGTCATCTCGACTCTGTCCTGTCACTGAACTGTGATGACTCTGGAAGAGAGAGTGAGGCTGATGACTTCCTGCCACTCTGCCTCACTTAAATCCAATTTATGTATGAGTCAAAAGACAAAAAAAGAAAAGGAAAGAAAGGAAAGGAAAAGAAGAGAAGAGAAAAACAGAAAAAGACATCCTCTGACTCCCAAACTTTCTCTGGACCATGGTGCCCTCAATCTTAGTGCAATGTGCTCTTTTATGGAATCAACTTCAATTCAACAGTTCAACAATAAACATTTGTTAAGGCCTATGCTTAAAGTACTGTACTAGGCATTAGGAACATAAAAATAAACATTTAATAGTCCCTTGCATTTCAGTTAATCTGCATTATTAATGGTCCTTATAATATATCTGATGTTTTCCTGCCTCACTACCTTTGCTTTTCCTGTTTGCCTCCTTTGAAATGTCTTCTACCCATTAGTATGTAAGCATCCTGTGTTTTTGTCTTTCTTTGTAAATCTGAGCCCTTATCACAGTGCCTGGCACATAAATATTTGGTAAATGTTTGTTGATTGATTGATTCCATCCTTTTCTCTACCCACTCAATTCATCATTCAAGACCAAGCTCAAACCCTTCTTCCATGAAGTTTTTCCTAACCACCTCAGCTGTAAATGACTGATCCTTCTTTCAATTCTAATAGCATTTGTTATCTGTATGTGTTTTTTCTTGTATACTTGATCCCATTCCCTCCACCTGATTTCCCTGGCAATCATTCCCACTTTTTGTATAATCTTCCATCTCTTCCCATCTGTCCAGGTTCTTCCCTGTGGCCTACAAACACTTCCATTTCTCCCTCATCCTTATATAATTCTCCCTCTGGACTCACTTTCCCTAATCGTACTTACACTGGAAGACTGGATCCACCAAGAATGGCTGACTACTTCTCTCCTCAGACTTCCAGGGGTAATTATGAGGGGCTGGGATTTCTAGTACTGTTGCTCAAAATCCCCTATCTGGTATACTCCTTATTAGTAATATACCAGTAGAAATCTATTAGCTTTTTTTTTTGTAGGGCAATGAGGGTTAAGTGTCTTTCCCAGGGTCACACAGCTAGTAAGTGTCAAGTGTCTGAGTTCAGATTTGATCTCAGTTCCTCCTGAATTCAGGGCCAGTGCTTTACCCACTGAAGCACCTAGCTGACCTATTAGCTTTTGGAAAAAGGATTTGTTGAAAAAATAGAGCAATTGATACAAAATGAAGCGAGCAGAACTAGGAAAACATTGTACATAATAACAGCAAAATTATAATGATAATCAGCTGTGAAAGACTTAGCTAGTCTGATTAATATAATGATCCACAATTACAAAGGACTCCCGATGAAAAATGCTATCCATCTCCAGAGAGAGAACCAATAAACTCTGATGGCAGATTGAAATATTTTTTCACTTTATTCTTCTTTCTTTCTTTCTTTCTTTCTTTCTTTCTTTCTTTCTTTCTTTCTTTCTTTCTTTCTTTCTTTCTTTCTTTCTTTCTTTCTTTCTTTCTTTCTTTCTTTCTTCCTTCCTTCCTTCCTTCCTTCCTTCCTTCCTTCCTTCCTTCCTTCCTTTCTTTCTTTCTTTCTTTCTTTCTTTCTTTCTTTCTTTCTTTCTTTCTTTCTTTCTTTCTTTCTTTCTCTCTCTCTCTCTTTCTTCCTTCCTTCCTTTCTTTCTTTCCTTCCTTCCTTCTTCTTCTCCTGCTCCTCTTCCTCCTTTTTATTCTATTATATTCTTTGCTTTCTCAATGGGTGAAGAGGGGTGGAAGGAGAGAACCTGGAGCTGAGAATAAAAGTTTTTTAAAAAAGAAAGAATAGTCATTACAAAACAATATATTCCAAACCAGAATGCACTCTCCCATCATTCACACAAAGTCCCTGGGAAGAGTGGGCCCAAACCTCAAAATTAGCCTCCATTCTTTACTCTTCCTCATACCACATATTTAATCACTTGCTAAGTCTTGTCAATTTTACCTTCAAAATGCCTCCTATATCCATCTTCTTCTCTCTACTCGAATGGCAACAACAACATGACTCTTCACCTCATCTCATCTTGATCACTATAATAGTCTCACAATCAACATTCCTATGTCAAAACTAGTTCCCCTATAATTCATCCTTGACAGGGTTACTAAAGTGATATTACTGATATAACACTACCAACCACTCTCACCTGTAACCTATATGAAGTAATCACCTCTCAGTTTAAACTCATTGCCATATCATTACAATCATCCCAAATTCTAAGGTAAGCCAGGTATGTATTATTTACTATTTACATATTTCTTTATGAATTAATAAATACATCTATCAGTCAGATTTGAGCCCACAATCCAGTTTATCAAACACTTAATAAAAACAGATAACCTACTTCCCATTCACAACTACTCATCTCTGTGTATCAAAATTCCTTAAGACTTAGACTTAAAAAAATCATCAGTTATTGCCTATACAATTTGTCAACAATGTAACAAATAATAACACAGAGACACAAGTAATTATTTACAATGTTTTTACTGTGAGAATGATTATAGCTAGAGTCAACTCTAACCATCACTATAACTACAAGTTACTCCTTTTCACCTCTGGAAAAATAGTCCCACCATTCAGTTCTCTCAGGATAACAAGTCTGTTCTCAAAAATTCTCTTCATCTTCTTCACAAAGCAAATATAATAGTTCTCTCCAGAAAACTTATGTTAACCCTGTTTTTCTCAGTCTTTTTACGGCTTCTCTCAAGCTATTACTTTTTTTTGGCGGGACAATGGGGGTTAAGTGACTTGCCCAGGGTCACACAGCTAGTAAGTGTCAAGTGTCTGAGGTAGAATTTGAACTCAGGTACTCCTGAATCCAGGGCCGGTACTTTATCCACTGTGCCACCTAGCTGCCCCAAGCTATTACTTTTTAACATTCTCTCTTGAATGACAATTAAAATGCTGTAATATTATCTATAATCTCTGTTTAAACTACTGAAGCTGATGCTACACTAAAACACCAGTCTGTCTATACCATTCTCCAGATAAATAAGCTCCATTGGCTTCCTATTACTTCTAAGCTCAAATATAAACAACTCTGTTTAGTATTTGAAGTCCTTCCCAATCTAGCTGCAACCTACTTTTTCAGACTTAGTATACATTTACTCTACACTCTGTGGTCCAGCCAAACTGGCCTTCTTGGCCTCCTTCATATATGACATTCCATCTCCCATCTCTTTGCCTTTGCATAGGCAGGACTCCATGACTGGAATGCATTCCTTCCCATCTGACTTTTAGAATCCCTAGTTTCCTTCAAAGATCAGCTCAAATGCCACTTCTTAGATGAGACTGTATGTGATCTCCTGAGCCATTAGCGCCACCACTCAAAATACCTTTGTATTTATTTTATGTCCTTATACATGCACATCTTGTTTCTCCCAATAGAAGTATAAGCTCCCTAGTGAACTGATCCAACCATTCTGGAGAGCAATTTGGAACTATGCCCAAAGGGCAATGGGGCTATGTCTACTGTTTGACTCAGTAATACCACTATTAGGTCTGTATCCCAAAGAGATCATAAAAAAGGAAAAGAACCCACATGTATAAAAATATTTATAGTAGCTCTCTTTGTGGTGGCAAAGAATTGGAAATTGAGGGGATGCCCATCAGCTGGGGAATGGCTGAACAAGTTGTAGTATATGAACGTAATGGAATACTATTATGCTGCAAGAAATGATGATCAGGCAGATATCAGAAAAATCTGGAAAGACTTAAGTGGACTGATGCTGAGTGAAGTGAGCAAAACCAGGAGAACATTGTACATAGTAACAGCAAAATTATGTGATGATCAGCTGTGATAGGCTTTGCTTTTCTCAGCTATACAATGATCCAAGACATTTCCAAAGGACACATGATGGGAAATGCTCTCCACATCCAGAAAAAGAACTGTGGAATTTGAATGCAGATTGAACTATACTATTTTTACTTTTTCTTTTCTTTTTTTTCTTTCTTGAGGTTTTCCCCTTTTGTTCTGATTCTTCTTTTACAACATGACTAATGTGGAAATGTGTTTATGTGATTGTATATATATAAACTATTTATAAGATTGCTTGCTGTCTTGGGGAGGGAGAAAAATTTGGAATTCAAAAATCTTATAAAAACAAATATTGAAAACTATCTTTAGATGTAAGTGGAAAAATACTATTAAAAAAAGAATTATAAGTTCCTTAAGGGCAAGAACCATTTAATTTTTTGTGTCTTCAAATGATAGGTGCTTAATAAATGCTTACTGACTGATCAATGATCCTGGTTAAATTTCTTCTTATTAGGCTAAATCCAATACTCTGTTCTGCCAAGAATTTTTTTGATAGTGATTCTGTCAATTTCATGTCTTAGTTATTTTTTCCAGTTGTGGTTTTTTTTTGGGGGGGGGGCAGGGCAATGAGGGTTGACTGACTTGCCCAGGGTCACACAACTAGTAAGTGTCAAGTGTCTGAGGCCAGATTTGAACTCAAGTCCTCCTGAATCCAGGGCTGGTGCTTTATCGTGCCACCTAGCTTCCCTATCCCAGTTTTGAGTTATTTGAAAATTTGATAAGCACATCACCATCTATATTATTATCTAAGTCATTGATAAAGAAATTAAGCAGCCTAGATCCAGCATGTCACTAAAGACTTTCTGCCAAGTTAACATAAAAACATTAACTATGACTGTTTGAGCCAGTCCATTGAATCAATTCTGAATCCTTTTAGTTATATTGTCTAGCATTCATCTTAACATTTTACTACTAGAATAGCATGAAATACTTTATCAGATGTTTTCCTAAAATCTTCAATAGGAAAACTATATTAGCAGCATATCCCCTAACCAACCCTCTAATCCTGTCAAAAACTATCTAGTCAAAAAGAAAAGAAAAGAAAAGAAGTGAAGCCTTTCTTTGTGGAGAGACAGAGACACAAAGACAGAGACTGAAAAATAGAGATGGAGAGAGCTTCAATAGGATAGATAATGCTTATTTGGTTATGTACTATTTGTCCAGTAGTTCCCTTTTGTTCTTCCCCATAGTGCAATCCACTTACTTATAGCAAACCCTTAATCAGAATGCAGTAAAAATCAGTTTATCTTGACATGGAGACAAAACTCATTATAAAAGTACATATAACAAATAAAACAAGACTTAAAGAGAGAAGAAAACTTCCAAGGGTAAGCAATGCCAGTTCACCAGGGGGTGGTGAGGCAGAGGAAGGAGGGAAAGAGAAGAGGAAAAATATTCACCAGCTCCCAGTGAGACAACAAATTCTGTCTAGGCAGAGCACTCCTCAGAAGGGTTAGTGAGCCAGAAAAAGCTCAAAATGCTTATTATTACATTCAGTTTGGAGCAGCAATACCTTTCCCTTGAAATCAGCTAGCAGCAAGACTGGTTGTTATCTGTACTCCACACCCCTTCCCCACCATCCCATGTGTCTGTTGCCTATGATCCTTCAGTCCCTCCTTCCAGTGAATATTAGGATCTTTTCTTTGAGGAAATATTGAATTTATCCTGTACATATCTTGTATTGCATGTTGGAGACAGCTTGATGGCTCAGTGGGTAAAGTGCTGGACCTAGAGTCAGGAAGACCTGTGCTCAAATCTGGCCTCAGACACTTATTAGCTCTGTGACCCTGAACAAGTCATTTAACCTCTGTTTCCCTCTGACAAAGGAAACAGCAAACTACTTCAGTATCCTTGCCAAGAAAACCCCATGGACAGTATTGACATGATATAGTCTACAGTATAACAAAGAGTTAAACATGACTGAACTACTAAACAAAAAAAGTTTGGATTAGATTGAGAGCACCCTGAGAAGAGAGACTATTTTTTTTTTTAGTAAGGCAATTGGGGTTAAGTGACTTGCCCAGGGTCACACAGCTAGTAAGTGTTAAGTGTCTGAGCTCGGATTTGAACTCAGGTCCTCCTGACTCCAGGGCCA